>NC_134568.1:118976590-119342142 GCF_050947875.1 Dermacentor variabilis | reverse complement strand
ATAGCCTCGAAACCAAGTTAGAGCGATACGCGGATGGGGCTGTCGAAAACATAGGGGAAATGGCCCCCATTTTCCCTCTGTTTGCTCAGTTAGCTCTTGCGCTAACTGTTGGAACTCCCCATGCACCGCGCCTGCGTTTGCCAAAAACGGCAGCTTACGGCATTTCACGGGCCGCCGATGGACGATAAGGTGGTTACGTGCACAGTGACTTATAACGGGTAACTGTTTTTTTCAGTCGTGTTGTTTTTTTTTTTAGAGCGCAGCTCTTAGGCGCCCGTTCCTGCGTTTAGCGTAAGGTATTTTTATATATACCCCCATAGGACCTCATGTATATCTTATGAAGCGCATCGGGTCACGTGCTCCAGACAGACGGGCAGATTTCCCAGGGAAGTACCTCTCGAATGTTTACGCTTCAAAACATTGCTGCTACTCTCCACGCTTCGGTGCAAGAAGTTATCAGTAACCGCACTATGAAACAGATTTGTCAATGTGCGCTATCGATGCGAAGTTCCGCACTTTGTACAAAGAGGCGTATGGTGGGAGTGGCAACAGTTATATAACAGCGTCCTCCTTTCCACTTTTTTTCCGACGGCGGCCGCCGTGTATTGCCCCTAGCGGGGTTCGAGGCTATCTGACAAGCGTTCCTGTGTTCCTGCTCATATTTTTCACGATAGTATGTACATACATACGGTATCTAGAGAAAAGAAAAACACAGTGCCCGGCCCCTAACGTGCTGTACTGGCCATGCCTGCAGCGCGATATACACCCGATTGCCATATGGATACAGGAGACTGTACGCAGTGCCAAGATTCTGGTTCTGAGTTCCTGGTTCGGAGTGGGGCGTCACTTAAAGGGGTCGCTCGCTTACGCCGCCGGAGCGCCTCAAAACGGAGTAGCAGGCCTGCTTGCGGGGCGTCACACTAGCTAAAAGCGGACCGCGACGCGTCGTCCGTCTCAATCGTCGAGTTGCTTGCTTGCTGGTGAACTGTCGAGGTCGGGAGGCTGAAGTTACAGAAACAAGTTTATTTGTACAGCAAGCATTAGAGCCCACATATTTACAGTACTATACTGAGGCTATCATAGTATAGCCCCAGTATAATGTGTGCTTCAATCCAGTGATTTAGACTGCTCAGATATGCATGTAGACTTCTCAGATAATCCGAGCAGGCTACATGACTGAATCGAAGCACGCAGCTACATGGTGATCAAAGCACCTTACTTGTTGTCAGAGCATTCTCAGACCGAATGAAGGTCTTTTTAAAACAAACGTTTTCCCTGTGTTCCTAGACCAGGGAATCCAACGACCTTGTCCCGGCCAACCAGCGAGGTAAACTTTCGCAGCATTCCGCCCATGGCGTAGCACCTTCGTTCAGGCCTACGATGAAATCATGAGGCAATCGGGAAGCATGGGTCGATGTTATTTCCGCAGAAGTCGTCGTTTGTTGGTTCCTTGTAGCAATTAGAGGAGCCAGGCCTTGACAGTCGCTAACCCTTCCAAGAAGGTGGCGGTTGCCGACATTTTGAAGGTAGCTTTCAGAGACACGTTAATCCGGCAGGTCGTCGTTTCGAGCGTTGTTGTTGAAACGTATTTATTAAAGCATATTATCCTTTCCTCTTGACCAACGTCATCAAGGGTTTGACGTGGCTGGAGCAGTCCTTACAGGCCTTACAGTTGGGCCACGATGCCCGTGTCACCAAGGTACGCAAGGAATGCAGATCCGCTTGCGCTGAATGTTGTCTCCAACGGGTTGCGTCAACTCTTGAAATATGGATGGCCGTAAGGCGAGCGGCATCTTTCATATATGCGTGGATCGCGCTGTTGCAGAGACCCAGACAGATCCACACTAGATAATTAGTGTGGGCCGGCGCCAGGCTGTGGCATCTTGTGCATCGCCCGCTAGGCTGACATGAGCCATTCAACAGGTCAGCCAGTTATGCTGTCGTCGGCGAAGACGCTAATAGACGCGTCCGCATTCTGGCGTGCAGGTGCGGATAATAGAGCCAAGCGTGCGGGTGTGAGGGTAGTGTCTATGCTCACGCTCCTTAGGCATGTTGTTGCCAAAAGCCCGTCCGTGCGGGATAGTATTCTTGTCCTCCGGGACGAGGGCACGCTGGGCCGCTTTCCAGTGCACTGTGCGTACAAGCGTGGCTTCTTCGTGGTCGTATTCGTTGTCCGGATCATCAGCAGAGGTTGTTGTTGGATTATTCGAACCAGGATCAGAGCCTTGTCCGGGGATAGACCCTATAACCTCCCGCGCAGCCACATGAGCCCGTTCATCGTCCTGAGTGTTGGCGTGGTCGGGTATCCATTGTAGGGTGACTTTGACTCCGCTTTTCTAGAGCTCTCGTGTTTTGGTGTGAATACGTCCACCCATGCGACTACAAGAGTAGTACGACCCACAGGCGTGGACAGCATCTTGAGAGTCCGAATATATGTGAATAAACTTGGTCTCGCGGTCTGCATTTTCTGCGGCCGCGGTCACGGCCGATAAATTGGCGCGGAATTCAGCTTCACGCTAGGTGACGTAGTTGCTAATTGCAGAGTAGAGAACGTATAGTATCCGTTTGGCGGCGGTACAGGCGATGCCTACTTTGTCGCTCTACGCTGCAGCGTCCGCGTATGTAATAGATGGAGATAGCGGTGTCGTGATCTTCAATGTCTACCTCATGCCGCGCCGCTGCCGCTCTTATTCGGGCGACATTGTTTTGGCCATGTTACGTGGTACTAGCTAGTGTCTCACAAGGTCGGCCATCTCCTATGGGTGAACATCTTGGCTTGGTTGCCTCGAGGGGTAATAACTGCTAAGCTATGTGAGCTTCCCCGCATTTTCCCAGTATGTTTACCTGCGCCTCACCTTACGTAGCAAGGTCTGTGTAGGTGGGCAGGCCTGTTAGAGTACGTAGCGCTTGCATGTTCAGTCGTTGGAGCGTGAGATTTCCCTTAGTGAGGCACTGGTATGTCGTACCATACAGAACCTTTGACACGAGAACTCCGTCCACGAGTGCACACCACATCCTATCATCGGCGCCCCGTGATTTGGACGTAACTTGCCTAACAAAGTGAAAAGTCTCTGTCCATTCGCGGCACATGTCTCGCGCCCACGTTGTGGTATTGCCGTCTTTGTCGATGGGACGGTTCGAGCGAGGCACACGGCGAATGTATTTCCCGCTTTGAAACGCAATTGCAGCCGTTCCCGACAAATGCTCTTGGATTATTTTTCGTATTACAACTGCACTATAGGAAACGCTGCGGCAGCGAACAAACCATTAAATGTCCGATAATCGGCTTTTTCTTTTCTGACAGTGCATGCGTTCTTACACGCGGGCAATAAATTATATTCACCCAACTATTATCACCGTTTCTACGCGGACTCAAAGAGCGCTATCACTGTGTCAGCGCTTCGTTCAGTCTGCTCCTTCTTTCCCTCTGAGTCCAGTCTTCGCGCTGCTTTTTTAGAGCGCAACTCTTAAGGCCAGAATACATGGAGCGAACTTTCACGACGAAGTTCGGGCGGCAGAAAACCTGCCACGCCTCGACGCCGTATGTTCGTCGGGCTGCGCTACATGGAGCGAAGACACGGCGGCCGCCGCCGGTGAGTCGCTGCATTGTTATCGGTGTGGCTAGGCAGTTTAATTCGCGCTAAACCACTACTTCAAATATTGACGAGGCAAATGCGCTGTAGTGAAACACATGAAAAAAAAAGAACCTTAAAGACAACTATTATCGCTTTTGAATTGCGGAACACTAACAACGCGTAAAATTTTATTTAGAAATGATTTCTAATGTTTTTTATGTGTTTGAGACATTCATGTGCCGATGTAGTTTAAAGAAAGCGGCGATGCTATGCGTTGTGGCAACACTGGGCGGGTAAACAACTTTCGCCTTTCTAACTCCGCGGCTCTGTTCTGTGGCTCAACGCGCGCGCGGCCGAAGCAAGCAGACCCGAAAATAGCGCACGTGAGCTTGTCTAACCATGGCTGTTATTAACTTATTAACCGCCTTGGATGCCATGAATACGAAAAGCGGGAGACCGGCGTGAACGATAGAGCGGGATCGGGATACACGGACAAGCGGGGAAGCCTAGCCGGAAGTCGGGGCGGATAGTGAGACCTGATTGGCTCGCTTTGGGGCGCCGCTCGTTTGCCGCTTCCGGTATCGTCGCCGCCCGACGAACTTTTCTGCGCCAGCTGGATCAGCGGCGAACGACGTTTTCTTCGCCGCCGCGCGTCGCGCGAACGCCGCCGGGCGACGAACGCCGACTATTCGTCACATATTCGCTCCATGTATTCTGGCCTTTAGGCGCCCGTTCCTGCGGCGAGCGTAGGCGTTGCCCTCGTAACTGAGCGAACGAACACAGCGAAGGGTGAAAGCGAACGCGGAGCGTAGCGGAAGATGAAAGACGGCGATAGCGAAGAGAGCGCGAGGAGGAAAGCGGAGCAAGAAGTTGCAGCTAGCGGTACCATGAGGCGGAAAGCGGAGCAGGAGTGCATGGCGAAAGCGTGAGAATAAAAGCGTAGTGCAGCTACCCTATTATATACACTATAGTGCCGCGCAAGGCGGGCTTTCAGAATCACAACCGATTTTATTGTGATGATTAGAAAAGTTACAAGATGTTAATATACAGAGGGAGGTCCCGAAGTCAAAGACTGCAATGGGACCTCCTTTGCAAACTAAACGTAATAAAACACAGATTACAGCAGTTTCAACAAATCGTTAACAAGGAAGAATTACAGGGTTTAGTATGAAAAGCATAATTGAAGAGTTAAATGTGCATAAATAAGTCATATAAAAAGCACTGTAACATAATCTTGTTGACCACTAATAAATTAACAGCGTAAATGACATGACGCACACAGCATAATCTGCGAACTCGTATATATCTGCATGGCAAGAACATCAAACACAAACCTAATGGTATAACAATGCAAATGAAATGAAGACACCTTGAAAGAATGGTTGTGATTATGAACTAAGCATCAGTATTCGACAGAATGTATTCTTTTAGCTATTTCTTGAATTCGTGAATTTGTTGGGTTGATAATTTTAAGTGTTTCAGAATGTGTTCCAGAATGCGATAGATGAAAAATGGATGCTCTGCTTGCCATATAATTAGTATGTACTTTTGGTAAAATGAAGTTCCTATTTATTGTAAACCTGGTAATATTATTATTTATTAGAGAAGGTTGTGGTATCACGCTATCGCGTAGTGTGTAATTAATTTGACGGAACAAAAAGGTACCGAAGTTATATTTAACGAGTTTGACTGAAAGAATGTGATTAGTTTGTAAAAGATATGAGGCGTTGTGGTTCTATGGGCTGAATGGTAATTATCATAACAGCCTGATTCTGTAGGATTTAAAATGAGTTTAAATGGGTTACGTAAGTGTTTCGCCAAAAAGTAACGCAGTAGTTAATGTAGGAATGAATAAATGAAAAGTATAAGGTGTGGGGTTCTCCTCCGTGCTCTTGGGACAAAGGAACGACAACACAGTAGTGCAAACAATCACAAGGGCATTTATTGCACCTTTCATAGATCAATGCCTGCCAGCCGAGTTGCTATCCACAAAACATGCCGATGGGCGCGCGACAAATCTAGAAGTCCGACTTACCGCGACCTGATAGCGAGCGAATATGTTCGCCCCATGCTGGATCCCAACGCCTGGTCGTTCGCGCGTACTGTCACGCGAACGGTGTCCAAGGCGGCCACGCGAGACGGTCTCGCAGAAGCATGGGTCGGCGCACGCGCAGCACGGCACGTCCGTCCCGCTTGCTTCCCGAACCCAGAGAGAGCGCCTTGTCTTCCGGCGCCCGAGTAGCCCCGCCTGTCGGCGGCGTTAGCAGCGCAACACTCGCGCCATCTCTCGCACCGCGCCCCAACCACATCGACCGCCGCGGGCATCACGCAGGCCACGCGGCGAAGCCGCACTACAGGAGGCGCGCTATGCGGGAAAAACATCAGGGGACGCGCGAGAGTCGCGCATCCTCACGAAGCATAGCAATATTGGATGGTTAAACATGTTTCGTGCCTTTGGAAGTACCCTGATCTCGTAGGTAATGTTCTGTTTTAGTTTTGTTATTTCTTCAATAATTTTAAGATTTCTGTCTACTTCTATACCAAGATAATTACAGGAAAGACTTGCATGGATAGGATTGGCGCAATGAAAAATAGGAGGAATGGAGTGAAGTGTTCGTTGGTGGGAAGCGAATACAACAAATTTTGTTTTCGACAGGTTTATCTGTAGCCGGTTAGTATGACACCACTCCAGCAGGCTGTGTAAATCGCCACTAAGGTTAGATACTAAAGTTTTAAGACATTTATCGGAGTTAATTATAGTAGTACCATCTGCATAAAGCATACATTTCGAAGAAGAGAGGCAGTGCGGCAGATCATTGGCATATAATAAAAATAAAAGCGGACGCAACAAAAAACCCTGGAGCACGCCAGTATTAGTGAACATGGTTTTAGAATGAACGCCCTGAAATAGCTACTACCTGCATTCTGTCTGTTAAGTAGTTTTGTAGTAACAAAAGTGCTGGGCAGGTAATTCTAATGATTCAAGCTTATGAAATAAGATGAGATGATTTTTCTCAAACGCTTTGCTTAAATCTACAAATACTGAAGCTGCATAATTGCCTTCATCGATAGCGATCTTTAGTTGATCAGTTAGCGCAACAAGAGCAAGTTCGGTCGAGTAACCCGGGCGAAAGCCGTATTGGAATGGTGAAAGAATGTCAAATTTTGTGAGGTAATTAGTTAAGCATTCTTTTATAAGCTTTTTCAATTACCTTGCTAAATAAAAGGTAGTACACAGACGGGGCGATAATCGGAGAATAAAGAGCGGTCACCTTTTTTAAAAAGTGGGGTGATCTGGCTTTGTTTAAGTTCCCGTGGGAAACTGCCTGATTTAACCATGATTATAACGACAGAAAGCTGAGCTAGTTGGTAAGGATTCATTATGCAAAAAAGAGGTGAGGCGTGCAGACAGGACGCAAGAGAAGAGAAGTGGACAACACGAACGCCGACTATCAACTGAAGGGAGCACTGAGGCGAAAAAGAAAGAAGACACAAAACTCATCTGCGCAAGCTCAGGAATGGTAACACCAAGTGTCAGTCAGGTACACGTGCCGGTCTACGTGAGAGATAACTGTTAAGGTACTTAATCTCTTCCTTATGTAAAGTAATCGAAGGCTGACTCACGCACGCACTTCCACCATTATAGATATGCCGTGCCTCTACCATAAGACGCGTATCTTCATTCTTATGCCTGTACAATATCGCGCATTCAGAGTTAGCCAGAGTTAGATGGCCACATTCCAAAACTTTCCTTTCGTACCATGTTTTTTTTAGCTTTTTTCAATGTGGCATCAAGCTGGTTAGAAAACTTCTTGTACCGAATCGCTAAGTTCTTGTTAAATGGTAGTCGCTTGGTTTTCTTGTAAAGATTATCCTTTTTGCGCACAAAAGATAGGAGCTTATCTGTTATCCATGGATTCTGAGGCGACGCGAATTCCTTTCTGCATTTGACTTGATGGGTATATGATGACCAAAACAGGACTTAAGCATAGAGATAAACGGTGCAAATGCTTTTTGGGGATCATTTGTAGAAAAGATAGGGGACCAGTCAAGATTCGACAAGGCTTCAAGGAATGATTGTTCGTCTAGTGTAAACTTCGTGTACGTGATTTGTTCGGAGCCATGAGTATAGTGAAAGTTTAAAAATATAGGATAGTGTCAGTTATGTCGGTCATTAGAACACCTGCATCTGGTGGATATGCCAAATTTGATAATGCACGGTCAATTAATGTACCTACGGGGTGGTTAGCATATCGTGTCGGTATCTTAATTAAACATTCATAACCAAATCTGTTAAAACAATCAGAATAATGTGAAGCATTAGTTGACGTGCTGTCAGCGATGTTAATTTTGATGTCGTCTATAATTATTACATTTCTGTTTTCATTTGCTAGCATTCCCATAACATTATGGAGAGCAGCACATAAATATATTGCTGATGAAGAGGGTGAACGATATATGCAACCAATTATTAGGTCTTTCTTATCTATGTTGAGGAAGTCATATTTAAGTTCAATCCAAACGTCTTCACAATTATAGTTGCGTTAAGCACAAGATCGTTGCTTCGGTTGTTTGCAATATCAGAATAGATATATAGTGCTGCGTCGCCATGGCTGCTGAACGGACGATTGGAGTATTCAGCAACAAAATTAGAAAAACAGAAAAGGTGTTTATCGTGGTCACTCAACCAAGTTTCAGATACTCCGATAACTGAAAATGGGAAGGTGAACGCAGACAGGAGAAAAGAAAATTCCTCGAGGCACTTGCGCAGACTGCACGCATTCAAATACAAAGCAGATCGTTGAAGATTTGAACGAATATTGTTTAACTGGTTAGCTATGAGATAGGACGAAATTGTGAGATTTGCCTAGGTGACAGGCGCGCCGCAATGGTGGATTAATTATTACTGAAAGGTCGGATTCAGTTGCGATGCGAAAGACGCGGCTTTCATTTGTTTTGTGAGCGGGACGAGATGGCGCCAGAGTAGCGCGCGTCGTCTGTATGGAAGCAAAGCGCTGCATGAGCGAAGGTCTGTCTGCGGTGGCTTCTGTGAATCGCGCCCATGCGTCCCGCGCACCGCCTCATTTCGCTCCGTTTGCAACGTGCCGCACGAGACAGATTGCCCGCGCCAGCCAATATATCGCGAAATGAAAACACGTATACAGCTGCACTCAAATTTCGCATTATGGGAAGTATCGTAATCGTCGCTGAATTATATTTCCAGAATAAACCATTCACCAGCAAATAGCCCATAAACACAATCCTGGGGCGAGATCGGAGGTCGTTCTTTGGAGAACGCGTTCAGTTTCACCGCGCGCGACTGGCCTAGGCCGCGCCGGTGCCCTCAGCCATGGGGCGCGGCCACGTTTTTGGCGACGTCAAAATGACGGCAGGCTCGAGCCTGTCATTGTGAAACTGAGCACGTCGTCTGCTAGGAGCAGAACGCGACGAGAGGTGTTCAGTTCGAGCGGTCAGGCGCTCGCTACGAGACCGATTTCGCATGGCACGTCTGGTGGATTGGATTGGATCCAAACGGCGGCTGTGGCTATGGAATCGCACGTTCGGATCCAATCCATAGTCTAATTCGAGAAAATGGCGCTTGGAATGGGAGCTTCGGTTGTTGGGTTGTTGCGTTGGCGTTGTTCGAGGAGGAAGCAGAGCGGTTGGACGTGCGAAAAGCGTTTGAAGAGGTGGCAGAAAGCGAATTCCGGCGTCTCTTTCGTTTCTCGAAACGAACAGTGCGTTAGTTGTGCGACGAACTCGACCCCATAATGGGGTTCCAGTGAGTTAGTGAGTTAGTGGAATGTTGTTGTTGCCTCTTGAAAAGTGCGCCACTGTTCTCGCCTTTTTTTTTTTACGCTGTACGCTACGCCACCTATTGACCACGCAGAGAAACTAATAGTTATAAATTGCAGCAGTCGTAGGCATTACCAGAGTCCTTCCATGGAAGGATTCTGGTACTTTTTTATTTGAAAGTACTGCAGGCTTTGATGGCCCTCGCCGGAATGGTTACAAAGGTAAAACAATAGCAATCATGAACAAAAATGAATAGTTTTAACTTTGGTTATAAAAAATTTCACAGTATTACAACAAACAACACTGTTAGGTAAGTCGTTCCAGTAAGAGATAGTGGAGGGAAACAGGGAATATTTACGTATATTAACGCTGCTTGGAAGTTGGCGAACTACCTTACTTCATGGTTAGTTATTGATGAGTGTAAAAACGGATCTAGTAAGTAACGTGACCATGGGATTTTGAAGTGGCCATGATACAAAAGGTAAATGAATTTAAGTTTTGAGATTAGTCTTCGTTGTGCCAGTGGTTCTAAATGTGCTTTCGATAATAGTTCAGAGACACTGGATTGCCTTGAATAATCAGAGTATATGATTCTGATTGCCAGTTTTTGTATGCGCTCTGCTTTATCAATGAGGTGTACTTGATAAGGGCTCCAGATTAAATCAGCATATTCAAATGATGGTCTCATAAGTGTTTTGTAGGCGGTTAATTTCACGTGCGGCGGAGTATTGCACAGCTTCCTTACTAAGAAGGACAGTTTACATTCAGCGGTCTGACATATGGAGGAGATGTGAGGTTTCCAGTTAAGGTTCGACGTGATATTAAGGCCCAAGTATTTTACCTGATTGAATTTGACGAGTGCGGTGTCTCCTAGAGTATACATGAAATGAAGTGGATTTTTCTTTTTAGTAAATGTGATGCATTTTTTTTTTCAACGCATTAAGTCTCATGCCCCATGTGTCGCACCATGAACGGATGGATTGAATGAATTGTTTAGTTCTATTTGGTGTCCTATACGTGCAACTGTGTATACTACACAATCATCGGCGAAAAGCCGCATTTGGACCATTCCATGAGCATTGAACTGGAAATCATTGACGTACATGAGGAATAAAATAGGAGCAAGAACGGACCCTTGCGGAACCCCTGAGTAAATTTCAAGTTGCTGCGAGACACGTTTATCTATGGCCACACTTTGTTTTCGATTTAATAGAAAGCTGCAAAACCATGAAATTATTTTGCTGTCAGTACCAAAGGCTGGGAGTTTTGTAATTAAATCTTGATGCAGGACAACGTCAAACGCCTTGGAAAAATCTAAGAATACTGCGTCTATTTGGCCTCCATCGTTTATTGCATTAGATATTTCGCCCGTTAGCTCAGCGAGTTGGGTTACGGTTGATAGACCTGATCTAAATCCGTTTTGTCGGCTGTAAAGCAGATTGATACTTTCTAAATGGGATATTATGGCCTTGAAAATTATGCGTTCCAACAGTTTGCAACAAACGTACACTTGTTAGTGACACAGGGCGGTAGTTATATAATTCTAATTTCGAACCTGGTTTGGGAATTGGAATGATCTCAGCATATTGCGCCAATCTTGTGGTAACGTCGCTGTTTCAAGGGAGGTGATAAATATTTTGTGCAGGTATTTGGGTACCCATTTGGCATAACGGTTTAGAAATGAATTAGCAATGTTGTCAAGGCCGGGGACTTCTTCAAATCCAATTTTCCTAAAAGAGAAACGATGCCTACTTCGCTTACAGTTAACTCTGGCATGGACACTATTAGCGGATACGGTTCTAGTTGGGCGTTAGAGGAATGTTTCGTGAAAACAGATTGGAAAAAAGTGTGAAATGCCTTCGCAATACCTTCCGGTTCGGAAATAATGGTATCTGAAATATTTATTTGTGGGATGGCTTCGTGTTTATTAGCCAAATATAGCCAGAATTTCTGAGGGTTCTGCGCCATGAACGAAGGACTCTGGTATTACTATCCGAGAACGTGTTTGAGCTTGAGAAAAGAAATACATTTATTATATAAATATTTTATTCGTTAGGGGGCGAGAAACATTTCGTTTTGTAGTATATTGTCTGCAAGCAGACGAAAAACGAGGTATGTAAGCTTTCGGTAAGTTCGCGTTTGCCGATTGGCTGCTCTCTCCCTCCCGTTCTCAGAAAGTTTGCGGACTACCCACTTTATGACGTTGCAGCAACTGCACTAAAGCTGTTTCGAACAAACAACTCCAATCGCGTCCCTGCAGGCTACTTTGATTGTCTGTGTTATCAGTCGTGACGCATATTGATTATGTTACCGTATTCTAAAAAAGAAAAAAAATGTGCGACAGAGATGTTCTATGTTTGTTTTTTAAAAGTAATTTACAAAAAGCTATACGTTTCCCTTGGGAATCAACAATTGGGCGCCAGGGAGTAAGAATTATCGATAAGGCATGTTCGTGTTCCACTAAGCAGGTTGAAGCAAAGACGTCTAGTAAGACAGTTTTGTTTGCTGGAAGGAATTGGCAACATACTCTCAACCAGTGATTTAGCTCCTCGTATGAACAGCCGTATTCTCGAATGATCACTTTACGGGGTACTTTCACTTTTGTGTGACGCTGCATCCCTGTTGACAAAGCAGTTCATGAACTGGGACGTATCATTGAAGAGGGCAGCCGCCCAGAGACACGTGCTCATTACGAATGAAATATTTTGTGAATTCGGCCACGCTTGTTCGCCTTTGCTACCCACGGCCACATGTACCCGTGCACATCCACTATGTTTATCTGGTCCCAGCTTCTGCTAATTTCGAGTAACTGATCCGAGGCCAACAGGCGACCACAGTTGTTTGACATATCGGCTGTCGCTGCATCACGTTCGCAGGCATGGTTTCGGCCCTGGACGAGTCCGTGGGCCTGGTGTTTGAGGCCCTGGCGAAGAAGGGCATGCTGAGCAACACTTTGGTGGCCTTCAGTTCGGACAACGGTGCCGACGTGGCGGGTCCAAACGCCAACTACGGGCAATCGTGGCCGCTGCGGGGCCAGAAGTACAGCCCCTGGGAAGGAGGCGTGCGCGCGCCGGCCCTCCTCTGGAGCCATGCGCTCGGTCCCAAGGTCCGAGCCGGCGGCGACTACGAGCAGCTGTTCCACATTGCCGACTGGCTGCCCACTCTGTATCAGCTGGCGGGTCAGTGAACGTATGCCTAAAAGAAAATTAATAATTTATCAAACAGTTTTGATGCTCACCGATGCTATGACTAAGCGTCCAGATCAGTGAAGATTGTCTCGAGCACCGTAGTTTTAATGAAAACAGTCTTCTTTAAAAGAACCGTATGGGGGCTTTGCGCGCGCTGAAGAACGTCGCTATACCTATGGACGTTTGACAATCTGAATATGTCCACCAACTAGCGGATCTGTGGTATCTCAATCTTTAAGGTGCGTGTTGCATCGTTCTTGTTAACTCGCCAAGCGCTCCCGTGTATACGTCTGAACCCTTGCGTTTCATTCCTGCCTGTTGTCGCCGATAATGCTCATGCACAGCATGCTCTAGACAAATGGTCTACAAAGAGGCGCTCACGCGTTGCTCAGGAGGCGATCTGGCAGACCTAGGCGACATCGACGGAGTCAGCCACGCGGACGCGCTGGTGGGTGACGCAAGTCCGCTGCCGCCACCGCGCACGGAACTGGTGGTGAACATCGACCCGATTGACAACTACTCGGCCATCATCGACGGCCGCTTCAAGCTCGTAAAGGGCGTCGCGGAAGGGGGAGAGTACGATCAGTGGTACCCGATAGTGGGCAACGTCGACTGGAACTCGACCAAGCCCCTGGAACAGTGCAAGGCGTCACCTGTGGCTCGGGTGCTGAGGAGCTTGGGCTTGGAACCCGCGTGCGGCCCGTTGGGCGGCGCCACTCCCATCAACTGCGGCGTCCGGGACTCCGCAAAGATGTGCCGGCCCACTGTGGCGCCTTGCCTGTTCGACCTGGACGAGGACCCGTGCGAGTATAATGACGTCGCCGCCGAGCATCCCCAGGTAAGGCGTTCAGATACCGACCGTTCCCATGCGTGCGTGATGGGCACAGGAAGTTATAAAACATCACATCTAGGGCATTTGCATGAACACGACAAAAGCATGGTGAAGTCGATCACTTGGAAATGTACATGCAAGCGTCGATCTGATCTGTGGTTCGCAGCAGGCATCTTCTTTTCAGTTTTCGTGACAAGTCCATAAATTTCTCCCTGGAGCAATATACGGTGTCAGAGTAATTTTGAACACCCTTACCACACGTACAAGGACTTCATACTCCAACTAAAGAAAAACTGTTTCTTCGAATACGAGAATTCATGTTATAGAGGTCAATGGACGCAAAAACTGTAGATTGAACTAGATATTTTCATTTACTGTTGAAGCTTTGTACTTTCTGGTGGGTTACAGCAGCAGCATGCATGTGTTTCTTTGAAGCTTTACGCTAGTGTGTTGTTCTTTGTATTTCTTTTTCTGAACAGTTGGTGAAGAACCTTCTCTCTACGCTGAGACGCTACAAGGATGCGTCCACGCCTCCCGCAAACCTTCCACAAGATCCTTTGTCAGACCCAGGACTTTACGACAACGTTTGGATTCCCTGGCGAGATAAGCTGCCGTGATATGATTGAAAGGAGCGGCCGCGCTTCACTTTTCAAATTCCTTTTTCGGCGTCGTCGCTCGTGACCGAAGTGGCCTCTTTTTTTTATTTATTATTATTATTATTATTATTATTATTATTATTATTATTATTATTATTTTGCGCGCGCGAGGCATACACACTGCTTCAGCACGGAGACCGAGCGTTCCTTAAGCAGTCGCACGTCATTGGAACTTTGACGACGCCGAGTAGAGGTTACGGACGGCGTTGCATCCATGGACAAATCATTTCGTACTTTTGTTTTTAGTTTAGAAGGAGTCATTGTCGCTGTATTTAAAAACGGACAGGACGCAATAGCGAATGATTCGCAACCAATCTCCGACGCTATCAATTGGATTTCGATATAATATTTGCGTCTACCGGTATGTCCGTGTCAGTGGACATGCCCTTAATCATACCACGAAATCTGACCATATTCGCGATATGATTGTAAAGGCTCTCATAGTGACGTATTCTGTTACCATATTTCCAGATATGATGTAGCAGAAGTGATAATAAATTGCAATCACTTTGTGATGAACTCTTTATCTCGTGTTTTTAAATGCGCGCTTAAGTTTTCAGCGAGCCGATTTGAGGAATTTATTGTTAGTATTCCACCTAAATTTAAATACCATGGTTCGTATCCACAGAACAGTTTGTTCTCTATAGAGGCTCAGACATACTAAGCCGGTCAATCCTAATAGCGAATATATTATCAGCAAAGGCGGCCGACAGTGACAAACAGTTCTTACGAAAAAAAGTAAGGAAATGTAAGGACTCGATCTTTGCTTAAATAAGCGAGCAGACGGTGACTGAAAGCGAATGAAACCATACCATGACAATGTTATAGTTTTTAAAGCGAAATAAGGAATGAAGACACAAAAATGAAGCGGGCCACACGCCCACGATCTTAGCATGTCACTGGCGGAGCTTCACCCATATGACTACAGCAGTGGCTGAATTCCCCCATATTTTGATTGTTGTTTGTGTGAATCCGTAATTTCCAAACCTCCCTTGCTGATCACGGCGGCCAACGCGGAACATTCTCTCCCACGCTGCTTCGTTCCTCAGTAAAGCAGCGTCTGATATATATTTGTTGCACATTCACCACAGAGGTTAAGTGTCTTCCTTATTTATATTCAATAAACGTTTTTTCTCTCTACCACACGCCTGCAGCATGCATCCTCACTAGTACTATTTTCTTTATCCAGTTAGCCCGCTTTTCTTGATTATCGAGCTTTAAAAATAGCGGGCACAAGCTACTTATAGCGTACGCAAGAATATAGAGTTTTAGAATAGGGGGCCCAATAGTTTGGGGCCCCAAAGAGCTTTGCGGGTGTTAGCGTTGGGGCACGCAGGAGTGGAGTTTAGAATAGGGCTTTGTTACCATAGCTTTGCGTTTGCGGATAGCGTCTTGCGCTGACAGCGCCACTACGGCGTCAAAGAAAAGCTATTAGAAACAATTAAATAAAATATACTATATTATGATAGGAATAGTAATTTTGACTTGCGTGTATTCGCGTTCAATTACAATTTAGAGGTTATTCTGTAAGCAGCAAACAATTAGTTGCGCTTAGTTTTGAGCGAACCAACTTTACTTGCCTTCACCAGCCAAGCTTAGCCGTGTTAGGCCTACGAGCCATAAAATCCACAATCGAATTCGGAATCAGCGGCGTCTAATGAATCAATCTTCATAACACACGCTAGTTAAGAGAAAGCGATAAGCGCAGTCACTTCTCCTAGCTTGCGGACTTCACGCTTTACCACGAATCGAACCCAGTTTGGTGCTAGGTTAGAGCCGTCGCTTGGATGGGTGCCGCCATGTTTGCTGACGCAAAGCTATGGTGGCTAGAGGGGGAGGTGTCAGCATCGGCTGGGCTGCGCCGTGTACGGCGGTGCGGCATTTTTTCATGACAGCGACAGGTGGCGCGCTCGTCGTCTCCGAGATGCCTAGCGTGATGTGTTTGAGCAATCTCTCCGGCTCCAAGCGCGCGTCGTGAAGTCTGTGGTGAAGTTAGCTTCGCCTTCCCCGCTTTTGTTTGTTTGTCATAAGAAGTTCTGAGTAACCTTCTTGACCCACGCCACTGGAAAAATTTGGTCGGTATGCAGATTAAGCTGGATGATCTCCTGGATGTTGGCCACCTAAATGAAGTTCACGAGATGGTAAAGCATTGTGATGCGATGCCAGATCATCGTGAAATGGTGGGACCAAATAGCGACTCTCGCATACCCTACTACGTTAGCGGGTATGTTACCAGGAAAATGCTAATGAGAACAAAGTGCGAATAGTGTTCACTAGCTGTTGCTTCAAGCAGAAGACTCGCGCTTGCTTCCGGAAGAGTCGTGCGTTACCAACCACATGGATAGAGGTGGCCTACTTTACCCATCTCAGGCACTAACAGACTTGGTTGCTGCGATAGAAGATGCCTTCACGCATTGTTTCAGCTTTAACAAGTTGAAGGCTGACAGCATCATGGGCCTTATTTCCTGCCTGTCAATAAATAAGCTGGATATGGTTGGCTGTGCGCAGCATAGCGTAGAAATCACCAACCAAGTGATACGGCTTTTTGTCATCACGAGGTTGCACGTCCTTGTCGCAGGAGAGAACGCATCGAAGCAAGGGAAGCGAGAAAAAATGAAATACCTCAAGTTGAGGCGCACGACATAACTGCATAACTGCAAAGTTTATATCAGCAAGACCAACACAAGGCGTTTGTATATGTAAAACAGGAATTGTTCACATCACATTGTATGCCCAGAAATATCTGCATATCTGAACAGAATTTCCCACCCGACAAATTATTGTTTGCACTGCACCTTGTTCACCGTTTCCGGGTATATACCTCCATTATATATTGGATTTGCGCTCCATTTCGTGTCATATTGTTTGTTTGAGAGCTAACAACCATGTATATAGAGTCGTGTGTATTATTTTATTAACAATAAATATTCTTTTTAAGGCATTTTTGGCATTATTTGAGCGGTACTAAATACGCGAACTTAGTTCTTTGCAGGTTTCTAATATTGGAAACCAAATTTCCCTTAACGCTCTCATATTATCCTGAGTTTTGACCATTGGTGCCTACTGTTCTGCCTTTCATTGCAAAATTAAATAAACTTGAAATAATCATGGTTCGCTCGAGCGGCCCGTTTCAACTGAGGCGCGCACTTCAACGAGGCGCGCACCAACCAGTAGACGATTAGGACAAGCGCCATGTAGCTCAAGGCACTAACAAAGTCACGCCAGACATAACTGCATACGGCACCCCATAATAGTCCCTTAACATGTTCAAGCGGCATTGGCAAACTGCAAACAACCGCCTACTGCGGAAGCTTTCTGTTTGGTGCAATTATGAGTTTCAGAAGTGTTGCACTGAGCGCGAAGCTAAAGCGCGGCGATAAAATGACCAAAATTTAGTGCATAGTACGGTAAGCCAGCTGCAGTGATAAAGTCGCCTAGCCTTTAAAATGATTTTCCGATGCGCGTATTGCGCCCTAAGAAGCCGCGGAGCGAGAAAGCACTTCACAGCGGAACCAAATAACCGCAGCGGACCTTAGCCAGCGTACGGGAGGCATCTCGGAGCCGACAGCAGCGCCGCCGCATCGTCCTGAAAAAATGCTGCCTCTCCGGCGCTCCGATGCTGACACCTCCCCCTCTAGCCACCATAGCAAAGCTTTTGGGGCCGCTATTTGGGCTCCCGCTAAATCGGCGAAATAGCGTTCCTAAAGCAAAACCCAAACGCAGCTTGCGTCTCGCGCATGCGCACTGGCTTCGACGCTATTTCTTTGCCAATATTTGAGAGATTTAGAATAGGGGCCCCAATAGTTCGGGGCCCCAAATATCTTTGCGGGTGTTATCGTTGGGGAACGCAGGAGTGAAGATTTTTAGAACAGGGTTTTACGTTTGCAGATAGCGTCTCGCGCTGACAACGCCACTACGGCGTCAAAGAAAAGCTATTAGAAATAATGAAATAAAATATACCATTTTATTATAGCAATAGTAATTTTCACTTGCGTGTATTCGCGTTTAATTACAATTTAGAGTTTATTCTGTAAGCAGCAAACAATTAGTTGCGCTTAGTTTTGAGCAAACCATCTTTACGTGCCTTCACCAGCCAAGCTTAGCCGTATTAGGCCTACGAGCCATAATATCCACATTCGAATTCGGAATCAGCGGCGTCTAATGAATCAATCTTCATAATTAACACACGCTAGTTGAGAGAAAGCGATAACCACAGTCACTTCTCCTAGCTTGCGAACTTCACGCGTTACCACGAATCGAACCCAGTTTAGCGCTAGGTTAGAGCCGTCGCTTCGATGGGTGCCGCCATGTCTCCTGACGCAAAGCTTTTGGGGACGCTATTTGGGCTCCCGCTAAATCGCTGAAATAGCGTTCCCAACGCAAAACCCAAACGCAGTTTGCGTCTCGCGCATGCGCAGTGGCTTCGACGCTATTTCTTTGGGGCCCCAAAACGTTTGGGGCCCCTATTCTAAAACTCTCTAATAGCGTCACAGGGCGCATATATACCCTCAGAACGAATACTCTGCTTGTGTTATTTTGTGATGTTTCTGGGCTTTCATTCTCAAAATTCCGAGTAACAACTTTGTCAAAAATGTAAGACAAAGTATGAGCAACTTTAGCGATAATATGGTGTGACAATATAACCCGTATATACCGCATGCCATACGTCAAAGCGTGGCATATACATAAATATATACGGAAATTTTCGCTCACGGAAAACTCCGCCGTCGCCGACACTGGATTTTCTGTCACACGGGGCCCTTAACGCTATAATGTTATTATTGGCCTCGAGCTCCACCACTGGAAAAGCTGGCGCCACCGTCGGCGTGACGTGCTAGGAGGGATCACGTGGACATAGCGGCCGCATCGGCTGCTTCGGGAGCGCCGAAGCGAGCTGAAAACGAGTTTGAATTCCCTCGTACGCTGCGGTCCTCATTTAGTGACGAAAATTTCCCGCTTCGAGTGTCTCCTTTACAACGCTTGAAAGCACTACAATAGGTAGTAGCTGCCTTTGAAGGCGCGCAACATGGTAGGCTACTGCTCGGTGCCGCAGGGCCGGACGCACGTAACGGAGGCCGGTGTCAGCCTTATTCACACGTAACCGCAGGACAAGAAGCTGCGTGAAGCTTGGCTCGCGAAACATAAAACCGGTAAACAGTCATCGGCTACAACTTGGGTATGCAGCAAGCACAGACGCGAGGAAGATTTCTGCTACGGCGCCCGGGCTGCGATGTTCTGAAAACGCGCAACGAGACGCTCGCCCGAGTCTGCTGCACGACTAATGTTATGACGGTTTGGTCCATCAACTTGTCGATGCTATAGGTACTGGCAAGTTCAGTGGAGTGGAAAGGCAGCGGTAAGAAGCACATTTAAAAAAAGCATGGCATATGGCCATGTTTGTGTTATGAATTAATGCACTGGATTACAAAAAAGGAGCAGCGGGAAATCGCGCGCTGAGAACACCGATAAACATACAGTGCGACGCAACTCGAAAAATAATATTGAAAAGTCAAATAATTTAGAAGAAAAAAAAGATTGAATCTTCGCGACGGCACATCATAGTCCCTGTAGGCGTCGAAGTCTCTACAATGAAGTTATTTTTGAACAGCTCTGATAGCTCCCACGCAACAATGGTTGCTTGTATACTGTCAAATGCTCATATTCTGCGGCCTAAAGCTCATGGCACGGTGCAAGAACGCGCGCGCGGAGAAAGCGAAACAGTGCGCCGACAAGCATGCAGACGCGCAGTCGGTCGCTGCGAATCTGCGCGATCGCTGCATTGAGGCTTCTTTCTATTACGCTCCATTTAGTCATACAAACACTATAAGAACATATTTCACATAGTTTGCTCTCAGCGTTTACCTACCTTTCACGGAAGAAGCCGGTTCGGGAGACTCCATCGCGGCGACCGCGCGCAGTGGCGTTCACTGTACGTATTCGGTAAAGAGATAGCGTCTGTAAACGATTGTGTACTTTCAGTTTGCCCAAGATTATTATTTAGACAGTAAACAACTTCTCTCGTTTCGAAAGTACTTACAGAAATGTCAGGGAGAGCTCGCGCGTGGTGTTTTCAGTGAGCGCGGACAGCAAAACCTATGACGAGCGCGCCGCGTGATCCCTCATACTACGCCAGCGAGGCGCTTTCGATAGATGGAGAACCCGTAACTCCTCGCCGCCAATAGGCACTGTGGGGAGCTGGATAGTTTAATGTGATTAGGATGCTTTGCCTACTGCCCTTACATAGCAAGGTCTCGAATCTGGCAGCACTGCTGTTTTCAGGTTAGCATGTGTGGGTTTATTAACCAGTTGCCTTCACCCAAAAAGATCACGTACACGTGACGCCTGCGAAAAAAAAAAGATGTTCCACTACGCCGTCAAGGCCACGAGGCGTGGCGCTGACTAACACTCACAGGTTCAGTTCTAGTAGATAAACATAAATACCCCAGAAAGTGCATGTGAAAACGGCACCGCGATAGCTCAGTTGGTAGAGCATCGCGCGCGTAATGCGAAGATATGCGCTCGTGCCCCACCTGCGGCCAGTTTTTCATCCACTTTCATTTCCGTTACTTTATCATTTAATTCAGTTAAAAAATAAATGTAATTTCCCCTATGCTGTCCTTGGTGTTTTTGTTTGTTGGCTTATGACATGACTAGATAGGCATTTAGAGCCTGCCTGCCTGCCTATCTATCTATCTATCTATCTATCTATCTATCTATCTATCTATCTATCTATCTATCTATCTATCTATCTATCTATCTATCTATCTATCTATCTATCTATCTATCTATCCTCTTAGGCTGAAACAGTGGCCAAAGTTGTCTACCAGCTTGGGCCACTAGGTATGTGCTCGTGGTCGTGTTGCCGTCATGCTCATTTCGTCATCGTCGTTCCAGCTTCATCATCTGACTATCGTCATGCCGTCGTCGTCACGCACTTCACGCCACCCCTGTGAACCAAGTTGTCTAATAGTTGGACCACTACGTAGGTGCTCGTAGTTGGGATGCCATCGTGGTCGTGAGTGAGTGAAATAACTTTATTGGAGGTCCAGCGAGGGCCCTGGAACTCGTAGCGCACTCGGCTAGTCCCACGTCGGGACCGGCACGTCCAGCCCACTGGCCCGGTCGCGGGCACGCCGGACAGCCAGGATTTGCTTGTCTAGAGCGGGGCTATACAGAAGAGAGTCCCACTCCTCCTTGTGAACTTGGGGTATCTCGACCCGCACTCCCAGAGCATGTGTGCTAGAGTGGAGGTCTGCCCGCAGGATGGGCAGGCGTCGTCGCGATATACGTCGAGTAAACTTCGTGTAGAACGGCCAAACAGGGATTTGTGGCGGTCTGTAAGAGTCTAAGAGAACTGACTTGCGCCCTATTCAACTTGGGGTGAGGGGTGGAAATACCCTTCTAGACATTTAGAAGAATTTAATAACCTCGTTGTGAGCAGAGGGAGCGTCCCTGAGGCCGTAGGGGGGAGGGGAGTCGGCGCTCCTTACAAAGGAAGCGCGGTCGGTGAGGTCGCGCGCATCCTGGTGACCAGACTCATTGAAGTTCGGGACTCACTGAAGCACCCTCGACCGTCCCTACGTGAGCGGGAAACCAGTGAATCCAACGATGCGTGAGAGCATACGCACTCGAGACGCTAAGAAGACGATCAGCTTGCTCGGCGATGCAACCCTCCTGAAAAGTTGCCGTTTTGGAATCGCTGTAGATCTCGGACCCAAGACCGCCTAGCAGGGCGAGGGCGATGGCAGCTTTCTCGGCGACTTCAGAGCCAATCGAGGCGCGCTGTTGGAAATCTTGCCGCTGGAGCCCACCACGACGACGGCAAAGGTCTTCCCATCGCTGTACTCCGCGGCGTCGACAAAGCTTGCTCTGATGGCTTGTTGCTTGATCTGTTTGAGGATCGCTGCTCCTCTGGCCTTGCGCGTCTGCCCTCGTTGTGGACGTGATCGATGTTTCGGGGCACGGGGGCCACTTCGAACTTGTCGCGAATGCACCTAGGGATCGGGGTACTGACCATCGGGAATCCCGCAGGGTGGTAACCAGTGGCGTGGCAACAGGGGGGGCCGGGGGGCCGTGGGCCCCGGGTGCAAGGGGCCAGTGAGGGGGTGGGGGGTGGTGTGTCATACATCTGAAGACACCTCTCTTTCCGCCGGCTACACCCGGGGAGTGGGGTGAGAGAAGGCCTATGGGCCCCGGGTGCCAGACGACCTAGCTACGCCACTGGTGGTAACCCAGCTCTTCGAGGATGCGTTTACCAATAGCGCTTTCAAACTTTAGAAAACCAATAGCGTTTTCAAACTTTGGAACGCGTTCTCTTTGTCATTATCCCAGTGTACGCTACTCGGTGCTCTCTTTCGGAGGGCGTCCGTTAATGGACTCGCCATTAGCGAGTAATTCGGAATGTACCGTTGATAGTACCCCACAAGTCCCAAAAATGAACGAAGGCCTGTTTTCGTGCGCGGCTGAGAAAATTGTCCAATCGTAGCTATTTTCAGCTCGGCCGGCCGTCTCGTGCCCTGGCCGACAACATGACCCAGATAAGTAACCTGCGAACACCCAAATGTACACTTTTCCGCTTTCATCGTTAAGCCGGCTTCCCTCAACCGTGAGAACACCTGTTTGAGGTACGATACGTGTTAGCTGTCCGAAAAAATTGCTACATCATGAAGATATGGCAAGGCGAACTCCTGCAAGTCTTTTAGGACAGTATCCATTAATTTAGAGAAGCTAAACGGCGCGTTCTTCAGCCCGAAGCTGAGTGCGAGAGGGCGAAAAGTGCCTACAGGTGAGATGAATGCGGCATAGCGGCTGGCACTTTCTCAAAGGGGAACTTGCCAGTACCCCCGCGCGAGATCTATAGTTGAAATGTATTTAGCAGCGCTAACTCTTTCAATTCGTTCCTCAATGTTGGGTATCGGGTACAGCTGATCCCTAGTGATGGCATTTAACTTCCTGTAGTCAACACACGGACGAGGGTCCTTGTTAGGGGTTTCTGCCAGTATTAGCGGTGACGTGTAGTCACTCTCAGCGGGCTCAATAACTCCCAACTCTAGCATGCGCTGTATCTCTGCCTCCATAATCTCTCTCCGTCTTGGAGACACCCTGTAAGGCTTTGATCTTATGGGTTCGGTTGATGTCAGCTCTATTTCATGCGTTATTAGTTCGGTTCTACCCGGCCGATCGCTGAATCTGTCGAGATATTCCCCTAACACCTCTTTTAGCTCATCTAGCTGCTCGGGTCTTAGAGCGTGCGAGCTTACCGAATGTTTTACTACTTCTTCTAGGCCGATTTCAGAATTGGAGGTCGCATTATACTCCTTAAACTTGGTACTACTGCCATCCTGCTCTTTGATGGCATAATTAACGACTCCGCTCCGCTCTACATACGGCTTCATCAAATTGCAGTGATATATCCTCACCTCCTTCCTGCGACCGGGCATTTTTAGAGCATAGTTAGCATATGAAAGTTTGTGCAACACCTTAACGGGCCCGTCCCAGTGAACTTCAAGCTTGTTCTTTCTTGAAGGTTTGAGGATCATTACCTGGTCTCCGGCGTTAAACGTACGAAGCCTCGCATTCTTGTAATAGAATTTGGCGCTCTTTTGCGCCACTCCCATGTTCTTTTCGACTAGTCCTTGGGTTGCGCTTAGCCGTTCCAGCAGATTTAGAACGTATTCAACCACTGTTGGACTCTCTACTCTTTCCTCTCACATCTCTCTTAACACTCTCAGTGGAGAACAGAGTGTCCTCCCATACACTAGTTCTGCTGGCGAGAACCCTGTAGCCTCATGTGGAACTGTTCGCAAAGCAAACAAAGTTGCCGGCAGACAGTTCTCCCAGTCCTCCTTGTGCTCGTAACAGAGCGCACGAAAAACTCGCTTAAGCACTGAATGCCACCTCTCTACACTGTTTGACTGAGGGTGATAGACGGAACTGTGTATCAACTTTACCCTGCACTTTTGCAAGAATGTGGAAGTCAGCGCGCTGGTGAATACTGACCCTTGATCCGCCTGAATTTCGGCTGAAAACCCAACTCGTGCGAACACTGTCAAAAGCGCGTATACTACTTCGGTGGAGCTGAGCTCTTTCAGAGGGATTGCTTCTGGAAACTTTGTAGCCGGACACAGCATGGTAAAGTACCTGTAACCCGATTTCGTTTTTGGTAGAGGCCCTACCGTGTCTATCACAAGTCGTCTGAAAGGTTCTGTTATTAAGGGCACTACCTTTAGTGGAGCTTGTCGTGTCTCTCCTGGTTTACCCGAGCGCTGGCAGGCGTCGCATGATCTTACTAAGTTTTCTACGTCTTTGAAACAGCCAGGTCAGTAGTATTCCATATACAATCTTTCCTTTGATTTGTTTATGCCTACGTAGCCGGACCACCCATTTCCATGACAGAGACTCAAAATTAAGGTCCTCCCTGTACTTAGCAGGTACGACTAACTGATCTAAAATCCTACCCTTTCGATCTCTCTAGTGCCGATACAACAATCCTCCTCTCATGTAACTTGCAGGTCGTGAAGATGTGGGCTTAAAAGTTCCATATTCTCGTCTTTTTCATCTACGCAGGAAAAAACTACGCTAAGCTTTCCGCAGTTCACAGCGATATGTCCCAGTTTGTGGCACTTATAGCAGCGGATCGGTCTAAAAGATTCGAATTTTCTTTTCTGCTCTTTTTGTACGGTTTCCCCGTTAGGTTTCTCCTCGCTCTTTTCTGCGGGCTTTTCCTCCACGTCTACAGGCTCCGATCGTCTAGTCTGAGAACCCCTTTTGAACAGAAATGGTTTCCGCGGTCCATTTCGACCGTCCCAGTTACCGTCCTCGGCGTTCAGCTTTCTACGCGTGGCGTATACTCTTCGGCTAATTCCGCCGCCCGTTCCACAGTGTTTACATCTCCTCTGTCTTGCACCCACAGCTTCACAGATGGTGGGCTGCTTTTGTAAAACTGCTCTAGACACATGCATTCAATGATCCTGTCTCTGCTCTCGTACGCCTCCACGCTTTTCAGCCACTCGACTAGGTTTGCCTTTAAGCTATATGCAAACTCCGGATACCCCTCGCTATCTTTCTTGCCCGTGCTTCTAAACCTTTGCCGAAAAGCTTCGGCTGAAAGGCGGTACTTCTTCAAAATACTAGCCTTGACCTTCGCATATTCATACGCCTTTACCGCACTGAGTCTGGCGATTACTTCTGCAGCCTCACACGGCAACATAGACAGCAACTGCTGTGGCCATGTACTCGGACCGAAGTTCATCTTCTCGCAAGTCCTTTCAACATTGCTTAGGAATAAGCCTATGTCGGTCCTGACCTCAAATGGCTTTAATAGCCTGTCCATGCGGTATGATTCTGCCTCACTTGATCGTTCCAGAGCCCCGGGCCTTCACTTCCTTGTGACAACTCCAAACGTTTGCTTTCAAGTTGAAGTTGCATTTTTCTTAACTCGCGATCTTTATCGAGTTCCTCTCTCTCTCTGTCCCGTTCTTCTCTCTCTCTATCTTTCCCGTTTCTCTCTTTGCGTTAGAAGTTCCAATCCCATTTCAATTTCTTCCTCACTGGCCTGTTCGGAAATTATCTCCAATAATTCCGATTTTAGCATTTCCTTGCGTACACCTAGGCCCAGTTCCTCACCAACAATCAACAATTCGTCTCTCAGCAGTCTCCTTAACTCCATGATTGCTGCTTTACTGCCTTGGTCCTGCTCGCTAAATCTACGTAGGAAAACACAACCTAGCTGACAATCAACAATCTAGCTTCCCTACAGTTCTAAACAGAACAACCACAAAATGAAGCCTAGAGAGTCAAAGCAAGAACCAAGCACTCACCGCAGACACAACACCACGTCGGAAAGTCCGTCTCACCGCTGTCAGCCAGTTGTGAGGATTGGGAGGTCAATCCCACCGTTCGTAACCAGTTGTCAAGATTGGAGTCGGGCATGAATTAGATGGTAGCTGGCCCATGCCGTCGTCCAACTTATCCACGCTGAGGACGTTGTTGAAGCGAAGGACTGCTTCTCATCGAGAACGAGGAATATGGGTTTATTTACAGTATCTACATAAGGACGTTGCAGTTCATCAGTCTAGCATGACTGCGAAAGAAAGTACATTGAGCAGCCGCACAACAGCGGTTTATAAACACTCGGTCCTCCCTCGATCCCTAGGTGAGGGAAACGTTCTACCAGTAGACTAGCCGCCTCTCTGCAGGAGGGATTACACACACACTTCCGCACAGGTTCACGGTCCCCACCGACGTCAGACGGTCTTCGCAGAGCTCCGAGCTTACGTCAGGAAAGGCGCATCTTATTACCCGCGCTACCCCCCGCAGCGCGGCCGCTGGTTCTCCATTGTCTTGCCTCTTGAAAGGCGCGTGGGAAGGGGCCTCCTACTACGTTCCCTCGGGCACTCCCTTGCGGGTCGGCGGTGGCGGTTTCCGTCACAAAGCCTGGTTTGTCAAACTCATCTCGGCAATTCCGCGACGCAGAGTGGCGGACGTGGCGCATTGTCCTGCGGACACAGTAGACTTAGTGACGCCGTTTGGCTAGAGGATGATGGTGGCTTTCCAGGAAAAGTTGACGCCGCTGTCGCAACTGGCTGGCAAAACTTGCACCTCAGCCGGCCGTTCTTAACAATAGGCTAGCCACAGTTCAGTTGTAATTACGCGCCGTGGTTGCTCAGTGGCAATGGTGTTGGGCTGCTGAGCACGAGGTCGCGGGATCAAATCCCGGCCACGGCGGCCGCATTTCGATGGGGGCGAAAGCCGTGTACTTAGATTTAGGTGCACGTTAAAGAACCCCAGGTGGTCGAAATTTCCGGAGTCCTCCACTACGGCGTGCTTCATAATCAGAAAGTGGTTTTGGCACGTAAAACCCCATAATTTAAAAAGTTCAGTTGTAACTTTTGGAAGCACCAGAAATCACTTTCGCGTGTGTCGTGACAATGGTATGGTTTTTGCAGCCATGATTTAGGCAAAATAAGGCTCTTAAAGCATTGGTTAGTGGAAAAATATATTCAAGAGAGTATTGTGAATGCGCCTTCGCTGCCTTTTAAAGGGAAGCTGTAACGGTTTTCAATTTCAATGAATTGCTGGGATTGGGAAGAACAGACCTAATAATTTACTGTTCCGAATTTTTTTTCTTCGTTTTGTTAAAATAATGGGCGGAAATCGCTTTCTAAATCATCCCCGCGGACACGCCCCCATCGCTTCCCGGAGCGCCGGGTGAGGTGGTTGCCAGAGGAGAGAACCGGCGAGAGTGACGTCATTCGCGGGGACCGAGCTGCCGGACCGGCGTGCTGGCATGCCTCTTTCCGTCCTGCGCTTTACTGAACGACGCTACGAGAGCTTTGCCGCCGCCGCCGCCGCTCACGTTTGTTTTCTTTTGCGATTTTCGTAAACTGTTCTTTCCTTCTGTGCTGCGTGAGTGCCCACAGCCAAGGGCGCCCAACATGCCCTCGTTCTGTGCAGCATTCGGCTGCGCGAACACAGGCAGGCGAGACGATGTGGTGTTTCACAGGTTCCCGAAGGACAAGAAGCTTGCAGCGCAGTGGATCCATGCGGTGAGGAGAGATAAGTTCGTGCCGACGAAATCAACTGTGCTGTGCTCGGACAATTTCCGCGATAGCCGGATAGCCTTACGACAAATGCGGAAACGCGTTATTGCTAGCGTTGCTACACTCCGTTTCATACATCAGGTGCAACGCTGTGGAAGCTTGAGATACTTCTTGCAGTGGCTGCGTTCGCACTTAAAAAAAGTTCGGTGTTTCTTGACCCGATTTTTTAGAAAATGTTCCATATATAAGCTCAGTTCTGAATGAAAAGAAAGAATTTACCCATAGAAACAATCAATGTACTTATACGGCTGCTAACACGCTCTTTTAAATCAATTTTCTCTTCGGCATTGTTTAATTGCAGCCCGTCGCGGCAGCTTCACGTGCATGCTCGCGCGAGCAAACGCCACTGGCACGCTGCGAAGCATAGACGGAAACGCGCGCAGTAATAAATTTTGGTGACCGGACTTCGTGCGTAGCTTCCACAGCGTTGCACCTGAGGTATGAAATGGAGTATAGGCTTGCCTAGTGACATTCGACGTACGGTTGCAGTTATCGTGTTTACCACACGGCGGTGCTAAAACTTCCCAATATCTTTATGTCAACACTAGCATGGAGCACACATACGGATTCTTGATCGAGCCACAATCGCAAAGTCGTCGAACCATAGTATGAATATTGCACATATAATACCTCTGGCCATCTCTGGATGTGTATGATAAGCAACTTCCATTACTGTACCTCGCAGCACTGCATGTGCGCGCTTTGAAACGCGGCACTGATGTTCGCGATCGTGTATCAACACTCAAAAAACCACGGGACTTTAGACAAGCAGCGGCAAGGTGCTTGACATCGCGGAATTGTACCCGTGTTTACAATCTAATAAGAAGTTAGTGCTTCGGCATCCTTCCAGCAGCAAGTTCCCAGTGACACTTAAGCGCATTTTTTCTCCCGTCATTGGAACGAGCAGCTACATGAAAAAAAAAACATACGTACCAGCTAAGATTTCCAACGCGCGAGAAGGTGCACACATCGCTCTCGCTGTTGGCATACGCAACATCGTCGTTGCCGCCGTTGCCGCCATCGTTTTCCGTATCGGCTGTCGGTTCGAACACGTACGGCGAAAATACAAGCTGTCCGAGACAACGAGAACGTTCCATAATGCTTACAACTCGCCTACGAAGCCAGAACAGAACAGCATGCTACACTGAAACGGCGGCGCCGACCGGCGACTGCCGCGAATGACGTCACAGCAGCCCCGACCAATCACGGGCAACAGCGGCGTTCGCGCGATGCCCTGAGGCGCTGGTGCGCGTTTTCTTAAAGAAACAGCCGCTTGCGTTTGTTTCCGCACTTTTTGAACCAGATATTCGTCTCCAGGGGACTCAAAACTGTAGAATGCCGCAGGGAACTCATTTTTTTCGAAAAGTGTTTCAGCTTCCCTTTAAGCTTACAATTCCGTCCAATTCTTAGCCTGTTTTTGTTTGTTTGCGTTATTTGAAAATGAAGTGTGCTACATTTATAAACGCCCTCAAAAAAGCTAATTGGCCCCTGCATGCATTTCATAATAATATTAATTACCACCTTAAGGAATTCTATTTTTTGTTGCATTGATAATTAAGATTTCTAAGTTCTCTGTGAAGAAGTTGCATTTACTAAGGACCCACTGTAATATATTCATGACAACCATACTGAATCACATTTGTATTTATGAAATAAACTCAATTTTTTACTGCTCCCTTAAGCATCTATGAGCCATTATGGAATGTTGTGTCCGTGTAGCGACATGAAACAGCCTTTCTGCATGTTTTTTGTCTTGCTTATTCTTGCTTAACATGCAATATCCGCACACTTGCACTCAGTTCTGCTGTCATTATAGTACTGTATGCAAACGTCGAGAGAGCAGTTTACTTGAGGCAATAGTGGTATTTATTGGCTGTATTCGGTCATGGAAATGGCATATGTGGCTTTTGTGTAAGTCAAGTGGCATATAAGATGCACATGCAGTGCAATCTACTCATGGCCTGAGGAACAAGGGAAATTGAACCATAAATTTGTTGCAATAGTTCAGACAGACATGCTTATTAAGTGTCGTGCTGCAGCCAGCATGCATGATATAGTATGCT
The DNA here is from genome assembly GCF_050947875.1 of Dermacentor variabilis. Classification (NCBI taxonomy): domain Eukaryota; kingdom Metazoa; phylum Arthropoda; class Arachnida; order Ixodida; family Ixodidae; genus Dermacentor; species Dermacentor variabilis. The sequence goes on along the minus strand of NC_134568.1, from coordinate 119,312,431 downwards.
AATACTGATACACTAGTATCACAAAACAATGGTCCTTTCAGACTCTGAATATGTAGGACAATTTAAAGGCATGGTGCTCGAACGTTGAGAACGGCTGAACAAAATGAATGAACTGCAATGCATTATCTGCGCTCAATGTGTGCTTAGGCTGAACTGCTACACTTGTTTAAGCTATATCTTAAGTTCTTAAAACTAAAGGGGCATGATGAAAAGTCACTTTTTCTGCCACATATGCATAGTGGCACATGTCATACTTTGTATGAAAACTTCCAATAATGTTTCATTACCAACTTTGGTACACATTAAAGTTAGTTAGTGCTGATGCCATTTGATCACTAGATATGATTATACATGCATGGAGCTTAGGCAAAAACTGTTGTCTTGCAGTTTAAAAGGAAGGTAGGGGAGAAAAATATTTACAGCACAAATACATTTCCTTGCGAAGGTTGGGATAACTTTTCTAGGTATACTTTGTGGCGCAAAATACATTTCTTGAAAAGGGACAGAAGAAAGGAAGACAGTGAAGCGCCAAACTACCAACTGTTTAATGATAGTTGGCTGTCATTAAACAATTGGCAGTTTGGCACTTCACTGTCTTCCTTTCCTCTGTCCCTTTCAAAAAATGTATTTTGCGCCACAAAGTATACCTACGAAATCTAAGCACCAACTTGCCAAAGAAGAAGTCCTTTTGGTTGGGATAACTATATCAGTGCTGGTGCTATGTATTTACAAAAAGTATTTTGTTGTACTGTATTTATTACTTCTTCAAATGATTATCAATTTGATATTTGTGCAATATTGCAGTGTCATGAAATCAAGGGCTTGAGGACAGTTTGTCTGGCTAGGAGTTAACTTGGCACAAGAGAGACACTGACCACAGTCAAAGTGAAAACTTTACTGTGGTTGTTGCCTTTCATGTGCTATTGTAGCGACATGGGAAATAAGAATTCAACCTTCTAGGATAATAAACATGGTAAGTAGAGCTAACTATAACACCTGCGAAGCTGAAACAAGGCTGGACATTGAACGTCTACACCGCAGCTACAGAATGCTTTCCAAGGTGGCTACTAGCCGTAAGTGGAGGAAGCGTTAGCTGAACAACCAGCTGGCTTGTAGAGGTCAAGTCTAGAGTACAGCTTACAAAAGATGGTTACTAGATGTGGCCTTAGCTAGATCAAGCTGGAAGCTAGACGTTTACTATACTCCGTTCCATACATAGCAGTCAATGCTGTGGAGGCTAGAGAGACTTCTTGCAGTGGCTTCATTTGCACTCGGGTATAGTTTGATGTATTTGACCGCAATTGTGCGCAAGTATTTTTTATATCTGATCAGTATTGAATGAAACAAGTTTTAATCCTTATAAACAAACACAATTTGGTATACGACTGCTAATGCGTTCTTTTAAATAATTTATTTTTTGTTGTTCTTTTCGAGTTTTTTATCTCCAACCCATCGCGAGGAGCATGACGTGCATGCTCAGATGAGCGAACGCTGTTGGCACGCAGCGAAGCACAGACGGAAGGCGCAGAGTGATAACTTTTCTTGACCGATTTTTGCATAGCTTGCACAGCATTGACTGCTATGTATGGAACAGAGTGTAGCTAGCTGCAGGCTCCCTGGGTTATGGGGCTGTACATAATTCAAATAATTATTATAATTGTATGTATACATTGTATACATACATTCACGGTCTGCACCACGTTTTGCTGCGTAGCGACGACACTCCTGTTCTGCGCGACGCTTCTTTCAGGCGTGGGTGTCCTTGACACTGAGCGCATGCTTTGGAGCCACTTTGCTGGTGCATGTATACATGCTCCTTCTAAAAGCATATGTGGCCAGCACATTGATGAGATGTCAGCTCCAAGTGCACTCTTCAGGCTATAGACATTTGTAATGTTTACACTATCACAGCCCAGCACCTGCATTTTTGTTGCATAGGAAAGCAAACACAGCATGTGCCATATTCAGAAACTATGAAACACTGCCGCGGCGGTGCCAGCAGGGATGCGCGGAGGCAAGCAACATCTGGTGGTGTTGCAAGAAATCCAGAGGCATGCACGAGCAAGTCCACATCACAGAGCGCCTGGAAAGTCGGGAGAAGAGGCAAAGAAAGCTTCGCTTTAATATAATGGTCAACTTCACCCCTAGCTTTTGCGTCGTAGTAGTTCTTTCAGCATACACCTGTCCTCATCACTCTTCCCTCGACAAACATCACCTTCATCCTTATGACATCACTGCGACGTCTCATTTGCATGAACTGCTGTTTGCATTTTGTGAATGTTGTATATAGTGCACAAACATAAACACTGCATAAGATTACACGTTGCATAGACAATAAAGAATTGTGCACATCACGAAAGCTTCGCTTCAGACAAGTCTCAACATGTGCATTGGTTCTGCATATACATATATCATTGTAGATAACATAACGCATTATCTGACTTCATTTTCAGCATTGTCGTTTATGGTGAAATGTCTTGAATTACTATTAAAGACCAATTGCAACGATATCATGAACCGCGTAAAAAGCCCTGTTTTAGATAATCTAGACATACAGTAGCCCCTGTTGAAAATTTAACGCTTGAAATGCGAGTGGGCGCTTCACAAAACGGTCCCCGAAATCGATGTTTTTCATACCAAAACTGAGAAAGATGCCGCCATTACCAGTCACCGGAAGTGACGTGCTATGGTGACTTGAGAACCAGCGCCTGGGTCGTCTGCTTCGTGTATCAGCAAACCGCATGTCTGCTAGCCACTGAGCTCATATACTTTGCTAGCTCCTTTGTGCGCTGAGCCAACTTCGTTGCGAGCCCACGATGTTCTTTTAATGCAAAGTATTCTAGTTCAGCCGCATTATGGTTGTCTACATTCAACAGCAGCGCCTCGATGCGTTCTGCTTCCGCTCGATGAGTGCATTGGGGTGACGAGATGTTCATTTGAGGGATAGCCAGCCGTTCGTGCGCAGGCTTGAGTAAGCGCGGGCATGAGAGAGAAAATCAGGGGCTTTTGCTCCTTAAATATGACTCTGCTTAGGCACTACTGGCACTACGGAGGAGGTTTCTTAGCACGGGTTGTATTCCTTTGTCCCCTAGACATGAGGGCATTGCGGAGTGCGGTCGAGTGTTTACGCTCCGCCGTTGGCTGCCCGCGCGGTGAGGCAGTGGGCACGGACGCCCCATTTGGTGATCGCTGTCTCTGAGGAAGCAAGTTTCTGACTTGTGTTGTACAAGTCGCGGGTCGCTTTTTTCGTCGCTACGATAGATTGGTTAAATGATATTGCGCAACAAGAAAACGACACGGAGGTGAGAGAAGACACACCAAGTAGTGTGGTGTGACGACACACCACTTGGTGTGCCGTCTTCTCTCTCACCTCCGTGTCGTTTTTTTTTTTTTGTCGCGCAATATCATTTAATGGATTACCAACTTGCCCGGAATGCTGCTCTCACAATAGATTGGATTTTTTAAAAGCACTGCTCCAGGAGGGCACATGTAACCGGCAAACGGAGGCCTCGAAAGCACCTGAGGTTATAATAAAGCAGGCGGCGCAGGATCACCAGGACACCCAAGGCGTCAAAGCTGGAAGCAGGGCGGCCTATTGGGATGGTGCCGCGGAGGCCGAAGCGTGTCAGGGGGTGTTCGCATAAAAAATGTGTCCGCTCTCGCGGACAGCCGATCTTATTTATACACTCCTGGCATGCGCAGGCCTCGGCGAGCCCCAACCCACGGATTAGTCCGGGTACTAGCTTTGGTGCCCTGTTGCCGGTTAGGCGCCGCCAATAATGTGAAATAATGATACGTTGTTACAATTAGTAAAAAAAAAAAACGATTGAATCAATATAATTACGTACAGCCGCCAACTTGTGACCCCAAGCTCAGCAATACCGCGGCCCGCGACTTCTGCAACACCAATCAGAACTTTGCCCTCCGTAGTGCCTAGGCAGTCATATATTCAAGGCCCCCAGATTTTCTCTCTCATGCCCGCTCTTACTCGCGCCTGCACACAGATGGCTGGCGATCGATTTCTCAAATGAACGTCTCGTCATTGAGGTGGACAAGCTAAAGGCAGCTGGAACATGGAGCATCGCACGCTAGCTTGGCTGACCAGCAGCGTGCTGGCTCATAAACAGTTCGGGTTGCCTTCGACAAACCAAGAAGCGCTCGCACGCCGCGCACTTGTGCGATTGCGCGGCTGCGAGTACGTAAACTTGAACATTAGCCACCAGCCGATGCACTTATCCCGAAGTGGTTCAGGTCACAGGTCCCTCGTAAAAAGTGTGACAACACTGCTGAACAACGGATTTAATTTTTGTCGTAATTTAAAGGTTTTTTTCTTGGCATACATGTGCTGACACATGACATCTCAAATGGTTTTCTAGCTCTGTCAAGTGGTGCCAGGCTTGTTCTCCTGCGCGACGCTTGAGCTTGGGGCAGCTTCCCGCGCCTTACGCATTTGTTCCAGTTGTTCGGCTTCCCTTTTTTTGAAGAAAGCTTCTTCTTTGGCAGCACCCTTTATGCCGAACGCGCCACCGGCCTCGCGAATGCTTCCACCCGCTCCTCCGCCTTTTCCAGCACCACAGCCCAGCTGTCCGCCTTGACTCATAGCAGTATGGTTACTTGTCGACTGCAGGGGACATAGACCTTAGTTTAGTTCAGAGCTCACGGGGCCACTCCGTAGCGAATGCGCGCCGATGAGAGCCGCCTTGGGGCTGCGTCGCTAGACTAAAGTTGCGTATACCTCTGGGGCGACCGGACCAAGTGCACGCTGGACGGTCGAACCACTGGAGACACAACACTTATATGCGCAGTAAGCCCATTATAACTGAATCTACGCCGAACCACAACGCAAAGATGACACGCTGCACCCGCAAGCACCGCAAGCCCGTAACATGCCCGCGGTGCATGCTCCGGATCCGGAAGCGGTGTGACACGTGACAGAAACTGTTTTGCTGCTGTTTTCCGTGTCCGCGTCGTCGCGTGCCTCATCGGGACCCTCAATTCGATAGCCGGGTATGTCGTGCGTATTGTTTTGATCGCTGATGTTCATTTGTGGGTGCGCCTGTCGCAATTATGCGTAGCCGTAACCATGACTAATGCTGTCATGACGCCACTGACACGCGATAACACGTCTTCTTTCGTTGCCATACCATAGGCCGTACTGTTTGTTTTGATCTTCCCGTTGCACTGCTGGGTACGCCCTGACGCATGCTGTTCTTGACGTTATCAAAGTGATTGCGCTTTGCGAACACATTAAGGATTGTACGGAAAAAAATATCTACAGAATGAGCGGTGTTACCGTAGCTACTGTCTGCTGTATATTTCTTTAGCTCGAGGCGTTGGGCATAGGCAGCGTATTTTCGAAAGTGACAAGTATTTGCTCCTCTACAGATGCTGACACTTGAGTTGAAGACTGGATAGAAATATGGCGAAACCTACAGAGGAGGACAAACTAGTCATCGGATGCTGGGCAGAAGGAAAAGTCCTGGACCGGGGCACCTTTGGGTGCATAACGCTATGGCATAACACGGCAAGTTCCAAGTTCTCCGCAACGCTTACCCAAATTTGTAGTGTAAAGTATCAGAAATAACTTTTGTCAGGTCGTGCTGTATACTCTATTTCCTTTTAACTTACAGTGCTATCATCCTGTTTTTGCGTGTCATTTAGATTATGTGGTAGTGAAATTGGTTCCAAAAATCTAAGGGACTATTATTGCTGCCCGCACATTTACTCCCTCTCTTTCGCTTTTGAAAACTAGCCGGAATGCTTCTAAAATGTTTGTCATCAAAATTGATGTGAGAGCATCAGGCCCAACCACACTGCCAAAAACAGTGTAAAATTCTGAATTATGCTGTTGTTCTGTACACTCAGAGATAAACGCACGCACGCACGCACACGCACACACACACACACACACACACACACACACACACACACACACACACACATATATATATATATATATATATATATATATATATATATATATATATATATATATATATATATATATATATATATATATATATATATAAAGGAAAGTAGTTTTTGTTTTAATGTTGCAGGGCTGAGGTTGACGTGATTCAGCCACAGCTTAAGCAAGAATAGCTTTGTGTGGTAATATATCAGTGCCCATTGGATGTCCGTGACTCCAATGAGCTGCCACCACACAAGTGAAAATGGATGCTTGTGTGTTATTATTTGGAGAGCCAGAACAAAAATTTTCAACAATCTGCTTCATTGCCACATTCACTGAAAAAAATGTTAATTGTGCTACCCAGTTTTTCAGCAACACTCAGAACTTTTGAAAGTGTCACAAATTAAATTAGGTTTAGGTTGATAAACTTGTTTTAATGCTCTACATTGTACATATTCAAATTCCTTTAACCTAACTGTAGCTATTCTAGAACAAACAATCTGTATGTATTGCCACCATACACTGTATTTGTCTATAGTCACGATAGTGTGAAGATTTGGGAGGTTTTTATGCACAAATATTATTTCATGGTGGAACAAGCCACTGAAAACAGTTATGAAGTGCTGTTTTGATGAAACTTTTCGAGCTTTTTTGTCATGGCTGGGCAGCTGCTCAATATGTCTCAACATGGTGATTTTCTTGTTCTCTCTCTGATCATTCTGTGTATCTGGTAGTGTTTGAATTGAATACTTGCTTGAATTCTTTTCACTAAATATGTCACATTCAACTTGGTGTTCAATGAGGGAAGCTGTCTTCTTATTCTTCTGTAGTAAATAACTTATGTCTCTCAGCTAAATGCTTCATTTGAGAAACTCATGGGCTTTATACAACCACTCGTGTTTGCAGTTTTTATGTTGACATTATTTTGCATGTAGGGGCTTTGTTATAACTACATTGTGAGTATAATTGCTCACTTCAGAAACACCAGGACATTGCATCAGTTTTGCCCCCCCCCCCTCCTTTCTTTTGCAATGAATTTCCTAGTCTATGTATTCTCAGTGCATCTGGGTGGGCTTCAAGGTGTGAGGCCATGTTGTACAAAATCCTGCTGCATCAGGAGTTAGTGTAAGCTTCGTGCAACAATATATGTCACATCTGCATACAAGCTATGCATAACCTCTGCATCATGCTTAGTGATTTGAAATGATTGCTACAGAGAGGCACATTTGGATAGCAAGCTGAAACTTTGCACAGGTATGGTGTGCACCATGTATCACTGATGGTGCTTTCAGAAATGCACTGCATTGGGATGGGCATGAATAATAATATAACAGTCATAGGCAATCGTCCTGAGGGAGGAATGTCATATATTCAAGAATACTGATGATCTGTACTAATCTTGCTACTTTCACAGAATCTAATGCCAGATGATTGACCAGGCAACTTGCATAGCAGCAGCAAAGGGCGTAGTGTAAAAGATGAAGATAAAGCGCAGCTTTAATGATCCTTGGGCTTGCGGATGCGAGCGATGACTTCTGGTATGGGAAATTTTAGGCAATAAATAAAAATGCTGTAGTGCTTTAATTATTAGAAGCGTAATTTATTAAACAAAACTGGATCACGTGCATTAGTGATGCCTCTGTTTCAATGTATGATTCTGAAGTGCGATACTATCATGGTACATTACTGTGTTGACATACATGTATGTGCTTAGCAGATGTCTGAAAGACAAAAAAATGAAAAGTAGACATGTTATGCCTTCACAATGGTTGCTGTATGTTAAGGATCTGCATTGTGAAAAAAGAAAAGCCATGGTTGTCAGTGTTTGCTCCGGGCTAAGCTTGACGTAAAAGCATCGGGTAACATCAGTATCCGAAGGCACCAGAAGCAACCATCGCTTGATTCTTTCCACCTCATTGTAATGTAACTTAAAAAAGTTGTATATCACATATTGTACATATACATTTTGTAACTGTCAGGATCATATATAATAAATTAAACTATAAATGCAACTAATTTTATTAACATTACCAGTTGCTTTCTATTGCTACAATCTGTTAGTCTCAGTTTCACAAAGATTCACTGCCAACATGAAAATATTCTGTAGCTTTTGAGTAGAATAAAATAGACGCATAGTTCTGTCTTCAACACATTTGTGAATGTCTATGGATGTAGAACTATTAAAAAAGAAAGGAACTAGAATTTCATGGCCTTATATCATGCCTGCCCATGTCATCACATAAAAGCCAAACTGTCAGACCATTTAAAGGGTGCTGCACATTCAGTGAACACGACCCAGGCTATTAAAATTTTTTTAAGACCTGTTTGCCACCTTTTGTTTTTGTGATTAGAAAACTCAAGAGACCATAGCACTCAAGAAGTGTCTGCGAGGTGTGGCTGAAATGACAGACAAGCTGCAGGAACGCTGGGTTCAAGAAGTCGAAATCCTCAAGAAGTTGGACCACCCCAATGTTGTCAAAGGACTTCCCGTGCCAGAACCACTGCTAGTGCTTGCTTCAAGCCTGCCATTTCTTGCAATGGAGTACTGCAGTGGCGGGAACCTTCGAAAGGTGAACATTCTGTTGGGTGTTAAATTATTATTGTGCTGCATACATAAAGGGAACAGCATGTATGTGTGCAATCAATGCTGTATGTTCTGCACTGTGTCATTTAGTACTGTACAGAGATAGACTGTTATGTAATTGTGCATGTTTTCTTGTGTGATTTGCATCTAATTTCACATTGCTCTGTCAAGGTGATGTGTCGGTTGGTTGGGTGCAAAAATATGGTGCTTGGGTCCAGTGGCTAAAGTTGGCTTTTAATTTTAATCATAGATGTTAGTGAGATTTTATCGTGGAGCTATGCTTGGGCTTTGGAGGGCGGTGTTATGGAAAGCTGTGGATTAATCTGAATGACCTGAATTTCTTCAGTATGCACCAAAATCTCAGTGCTGTGGCATAGTATTGGCATTTTGTCCCGTTGGAGGCTGCTAGGGGCTGCTATTGCTAGGGGCTGCTACTGGCTGCAACACTGTAGTCACCAGCACGCTACTATAGCCACTAAGCCACCACTAATTGTGCCCGCACTTTCAGTTCGAAAAGGACCACAATGGCAGAAATTGGGCCTAAACTGATAGAGCACAGTTGAACCCACTTATACTGTTCCTGCAACATTTGGTCAGGTAAAGACCAAATTTGAGTTACTGTACAAATTTGAGTTACGCTACACTAAGCCCAAATATAATGGAGCATCGATATTACAACCATTTTTCAAGGTGCTATCACATTCGTTATAACTAGGTTTGACTGTATATCAAGAGTGATAGAGATACTGCTGGCAACAGGGCTTTGGGAATTCAGCAATGTTTACTTCAAGTAACCCTCTTGGCCTATCATCCACACTCCTTTACTATGGTGGATAACGTGAATGCCTCAGAGCAGGGGAATTTGTTGAAGCTTGTAAATTGTAATCTATAAAGCTCTACACACTGGGCAACAAGGAGTCTTGTATGTTCTAGCATTTATGGAATTGATAATGCAAAAATATAACACAAAGCATGCGAGCAGTGGCATAGCCAGAAATTTCGTCCCAGAGAAGGGGAGGGCGGCTTATGTTGCAGCTCGGCCTTCTCCTTATAGAATTTGTCGAGGGATCAAATACATGAATAATAACTGCATTGCCATTGCCAAAGATGCTACAAATGATTTCTTGAATGCTATGCGCTATCAAGACAAATTAAATGTGTATTTTTTCAAAAAAGAATATATTCGTATGTCCCGAAAATTGTGGCAAAAATAACTTATATCAATGCTTCTATTTTTTTGTCTATCTAATAAGTAAAGATAATATCATACAAGCTTTAGAACTATATCAGTTCGAAACCAGCCAAGCAGTGCATGCTGCCGATATGAAAAATGTAAAGGCATGAAATGAACAAGTTGAGGACAAATATTTTAATGATACTGTGTCATTCTAGAACCTTGTTTACATTTTTGTACATATGCAGTGGCCAGGGAAAAATCTCAATGACACCGTCATTGATTCTAATCTATTGCGCAGGAGCAGCTGTCACCGGTCATGTATTTTGAGTAACTGCACTGAATTATAGTCGCAACAGAGAGCACATATAAAAAGTAGGACTTCTGCAAAATACACATCCGAAATGCAAAGATACAATGGAATATACAAATACAAAGGCATAACTTGATAAAGGGCAGAAAAGTGTCACTGGAAACAAAGTTTACTGCAAACCTCGCAGCAAGATATTTAAATATACATATAACTCTCCAATAAATCTACGTATCTAAGCAAAGGGCACTGTATATATAATGCATCAAACCAGGCAGATAAACATGTTACGCAATCACAGATCACAGAATCCTAAGGCCTGCCCCCCCCCCCCCCCTCACTGCATCGCACCCGAAGGAAGGCGATGCGCGTCCTCCCCGCTTTTCTCCCTGGCTAACACAAGACTGAGCCACCATCATCAGCTTACGCTGTCACTTGCACATACAGTATGCGGCGCACGGTGACGTTGTTGTCGCCCTTGGGCTTTATACGAAACATGACGCCGACGGCAGGAATGCGCCTGGACTGTCCATATAATTGCTTTTGCAATAATATAATAAGTATCCGGCAGCTGAAGAGTCCCGTGGCCCATTACTTTCCGCAAAGGAAGTAACAAAATCGAACTTTCATCATGCGACAATTCGCTGCGCCACAACTATGTCTTTTTATTTTTTTATTTTTTTTTTTGTGGGGCATCGAAATGAAGAAACACAAAGGAAAGCATGTTGGCCACAATCACCTAATGTGGCTGCCGAAGGAATATTGTAGAAAACGTGAGACACTTGGTTCACTGAGAACAATACGCAATACGGTATCCTACACCGTCGAAACAAAAAACTTTCCAAAGAGGTTGCGATAACATCGAAGTAAAAGTGATGCCCTCAAGCGAACGCATTGCAATCTGTCGAGTCCCCACAGTGATGGCAGCGAGCAACCATTGTTTATTTTTCTTGTCTGCTAGCCAGAAAGCGTCCAAAACTTTGCCGGGCCAAAATCCACTCGGCCAGAGAAAAATGAACATGCACCAAAGTGTGCCGCGCGGCGGTTGGGGAAACATGAGAAAAACATGTGCTCTGGCTGGCTCTAGCAGCCCGCGGGTAGCGAGAACAAGAAAATTGACGAGGCTGAATGTGCCCTCACGAATAAAAGTCAAGGTAGAAAAATAAATAAGAACATAGTTGCCTTTGCTGGCTTTAGTGTCTTGACATGGATGCTTTGGCACAGATGAAAAAAATTTTCATGTTCTTTTCTGTAACATGACGGCACAAATGAACCACCACAATGCTTCGTCTTATCAGACCTTGCTGTGGGCTGTGTCAACTTAATAGTGTGTTGATTTGGCTTGTCTCGTTGTATGGTCCAATGTACGACTTCAGAAAATTCAATGCACCTTTGGCATCAAATGTTTATAAGAACATTAAACCCGCAAAGTTCCTGAATTGAAAAATTAAAGCACGACATCAGAAATGTCATGCACCTTTTGCATCAAAAGTTCATGAAAACTTTATTCCCATAAAGCTTCAGAATTGAGATCCATGCGCTTCGTAGGTTCAGCAGCCTCCACGAGATGCCACGACGAGCCCGCTCACCGTCAAAACGCCCTTAAAGCTTTGTGCTCAGGTGGAGCCCCTTGCATTATGTGACTCCCGGTGCATGGGCGTTGCCACAAAATCCAGCCCGAGTTTGTAATGATCGCGCCCAAATGTCTTTCCGAGCATGAGAACGACATTCCGACAAAGTCCAGAATGATTTCCGGTGCCAAGGGTTGTTTTGGTCGGCAGTGAATGACAGCACGATGCAGCGATGGTGTAGAGGTAGAGCATCTGCCTCACGTGCAAAACGACCGTGGTTCAAATCCTAGTGCCACGCAATTTTCCACTAGATAAAAAAAAAAGAAAGAAAATCCGCCTGCTGATAAAATTGCATAAACAGACCTGGAGTGCTGCCTGATCCCGGTGACCGGAACCGGTAATGCACTCCCTCACCAGAGCAGGATTGGCCACCCTGGTGCAGTACTTGGCCACAACCTCCTATATGAATATAACAATCAAACCCCGGCCCTCAGTCCCCAGCAGCTGTGAAGCAACTGACCACGGTGGCAGTCAGACCTGTGATGCAGCAGAGGGTGCTACAAATCTCTGGATCCGGACAGGCTGCCATTGGAATCTAAACCTGGCAATGTTTAACGCTAGACCATTATCTAGTGAGGCGAGTCTAACAGTGCTATTGGAGGAATTAGCGGGCATTAAATGGGATATAATAGGGCTCAGTGAGGTTAGGAGGACCAATCAAGCATATACAGTGCTAAAAAGTGGGCACGTCCTGTGCTACCGGGGTTTAGCGGAGAGACAAGAACTAGGAGTTGGTTTCCCGATTAATATGGATATAGCTGGTAACATACAGGAATTCTATAGCATTAACGAGAGGGTGGCAGATCTTGTTGTGAAACTTAATAAGAGGTACAAATTGAAGGTCGTTCAGGCCTACACGCCTACATCCAGTCATGATGACCAGCAAGTCGAAAGCTTCTATGAAGACGTGGAATCGGCAATGGGTAAAGTCGAAACAAAATGCACTATATTGACGGGCGACTTCAATGCCAGGGCAGGCAAGAAGCAGCCTGGAGACAAGTCAGTGGGGGAATATGGCATAGGTTATAGGAATAGCAGGGGAGAGTTATTAGTAGAGTTTGCAGAATGGAATAATATGCGGATAATGAATACCTTCTTCCGTAAGTGGGATAATCGAAAGTGGACGAGGAGGAGCCTGAATGGTGAGACTAGAAATGAAATAGACCTCATACTCTGCGCTAACTAACCCTGGCATCATACAAGATGTGGACGTGCTCGGCAAGGTGCGCTGCAGTGACCATAGGATGGTAAGATCTCGAATTAGCCTTGTCTTGAGGAGGGAACGGAAGAAACTGGTACATAAGAAGCCGATCAACGAGTTAGCAGTAAGAGGGAAAATAGAGGAATTCCGGATCAAGCTACAGAACAGGTATTTGGCTTTACCTCAAGAAGAGTACTTTAGTGTCGATGCAATGAACAACAATTTTATGGGCATCCTTAAGGAGTGTGCAATAGAAGTCGGCGGTAACTTCGTTAGACAGGATACCGGCAAGCTATCGCAGGAGACGAAAGATCTGATTAAGAAACGCCAATGTACGAAAGTCCCTAACCCTACAGCTAGAATAGAACTGGCAGAACTTTCCAAGTTAATCAACAAGCGTAAGATAGCTGACATAAGGATGTATAATATGGATAGAATTGAGCATGCTCTCAGGAACGGAGGAAGCCTAAAAGCAGTGAAGAAGAAACTAGGAATAGGCAAGAATCAGATGTATACATTAAGAGACAAAGCCGGCAATATCATTACTAATATGGATAAGATAATTCAAGTGGCTGAGCACTTCTATAGAGATTTATACAGTGCCAGTGGCAGCCACAACGATAATAGAAGAGGGAATATTCTAGAGGAATTTGACATCCCATAAATAACGCCGGAAGAAGTAAAGAAAGCCTTGGGGAGCTGTGCAAAGGAGGAAGGCAGCTGGGGAGGATCAGGTAGCAGCAGATTTCTTGAAGGATGGTGGGCAGATTGTTCTAGAAAAACGGGCCACCCTGTACACCCAATGCCTCATGACCTCGAGCGTACTGGAATCTTGGAAGAACGATAACATAATCCTAATCCATAAGAGAGAGGACGCCAAAGACTTGAAAAATTATAGACCAATCAGCTTACTGTCAGTCGCCTACAAACTATTTACTAAGGTAATCGCAAATATAATGAGGAACACCTTAGACTTCTGTCAAGCAAAGGACCAGGCAGGATTCTGTAAAGGCTACTCAACAATAGACCATATTCACACTATCAATCAGGTGATAGAGAAATGTGCGGAATATAACCAACCCTTATATATAGCTTTCATTGATTACGAGAAAGAATTTGATTCTGTCGAAACCTCAGCAGTCATGGAGGCATTACGGAATCAGGGTGTAGACGAGCCGTATGTAAAAATACTGAAAGATATCTATAGCGGCTCCACAGCCACCGTAGTCCTCCATAAAGAAAGCAACAAAATCCCAATAAAGAAGGGCGTCGGGCAGCGAGATACAATCTCTCCAATGCTATTCACAGCGTGTTTAGAGGAGGTAGTCAGAGACCTGGATTGGGAAGAATTCAGGGTAAGAGTTAATGGAGAATACCTTAGTAACTTGCGATTCGCTGATGATATTGCCTTGCTTAATAACTCAGGGGACCAATCACAATGCATGATCACTGACCTGGACAGGCAAAGCAGAAGAGTGGGTCTAAAAATTAATCTGCAGAAACAGTCTCGGAAGAGAACAGTAGTTTACGATAGGTAGCGAGGCACTGGTAGTGGTAATGGAATACATCTATTTAGGGCAGGTAGTGACCGCACATCTGAATCATGAGAGTGAAATAATCAGAAGAATAAGAATGGGCTCGGGTGCATTTGGCAGGCATTCTCAGATCATGAACAGCAGGTTGCCATTATCCCTCAAGAGAAAAGTGCATAACAGCTGTGTCTTACCAGTACTCACCTACGGGGCAAAAACCTGGAGGCTTACGAAAAGGGTTCTACTTAAATTGAGGACGATGCAACGAGCTATGGAAAGGAGAATGATGGGTGTAACATTAAAGGGGATAGGAAGAGAGCAGATTGGGTGAGGGAACAAATGCGAGTTAATGACATCTGAGTTGAAATCAAGAAAAAGGAATGGGGGGGGGACAGGGCATGTAATGAGGAGGGAAGATAACCAATGGTCATTAAGGGTTACGGACTGAATTCCAAGAGAAGGGAAGCTTAGCAGGGGGTGGCAGAAAGTTAGTTAGTTGCCGAGAGATTCTCCATTCACCCTCACTCCTAATTTTCCCCAGTCTAATAGCTTGAATACTTCATCTAAGCATGCAGTCAATAACATTGGATAAATTGTGTCTCCTTGCCTGACCCCTTTCTTTATCGTCATTTTTCCGCTTTCCTTGTGGAGAATTAAGTTAGCCGTGGAGTCTTTATGAATATTTGCTAAGATATTCATGTATGCTTCCTGTACTCCTTGATTACACAATGACTCTATGACTACTGGTGTCTCTACTGAATCAAATGCCTTTTTGCATTCTGTGAAAGCCATGTAGAAAGGTTGGTTGTACTCCACGGATCTCTCGATTACCTGATTGATGACATGGATGGGGTCCATGGTAGAATAACCCTTCCTGAAGCCAGCCTGTTCTCTTGGTTGATTGAAGCAAAGTTTTGCTTTGATTCTGTTGGAAATTACCTTGGAGAATGTTTATGCAGTACCGAAAGCAAGCTAATGCCAGCTATAGTTCTTTAACGTCTCTCTTCTCATGGATCAGTATAATATTGTCATTCTTCCAACTCGCCAGTACACAAAGTCGAAAGGCATTGCATAAAAGGGCTGCAAGCTTTTCAAGTATGATATCTCCTCATCTTTCATCAAATTTGTTTAGAATTTTTCTTCAACTGCGAGGCTTTTCTTTCGATGAACCCATATGGGTTTCCTTTGTAGTGGTTGCTGCAATTGGGCAGTTGTCTCATCTTTCCTTTATTAATTACTTCTCTCCACCTTCCCCGCAGGGGCGTCTGCGTCAGCAGGCGTTTGGTGGGTTGCGACACCACGGACCCGAGCACATGAGGGTCGGACCCTCTCGCGTGTAGCCGTGCGCGGCTTAGCCGTGTCTGGGTAAAGGGGGATCGTGGGGGTTGAGCTGATGCTGGGTGTTTGGACCTTTAAGGCCCCCCGGCGGAGGCAACACACCCCTTTGGCCTCTGCTTCACATAGACGGCACCCCCGGACTGACCCACCCGGGGGAAATCGGTAGTTGCCTTTTCCTGTCTCTCTCTCCCTCCAGCCTTCGTCTTTCTCTGACTTTTCATCTTTCCTGTCTCCTTCTCATTTCTTTATTACTTCCGATCTTCCTGGCAGCAAGGGTTAACCTTGTGTGAGTAGCCAACCTGGGTTACGTCATATTTGGTTATAGTGGTAGCGTACAGCTGGCGTTTGTAGGCCCTGTTTTACAGGCCCTGCAGCGTCCCCTTGTTGGGCTCCATGGTGGGTGGCTGGCGCTACTACCGAAAAATACACTCCCACTTATGGCTAGTTCTTTCCCTCCACTATCTGATCGCTCCCTGAAAAGGGGGCGCACCGAAGAAATCTTCGAATTTTTTGGATGCCAAAAAGAAACTTTCCCGCGATTTCATGTAATCCATTCTGAAAAACAAGGGAAACAAGCACGAACAATCTCACCTTTTGTTGTTTCGTAAACCCTAACTCAGGCATTTGGACCAGGTTATAAAGCATCGAAGATGGCTAGCGGTGATCTCCTTTTGGAGCTCCACGACAAAAAACAACACGAGAAACTGCCTAACCTTCTATCATTTGGAGATGTCCCAGTCACAGTTACCCGACACCGCACGATGAACACCACCCGTGGTGTAGTTTCGGATGATGACCTGATGGAGCTTACGGACGTTGAACTATTAGAAGGCTGGAGCGATCAAAACGTAATCAATGTTAAGAGAATTCTGCTAAGGCGCGATGGAAAAGAGATCAAAACAAAACATCTAATTCTTACGTTTGGTTCAAGTGTGCTCCCTGAGAGTATTGAGACAGGATATGTGAAGCTCCGCGTCAGACCGTATGTCCCAAACCCTCTGAGATGTTTTAAATGCCAGCGATTTGGCCACAGCTCATCGAACTGCCGCGGCCGCCAAACCTGTGCAAAATGCAGTGCTCATGAGCACTCCGCTGAAACGTGTGAAAACACTCTCCACTGTGTGAACTGTGATGGGGAGCACGCCGCGTACTCATGGTCGTGCCCATCTTGGAAAAAAGAGAAAGAGATTGTAACGATCAAAGTAAAGGAAAATATAAGTTTTAAGGAAGCACGCAGGCGGGTGTCCTTCCTGCCAAAGAACACCTTTGCCGAAGTGGCGCGTCAGGGGACAGCGCCACAACGGTCTCCGGCGGCTGTCCGACCCACAGGCAGTGAGTCGGCAGTTACGCCATCTGCCCCCACGGTGGTTGCAGCTAGCGCTGCTCCGCCTACTCAGCAAATGGAGCCATCGACCCCGAAGGTGGGCGCAGCCGAGGCTGCCCCAACCTCCCCGGCCCCTTCCAGCGCTGGCAACAGCCGGCGCAGCCAAATCTCGTAGGGTGCCCCATCGACCTCCGGGCTGGTGGGCGCAGGGTCTTGCCCTCGAAAGTAGGACTCTCCCTTGTAACTTCTCGCTCGCAAGAACATGTGTCCGGCGCCTCACAAGAGGCAATGGACACTACACCTGTCCTCAAGGCGCACCAAACGCCTAAGGAGCGTCGAGGCTCCCTCGAACGCTCCAGAAAGGGCAGAACCTCCGTTACAGGGCCTCGAAAGAGCTCTGTAACCTAAGGCATCACTTCCCTTTCCATACACACAGCACTTATTTCCTTCCAATATGGCTACACAAATAATTCAATGGAATGTCAGAGGTCTTCTTAGGAACCTTGATGACGTACAAGAGCTTATCCAAAAACACAATCCAAAAGTGCTGTGTCTACAGGAAACACACTTAAAACCACAACACACAAACTTTCTCCGACCGTATGTCAAGTTCCGCAAAGATCGCGATGATGCTGTCGTATCATCAGGCGGTGTTGCCATTTTAATTCATAAAAGTATCTCCTGTCAGCGTTTACAGCTATGTACAAACGCCCCTCGAAGCAGTGGCGGTTCGAGCTGTTCTTCTAAATAAACTCATCACCATTTGCCCCCTTTACGTACCCCCAAACTACAAATTAACAAAACATGAATTCCAATCCTTTATAGATCAATTGGCAGAACCTGATGTTGTTCTTGGCGATTTCAATGCGCACAGCTCCCTCTGGGCCGACTCTCGTATAGATGCGCGAGGTTGTCTTGTTGAACAGTTCCTTTTTTCTTCTGGTGCGTGCCTTCTGAATAAGAAGAGACTCACATATTACTGTCTTGCAAACAATACCTTTTCTTCAATTGATCTGAGCATAGTTTCCCCGTCCATACTGCCTGAACTCTAATGGGAAGTTACGAACAATCCTTACGGAAGCGACCATTTCCCCATACTATTAAGAACACTTAAAGAAGACGAATATCCACCACAGGCTCCTAGGTAGAAGATTGAGACAGCAGACTGGGAGAAATTCCGAAACTTAACTAGTATATCATGGGATGACATGTCCTCGTTAGGAATTGATGCTGCTGTGGAATATTTTACAGCCTTCATAATAGATGCCGCAACTAAATGTATATCACAAGTAAATGGATTGGCATGCAAACGGCGTGTCCCGTAGTGGAACGACGATTGTAGGATCGCTCGTAAGAAACAAAACAAAGCGGGGGGGTTGCTACGCGCCTCCCCCACTGCGGAGAATCTTATCAATTTTAAACAAGTAAAATCCCAAGGCAGGCGAACCCGCCGACAGGCCAGAAGAGAGAGTTGGCAGAAGTTTTTATCTGGTATCAACTCCTATACAGATGAGGCCAAAGTCTGGAACAGGGTTAATAGGATAAAAGGGCGACAAACATATTCACTTCCTTTGGTGAACACACAAGGTGAAACACTGAAAGATCAGGCAGACTCACTTGGAGAACACTTTGAGAGCGTGTCAAGTTCAAACCATTATTCGCAATCCTTTTTGAAATACAAACAAATAGAAGAATGTAAGCCAATAATATGAAAATCCAGACAGAATGAACCTTATAACCGGCCGTTCAGTATTGCTGAGTTGAGAGCTGCCTTGACCACATGCAAAAGCTCTGCACCAGGACCTGATAGAGTCATGTACGAAATGATCAGAAACTTACACACTGACACCAAACTTACACTACTCGCGCTTTTCAACGCTATTTGGGCTACGGGATACCTCCCATCCACATGGAAAGAAGTGATTGTGGTCCCTGTTCTTAAGCAGGGTAAAGACCCTTCCTTGGCGGCAAGTTACCGTCCTATAGCTCTTACAAATTGTCTTTGTAAGCTTTTTGAAAAAATGGTTAACCGCAGACTTGTACATTTCCTTGAACTCAACAATATCCTCGATCCCTTTCAGTGTGGCTTCAGAAAAGGGCAATCCACAACCGATCACCTTGTGCGCATTGAGGGAAACATTCGCGACGCCTTTCTACATAAACAATATTTCCTATCCGTATTCCTCGATATGGAGAAGGCATACGACACTACGTGGCGCTATAGAATCTTGAGAGACTTGTCGGGAATTGGCATCCGTGGCAATATGCTCGTCCTAATAGAAAGCTATCTGTCCAACCGTACATTCCGCAGGAAAGTCGGCAATGTGTTGTCGCGACCTTTTATACAGGAAACTGGTGTACCTCAAGGAGGTGTACTCAGCTGCACGCTCTTCATCGTGAAAATGAACACCCTTCGTGCTTCATTACCGCCAGCCATTTTTTATTCTGTTTACGTAGACGACATACAGATAGGTTTCAAATCCTGCAACCTTACAGTATGTGAGAGGCAAGTTCAACAGGGCTTGAACAAAGTGTCCAAATGGGCAGAAGAAAACGGATTTAAAGTTAACCCCAACAAAAGTTCTTGTGTGCTTTTCACAAGAAAGAGAGGCCTCATTGCAGAACCCAGTATCGAAATGTATGGTCAACGAATTCCTGTGAACAAAGAACACAAGTTCTTAGGCATCATACTTGAATCGAAATTAACTTTTATTCCACACATGAAGTACCTCAAGGTCAAATGCTTAAAAACAATGAACTTACTTAAAGTGTTATCCCACACAACATGGGGCAGCGACAAGAAATGCTTAATGAATCTTTACAAGAGCCTCATCCGATCACGGTTGGACTACGGTGCCGTGATCTATCATTCTGCAGCCCCGAGCGCGCTAAAGATGCTAGGTCCGGTCCACCATCTAGGAATCTGACTGCCCACTGGAGCTTTCAGAACAAGTCCTATTGAAAGCTTATATGCAGAATCAAATGAGTGGTCACTTCATCTGCAGAGAACATACATCAGCCAAACATATTTTTTGAAAGTCCACTTTAATCCTCAACATCCGTGTTTTAATACCATTAACGATACGACATATGCTACACTCTTTCATAATCGTCCCTCCGTAAGACAGCCTTTCTCGCTGCGTGTGAGGGAGCTTAGTGATGAAATGCGTGTCCCAGTCCTCGAGCTTCGCCCAATGCATCCAGCCAAGCTGCTACCTCCTTGGGAGTGGCAGCTGATACAATGCGATATATCCTTCATGCAAGTTACAAAACACGCTCCAGAGATTGAAATCCAAATGCATTTCCGGGAACTCCAGTACAAATACTCCTGCACGGAGTTCTACACAGATGCATCGAAGTCACACGACGGGGTGTCCTACGCAGCCGTCGGTCCATCCTTCTCGGAATCCGATGTACTGCATCCGGAAACTAGTATCTTTACGGCTGAGGCTTACGCACTGCTGTCAGTCGTAAAGCATATAAATAAATCAAAACACCAGAAATCAGTTATATATACAGACTCCCTTAGTGTTGTGAAGGCCTTGATGACTTTCTGTAGCCACAAAAATCCGGTAATTAATGAACTCTACTCCGTACTGTGTAAAGCATATATATCTAACCAACATGTGATTATATGCTGGATGCCTGGACATAGGGGCATTGAGGGAAACATACTAGCGGACCAGATGGCCACATCCATTTCATTGCATGCAGTTAGTCCTACTGCTTCAGTCCCTGTCACAGACCTGAAGCCTTCCTTAAGAAGAAAACTGCGAAACTACTGGCAACACTTGTGGGACCTGGAAACAAATAATAAGCTGCATGTAATAAAACCACAATTAGGTTTCTGGCCTCCTGTAACAAAATTACGCCGGACAGATGTCCTATTCTGTCGTCTAAGAATAGGACACACATTTGGCACACATAACTTTTTACTCACAGGACACGAGCCTCCAACCTGTGGTAGATGCGGGGAGAGGCTGACCGTCCTCCACGTCCTACTGGAGTGTCGGGAAGCCGAAGCTGAAAGAAAGAAACATTTTCTCTTAGCATACCGGCAGCACATCCCCCTCCATCCTGTTATGTTACTTGGTCCAGAACCACTCTTTGACACCAACGCAGTACTAGGTTTTTTTAAAGATGTTGTGTTGCATGTTATTAGCCCCACATGTTCGTAGCGCCTCCTCTCTTCAGAGGATGCCGCTATGATAATTATTTTGAATAGCACATGCCTCTTGTGGTTCAAGGGCTCTGGCGAGGCAGTAGTGCTGTAAGCAATTTAACTTCTCGCATATTTTAAATAATGCATCATTCTTCAACGATGGATTTTAATGTTCATAGTATTCTTCATTTAGTCATCGCCATAATTTTATAGCACATAGATTTTACGCACTTTACAGCCACTATTTTTAGGCCCCTTTACAGCCAAGTCACATCTTCACAGAACTCATTATCATCACCGCGAAATCACTAACACTGTCTTGGCGCTCTTTGGCCATATCTGGCCCTTGCGCCACTAAACCACACACATTCAATTCAATTCTCTCCACCTTGTGGGTTTCCGCAGAACTATTATGTCAGACTCTTGCCTTCGCTTCAAGTTGTTGATAAGTTCGACTTCGCCCTGCCATCTGCTAGCCACCTGGCTAGCTGAGATGGTAGAGCAGCTGCCCCATAAAGGCCGTGGTCCCGGGTCTAAGTCCCGGACAAGGACGAATTTTCTTCAACTGCGAGGCTTTTCTTTCAAGGGACCTGTATGGGTTTTCTTTGTAGCAACTGCTACGATTGGGTGGACATGTCACTTTTCTTTTATTAATTATTTCTCTGCACCTTGCGGGTTTCTGCAGAACTATTATGTCACACTGTTGCCTTTGCTTCAGACTCTTGCCTTTGCGTCGGGTTGTTGGTTAGTTCAACGTCGCCCTGCCATCGGCTAGCTGCGTGGTTAGCTCAGATGTTAGAGCGGCTGCTTGGGAAAGGCAGTGGTCCCGGGTTTGAGTCCTGGACCAGGAAGAATATTTCTTCAACTGCGAGGCTTTTCTTTCGAGGAACCCGTATGAGGTTCCTTTGCAGCAGTTGCTACGATTGGGTGGATGTCTCATTTTTTTTCCTTTATTACTTCTCTCGCCTTGCAGGCTTCTGCAGAACTGTTACGTCAGACTCTCTTGCCTTTGCTTCAAGTTGTTCATAAGTTCTACTATTATATTGTATTGCTATTATATTGATAATTTGAAAATATGCGATATTTTCGAATATTATCGAATATTAATTAATATTCGCATTTGATTCGGAAGCTACTTATTTGAAATTTTTGAATATCCGGTCGGATACAAATACTGGAAACAGATCAACCGTATTGCTGGCTTTGTGGGATCAAACGCAGTTCTTAGCATTTTTTTTCTATCTAATCTAAGCATATGTGTCTGGTTTTGTGCCGAGTTTTGTGATAATTTAGCGACTGCTTGCAAAATTTTACCTTTAAAGCACGCTCAGCCATTGAACATATAAGCTGTGCCGAAAAGCCAGGTTCTCAGTAGCAAGGTGCACGGGTTTGCGGACAGCGCTGGTGTACTTAAGCGCGACGAAAGAAGATGGGGGCGGCTGCGCGAAAGAATCCAACTGCAATAAGAATGTTCTTTCCGAGAGTATAGGTCCAATGGGCCGTTCCTCAGCAGCAATGCCCGTCCACGCAGCCTCACTGTGCAAATATGCCATCTCCCCGCAGCATGCTCACGTTGCATATCCGTGCAGCGTATCGAATGCCTGTTACAACATTTTAGGATAGAACAATGGCCGATCCACTACCGCAGTATGCGCCCTAGCGAAACCCGGGACTTGTAGTACAGTTCTCGCAGATGATGGGCGTTCCGTGATGGGCTTTACCACAATGCCTAAACGCATTACGGCATGCTAAAAGCCGTTATTTTAAACGAGTGTGGATGCATTACACATGTTTACTTGGCGTTATAATCAAAACATTTGTTTCATGCAATCGAAGGTTCCTTCTTCCTGTAGTAGAAAGTAGCATACCTCGCATTATATTGGTGGTTGCATTATATTCTTGCAAATGCAGTACCGTGACAACAATGAGTGGGTCATATGTCTCACACTGAAGGAAAATAACAGAAGGGGCTTGCTACACAAGCTGTGCTGCAGAAGTCTTACTTGCATATGGCATTAAACAAAGGTGAAAGAAAAGACAATGTTCTTGCAGTTTATTTCTAAGCAGTGGTCATAGCAAACAGTGCAGCACCACTTTGTTTTTGTTCGGTCGAAGTGCAGCTTTTGCCTTGCTCATTTGTTACTTTTGCAGCGCCACCCCCAATCCTGAGCTTATTGCTTGACAGCAAATGCTATGAGTAATAAGGCACAAGTTGGCCAAAGCAGACAGCTAGTGGGAATTGCTCAATTTTCCAAATTAACGTGAGATAAATACATAGTCGTTTAGTATAACGGCTTACTAGTCTCATTTTTTACCATTAACAATGTAATTTCGATGTTCCATCATGGTAAAATAATGAAACTTGTTAATAAATGCAGGGGCGTATCATTATTTGATATTAGAAGCTGAGTATTCGTATTCAATTCGTATTCAGACATTTTGATATACACACACCCCTACTAGTTATACATGGACCTTCTGTATCCTGTTTGTAACTACTTCCAATGAAGGTGCCCTATAACGTAAAAGTATTCCAATATGTTTTTATTCCAATCTCCTCGCATCAAATTTGCATAACCGCTGACGCAAGCATCGGGCAGTGACTCGCAGCGTTGTTTGAACAGCCCAATCAAACGCTCTCCTCATTTAAAGGAGGTCACTTTTGTTCGCTTGAAAAATGAATAATATTGCCCACACTGAGCGGCTTGTCTTATCTAATTGGGTAACAAAAGGCGAGGAGCACATTCAAGTGGAGAGGGATTCGATGGGGCCGAGCCAGTGCACTGAAAATTGATAACCGGATGAAGAAGGTGGTGCTGGCATTGCAATTGGTTTGCTTTCCCTTAGCTTGCGGTGGCTGGTTGAAAATCGCGGCGCCATGCAACAGAAGCTTAAGAATGATGCTAAAACGGATCCTCAGCAAAGAAGAGTTGGCAGAACGAGGTCATAAACATGCCAAAAGTGCTCGAAAATGTTACATGGCCACGCAGAAAGTTTTATTATACGCAAATAAACGCTCTCTGGCAGGCGTGAGTAGCCAGTGCCTGAGAGATCAGCGGCAGCCATCTTTTATTCCTTTCGGAATGGTGCAGCCTGTGGCTATTCAGAAGAAAATTCAGTGACGCGTGCACGTCACTTTGACGCAGTGAGTTTTCACAGTTTTGTGACGTCGCGTGACATGCAGGTGAAGTGGGTGCAGCCTGAAAACTTTGGATCAATAGCCATGGGGTAGCGGCGAAAAGGTGTCGAATCAGAAATAACTATTTTTCTTTTGTTCGGTCAAATCATGCACAGTCAGTGCTACACGTCATACCAGATGGGGAGCTGTCGCGTTTTTCGTGATGTCGCGTGACAGACAGGCGAAGCTGGGGTGGTACAAAAAGTTTTTTGACCAATCGTGGAGAGCTGATTGCAGAATTGGAATAGAAAAGTTTGGAATAGCTTCACGTTGTAGCACCCAAGGTTGCCTGGATGCTCTGGGTACTGTACAGTTCAGTATATAAGTCCTCTACTGCCTTTACTATATTATTGAATTTTCTTTAATGAGCAGCTTAGTAATAAGTTCCCAGAAAGAGATGTGGTGCACCAGAAGAGCACAACATATTGGGTTAGCATAGAGATGAAATAATGAAATGAGCAATTCGTAATGAAAATGTCTTGCATTGTATGTTGACCATAAACCCTTCAGTCACAATTTAAAAATAGAGTGTAAAAGCTTTTGTGTCTCTTTTATGCACCAAGAACAGGGTTCGTACAC
The DNA here is from genome assembly GCF_050947875.1 of Dermacentor variabilis. Classification (NCBI taxonomy): domain Eukaryota; kingdom Metazoa; phylum Arthropoda; class Arachnida; order Ixodida; family Ixodidae; genus Dermacentor; species Dermacentor variabilis. Next base: position 119,287,507 of record NC_134568.1, on the reverse strand, counting down.
CTCCTTAAGATCCCTAAAAACCCTTGAATTTGGAAAAAGAAATTTGAGGGCCCTTAAAACACCTTTAAGATAACTGTGAACCTTGAATCCCTTGAAAACTAAGGTTGGGGGTGACTTTTTAGCATTCAAAGTAACAAACTCAACATAAGGACTATGCCATGGATGCTGTCTATCAGGAAACAATCCCAGATATTTTCTTTTGAGAGTGTCGCTAAACAAGTAAAATGCGCCACATCCACAGCCACCAACAACAAGCTTGTTTAAATTTCCATTGCTGTCATGGAGCTAGACCAAACCAGATCAAGCGACCAAGTAATGCCACTATTTTGTTGTTTTGCTAATTGATTCACACATCATGGCTCCATTTTCGAACCTTAGGCCCTAGAAATGCCTAGTGGAAAGTAAGTTTCAGACATTGGCTTTAACACGAAGAGTATTTTTGGCTGAAGCTGGATGCTATTAACTATTGTGCCAGAAGGCGATTGACATCATTACAATGGGAGATCAACTTTGAAGAGCCATGTGAAGAGCTTGGGATGTGTGTCCAACTCGGCAGCTGCTTAGCTACAAGAAATTGCAGATAAAAAGAAAGGTATTTCACTATTTTACAGTGTGTGTGTAAGAATAAGGTTTGTTTCCCCCTCCTTGAATTTAGTCAAATGTTCTTTACAAACCCTGAAAAAAGCTTCAAAGATGTAGTTAATTGCTTAAAAAAGGCTTCTTTTTTTCTTTATATTGTGTTTTTAAGATGCATTTGGCATGCCATGATTGCTACTTCATTTACAGATGCTGCAACGACCTGAAAACTCTTGTGGTCTTCATGAGAAGGATGTACGCTGTGTTCTCAGTGATGTCACAGCAGGGCTACAGTACCTGCATAGTAACCACGTCATCCACAGGGACCTGAAGCCTGAAAATATAGTTCTCAAGAATGTTGAGGAAAAGGTAAGTTCTTGTTCACAGTAAAACCACTGTTAGACTGCACCACCCTGTGACATAAACCACATCTGTGACATGCATCAAGTTGTTGATCCAAAGGTTGCAGTAAACTCTGTCTCGGGGAGATATGGCTGTCCTCTTCAGCAAATTCAAGCCACCAGGCATTGCCAAGATTCCCTGAATTTAGTGAGGCATTGTCCTAATAACACACAGCACTGAGTGCCCAAAGTGGCACCTGCTTGCCACAAAGGTGTCAAATCAGACGGGCAGAGAGCCAGAGTTCTGCAAGGCATTCACAAAGATGCCCAAATTACTTGTCTCATTCTGCAAACAAAAACCAAGCCGGTGAGGCTTGGTCCTTGTTTGCAGAATGAGACAAGGTTCATCTTGACAGTTTTTCATAAAAATGCGCTAAAGACGAAGACAAATGAGCGCCATTCCTGTCGTCTGTGCTCCTTTCGTCTTCATCTTTAGCGCATTTTTATGAAAAACTGTGTTGTGTTGATGGGATGGGTATTATGTGGCACTACTTGGCTCCGAAGTAGGCCCTACTCATCCATTTGTAGCCTAAGGTGGGATTTAATTAGCGTTACTACCCTCTTTCTTTGCATCAATTTGTCTCATTCTTGCTGTTTTTTTTTTTTTAATCTAAAGTGGGGGCTGTTGTAGCTTGGTATCCTGAGCCTGTCCTCCAGAATGAGGTTGCAACTATTGTTCCTTTTCAAAGAATCCCCACCACACATGGTCTTCAAGGCAGCCATCGACAATTTGTGCTCAAAGCATGGAAATGGCCACATTGCTTTCCTCTGTTGCTTTTGATCATGGATACATAGGTTTTCTGTAGACCAGAGCTCCTGGTGGTGACTGTAGAGCTTTGCAGGACAGCTGACTTGCAGAACTATAAGCAAGGTCAATTGTTCATCACTTTTTAGCTTCCTTTTTTAGATGTGACTTTTGTTATAAATTTTCTATTTAAAGTAATGATTTGACTTTCTTTTCTCCTTAGACTGTCTACAAGATCATTGACCTTGGTTATGCAAAGGAGTTTGACCAGAGCAGCTTATGCAATTCATTTGTGGGAACATTGCAATATCTTGTGAGTACATCTTTGGTGTTATATTACACTTATCGTTGGCCTAAAATTTTGCAAATCCTGCATTATCGCTATGTTGTGTTTTTTTCATTTGAGCTGCAGCTAAGTTGAGCTAGCATCTGAAATAGCCATGAGAGCACAAAATAATACAACTGCCATATTTTGGCACATTTTGTTTAAAGCATGAGTAAACAAGGGATAGCCAACAAGGTTTAATGCATGAAATTACTGTTTATAGCATTTTAATTGGAATGCGTGTGTAAATTACTGCCCTATAGTTGCCACCAGTAAAAAGAAACTGCTACCATTTGTGCAAGTAAACATTAAAGTGCAGTTAAAGGAGCATCATCATGACATTTCTTATTTGTCATATTTTTCTTTAAATGAAGGTCCAAGTCCTCTAAGCCCTAGCAAAATTAATAGTGAGCTTTGGAGCACCCTAATTACTGCAATACTTGTTTCTATGAACTAGTTTCAGTTTCAGCACCCAGTAGGTGGGTGCGTCATGATGTCAGATACATTGGGTATCGCTCTGTTCCTGCAATCGCTGTAGCTGCTTCGCATGAGGGCAGCCAGAAGAAATGCGTGCAGTACTCATGTTAATTTTTTTATCAGCAACATCATCATACCTAGCCTTATTGCTACTTGTCAGAAAAATTTTGCTCTTAGTTACGATGTTGCGATAATGTCGAGGGCACCATGTATGACATTTCAAAACCAACTTTAGTATCAAATTAACATATCCTATTATTTATTTATTTATTCAATATACCTTTCAGGCCCGAAGAATGGGCATTAGGTAAGGGAAGCTTAAAAAATTTTGCATAGTATAAAGAGCATACAATTATACAGAACATAAAGCAAAGCTTTATTAATAATAATACAAGGAAGAATCAAGTTTACACAAACTCTAAAATCCTCAGATCAGAAAAAAAAAGCATACAAGAAGCAACGCAGACAAGAAGTTCTTTAAAGTAAGAAATGAATGTTTATGTTGTGACGGAATTTTTCTTTGTTAGCTTCAGTTACCAGGATATCGGAAAGGTCGTTCCACAAGCGGATGACACGTAGAAGCGCAGATGAGTTAAAAGCGTCTGTTTTACCATAGATGTGCGTGAAAGAAAGATGATTATGCAATCTTCGTGAGGTGAATGGAGAAACTTGCAGAGCTATTGGTGATGGCCTTGGTCTGTGAACCTACTTGTGAAACAGCACTAAAAGTGCTACATCATGACGAGTGTTCAAAGAAGGAATTGATAAATTGTTTTTAATTTGCATTATACTTTTGTTTCAGTTGTAATTTTGTGAGATGAGCCGAGCGGCTCTATTCTGAACTGATTCTAGCATAGTGGGGAAATAAATGTAATGAGGGGACTATATTGAAGCAACAAATTCAAATTTAGAGCGAGCAAATGTAAGATAAGCTAATTTGCACACATTAGTCGGCGTCTTACGGAGGTTCCAGCGTAAGTATCCAAAGGATCAGGAGGCATTTCCGCAGATGTTGTTATGTGTAGTCCAGGAAAGGTTTGATGCCAGGGTTACGCCTAGATATTTGAAATAAGTAACTACAGACACAGGATTGTTAGTAATATGGTATGAAAAGTTGGAAAGGAAATGTTTGTGAGTGAGACATCACTTTACGTTTATCTGGATTAAGCGACATTAGCCAGATGCTACACCAACTGATAATAAGGTGAAGATCAGTTTTACATGGTCATCAGTACTAGCAATTACTCGGTAAATTATACAATCGTCAACAAAAATCTGCACATGAGAAGATATGTTATTCAGTAAATCGTTAATATATGTCGGGAAAAGGAGTGACCGAGGACACTGCCCTGTGGCACACCAGAGGAAACGTAAGAGAGCGGGGAGGAAAAATTGTTAACCACGGTGAACAGCTGCCGATTGGTAAGAAACTTCCGAATCAAAGATAGTGTTAGTGAATCCAAAGACAAAGAAGACAGCTTAAAAATTAGTCGGCAGTAAACTATGCAATCAAAGGCTTTTGAAAAATCTAAAAACATGCAGTCAGTGTGCAGGTTTTTGACCAGATTAAAATCTAATTCAGTCGGGAACTAAAATAGTTGCGTGTCACACGATAAACTCTTCCTAAATCCATGTTGGTTCACGAAGAAAAAGTTGTTATTCTCTAAATGATTGTAAATATGGGAGGTGCTTATATGCTCTAGCATCTTACAGCAGATGGAAGTAAATGATGTGGGTCTGTAGTTCAGTGGTGAATTTCTATTGCCACATTTAAAGATGGGAATGACCTTCACGATTTTCCAGTCTTGGGGAAGCTTTCCTGTCAATAGCGATTGCTGGAATATATGAGATAATATTTTGCTCGAGGCTGATGTGTTTTTTAGTATCATTAAGTTTATGTCGTCAACGCCTGCTGATGTGGACACTTTCAGATTATTTACAATGGATGCGATGCCGTTGACAGTAATGTCGATGGGCTGTAAAAAAGGGTAGTCAAGGTCAGCTATCTCAGGCATGTTTGAATCGTCTTCTATGGTGTATACTGATGAAAAAAATGAATTGAATGCGTTTGGACAGTCATGGTCTGGAATTGGGATGTGGTCGTTATCATGCAAGATGATGTTGCTGTCCTGTCGCTCTGGACACACTGATTCCCAAATTTTTTTTGTGTTAGTTGTGAGCAGGGTTGGCGAATCGTGCTAAAAGTACTTATTTTGGGCAGCGCGTACTCTAGAGCAGTAGCTTTTCAAGAAGTCGCTGTATTTTTTCGAAGATATTGGAGTGCACGTGCGTTCTGCGGCCACGTACAATTGCTTTACAATTTCTCAGTTTGTTAAGTGACTTAGCGAACCACGGGTTACGTTTACCATTTGTTATTTTAATTAACAGAGCATGCTGACTAACCAGTGTTGTTAACTTGTTTTTGAACAAAGCCCAGTTATTTTGAACTGTTCGGTTACTGAAACAAGGAGGTAATACACTAACAAGAAATGTTTCAAGTTCAGCATTAATAACACTGTAATTTCCTCTGTTATAGTCCTGAATTATTCTAGTTGTGGTGCCAGAAAAACGGGACAGGACTTTAAGGTTTACTTCCATTAATTTATGGTCACTGAAACCATCTAAATATGTTATTTTTTCAACAGTATTAGGGACCATTGTCAATGCTAGATCCAGTATATTGGAATCATGAGTGGGCTGACTGATGATCTGTGACAGGTTGAAATCCAATGTTAAGGCAATGAAGTCTGAAGAAAGGCGGCAGGTTGATGACAACTGCTTGCAGTTTATGGAGGGAAGATTAAAGTTGCCGAAGAGAAAAATACTTTCAGCCCGACAAGCCCTAACGGTGTGAGTTATGCTGTTTCGCAGGTCGCTAACAAACAACACACTTGAGTCAGGAGGACGATAACAGCAACCTAGCAATAATTTTTCAAAACAAGTTATACACGTAACCCAGACAATTTCTAGGTTAGTGTCAGAATCAATTAAATAAGACGTTACCGTCTTCCTAATGCCTATAAGTACGCCTCCGCCTCATTTACTAGTGCGATCACATCGGTAAATATTGTACGGGGTATGTATGGGACTTATTTCATTGTCTGAAATGTCAGGATGGAGCCATGTTTCCTTGAAGATGATAATGTCAGAACTTGTATCATCTAGGAAAGGAGAGACTTCATTGAGCTTGCCCACAAGGCTTCGAATATTAGTAAATGATATTGATAGTGACGGTATGATTCATGGTTCTGGTGCCTGCTGGCAGTCATAGGTCTGAGTGCTATGCTTCAGCTATCTGCTCAGCACTACTGTGCTAGTGACGGCGTCATACACGTAGGTTATGTCATCTATGTGCATTCTGTCGATACTGAGCTTGAAATACTTTTTTCTCGCTTTTGCGAATTCGATCAGTTTTCTTCGTGCTTCTCATGTAGCTGGGGAGAAGTCTTCTCGTATCGAAAACCCAGAGCCCTTAAGCTTTCATGCAGCTGACAACATGCATTCTTTATCCTTATAAAAGGTCAACTTCGCTATGATGGGTCTCTTTTTGTTATCGGCATGCTTGCCTAATCTATGCACCTTTTCGAAGTACATGCCTGATAGTCTTAGGTCAAGTTTTTCAGCACAGAAATTAACAATTTTCTGCTCGGACGCAGCCTACTCTTCTTTTTCGTCGTCCGCTATGTTAAAAAAGCTGCTCTTTTTTGAGCAGGTTTGAGTGTCACATTCTATTCTCAATGTCATCGCATCGTGAAGAAATTGTGGCCAATCGATCAGATACACCACGAAGGATATCAGCACCTGCTGATGTAACAGCCGAGCTTCCGGATGCGGGAGTATCTTCCAGCATGGCAATCTTGGCGTTGAGCAGCTTGATTTCACCTTCAGTGGCCTCCTGTTTTCGTTTCGAAATTTTTAGTTCAGCGAGTAGTGTTACCTGCTTGTTTTCTAGTTTTAGAAACTTGTTTATAGCTGCCGTATTACTGGCCTTGACACTAGTTAGTTGAGAAAGCAAGTGTGAGTGTGCTTCTTCTAATTTCTTAATAGCCTCTAGTGCAGCAGCGAAAGTTTCTTCTTGAGCCGTAGTCATGGGTACAGGATTTGTTTCAACGTCTCCCAACAGCATCAGTGTTATTGCAGACAACGCATAGCACATTTCACGTGCAAGAGCCAAAAACTGTTTCAACACATCATTCAGGTCTCGTGGGCATGACACCACCAACAAGCAATAATTACTGGATTTAACGCAAGCAGCACCTTTCAGGTCACTAACCTGAAAAGGCAATGGACGTAAGCCTGCCATTCTGGAAGTGGTGCCCTGCCCAAGTGAAGCGGTTGCTAGCTGATGATTATGAAGGGAGCCGGTTGCGTCCACCGTAGTCGTGCTGGATGCATTTTGCCAGATGAGCTGGCTGGCTGTATCCAAGCTTAGTGCCCTGCGCAACCATGGTGGTCGTGCTGGAAGCGAATCCTCTGCAGCAACATGGCACAAATCGAGCAGTCCAGCATACACGACCCAGGTGAACGTGACCTGAAAAGGCAACGGACATAAGCCTGCCATTCTGGAAGTGGTGCCGTGCCCAGATTCAACAGCATTTCGACCTTCATACTTGCTAAATGTCCGACCGCGCCGCCCGCGCCCCTCCCTACCCTCCCTCCGGAGCCTTGCGCGTGACGGAGACAGCTCCCTTCTTCTTTTTCGTGTTTATGGGCAAGAAGCATGTGGTAGAGTTTCTGCAGCTCAAAAAATATGTGTCAGTACTATTTAATCCACTTTGAAATTATCCTCACTTAAGCTTTATTTAAGCTCTTGTGTAGCGCACTCTGTATAGGCCTTAGCAGGGGTATAAGTAAGATTTAAATGTAGAACACCTCTATATATTATTCATGGTACTACAGAAAAAACAAAATAGTAAATGGGATCAATGTCTGAAGGGATTGTGATGCATTATGATATGTGGATTGAGGCGGAACCTTTAGAGACATTTTTTTGGCCAGCAAAATGCATGACTGAAACACATGTAGGTGAGATTCTACTGAATGTTTTGCCGTAATTAACAATAGCAGCAACACACCTCAGCTTGATATTTTTAGAGCATTGAACTTGAGAGCATTGAAGTCCATTAATTCATAGCCATTGCAAAGTTCCTGTGGCTTGAGTGTTACAGCTAAAAACCAATGCTTGTATCATTTGCTATGTCACACCTCATGACCTATTATAGAAAAGGTAGCACAGTTAGCAGCTTGTAACAATATAGTCTGTAGGTTAGTGTACAGGGTCCATTATGAAAGTATGCGCTTGGTTTTATTATGATGCAACTATCTGTGGCAGCGCAGTACAACCAGTCGGGAAATGTGGCGAGGGTTCTGCCCTGCCAATGCAGCCGGTCGCCACTTTACTGCGAGCAGTGCGAGCGGATAACACAGCGCGATGGAGCGTTCGCTTGAACAGCGATGCGCGATAAAGTTTTGCGTGAAGCTTGGAAAGAATGCAACCGAAACATTCCAGATGCTTCAAGAGGCCTTCAAGAGGCCTTCAAGGACGACTGCATTTCAAGGTCACAGTACGGGAGGTGCCGCCTCCCGGACTGGTTCAAGGAGGGCCGGAAGGAGGTCATCGACGAACCCCGTTCTGGACGCCCAACAACGATCAGAACCGATGAAAACGTAGATCGTGTGCACGAAGTTTTGCGTTCCGACCATCAATTGAGCATCCAGCAAATTGCTGACACCCTACAAATGTCCACATTTGGGGTACACGGGATAGTGACCGAGGATCTGCAAATGCGCAAAGTCTGCACAAAGCTTGGGTCGAAAGTGTTGACGGAAGATCAGAAAGAACTTTGAGTCTTGCACTGTAAAGAATTGTTCGATTTAATTCAAAATTAGCATTGCTTTCTTAACTCTGTCATAACCGGAGCCGAATCCTGGATGTTCGAGTTCGACCCAGAATCGAAAAGGCAGAGCAGCGAGTGGCACACAAAATCATCCCCCCGCCCCAATAAAGCGTGAATGAGCAAGTCTCGCATCAAAACAATGCTCATTGTCTTCTTTGACACCCGAGGAATCGTCCATTTTGAGCTTTTACTGCAGGGAGAAACTGTTAACTCAGTCTTTTACCTAGAGTAGCTCAAGAGATTGAAATGCCGGGTCGCACTCGTGAGGGCTGACATCAAAGACACGGTCAAGCTCCACCATGACAATGCCCCCAGCCACACATCCTTCATCATTATCAACTTCCTGGCCCGGAGCAACACCCTGGTGGTCCCCCATCCCCCTTACAGTCCCAACTTGGCTCCGTGCGACTTTTTTTTGTTTCCCCGACTGAAAACAGCGCTGCAAGGAAAGCATCGGGAGACCGTGGATAACATCCAAAAGCATGTTACAGCGTTCCTGAGAGACATTCCCGTCTAGGACTTTCAGGGTGCCTTCCGGGTGGGGCAGACGTGTCTTCGCAAGTGTATTGATGCAGAGGGAGAGTATTTTGAAGAATGTCAACCATTTGAACAGGTCTGGTCAATAAATATTTTTTTCCCAAAAAATGCACATTACTTTCATAATGGACCCTGTATGAAACTCTAAAATGGAAATTCTGGCTAGTTGTTCTTGCATGACAGATGTTTCCCAGTGCATTAGACAAGGAATGACCATAGAAATAAGACTTGTGTAGTTATTTCTGCAGTTGTCCTTTGTCTAATGCCTTATGATTCACCTGTATTGAACTCATTACAATTCTGGTGTTATAATGCACTTTCTAATTCTTTTTTTTTCTTTGGTTGAGAAGGTTCCTTAGCCATGTTAAACTGACAAAGGATCTCCACTTAGGTGTTAACTATACAGAGCAGTGAATTGGCTGCTAATTACATTGTGTGGTGTACCAAGCTCCTTTAGGCAGGGCCAGACCAGCTCCTGGACGTATGCTTTTTATTTGGTACTAAATGCAGTTATTTACAGAAAATTTCGTGCTTTTAACAAATCTGATGTAGACAGTTCCAAAACAGGATGGAGAGCCATGTTGATTTCAGACACTATCAGCATTCTGGTTGGCCTGCTGTTGCTTTTTATGTGCTTTCAGAACTTTGGGCTATTGTTTCTACCTTATCTATTGGTAGGCTTGTGTAATTGTGTAATGAGTTTTTAATCTTGATTTCGCACGTCGTATCCAAGCACAGGCTCATTGCATTGTGGAAATTATGGCTTTTGTAGGACCCTGTATAGTAGATTATTGTGAATTCAACCCTGACGTAGCAGCACAAATTGGTAAAGAAAGGTAAAATTTTGCTCAAACATTCTGTCACTTGCCAAAATCATCACTGCTGCCATTATGCTTAAATAAAGATGCTTGAAATAGCGTCATGTAAAGCATGTCATTGTCTTGCAACATCTCTTCAGCCTTCAGCCATATCTGAGGCAGTTGTCGAGTCTAGGTTGCCCTGTGCTCAGATGCACCTGCATGGCAGAATGCTTGCGGCTCTTGCTGTTTTTTGCTGCTGATTGCACAGGAATGCCACTTACCTAACAGGTGAGAGGTGCATTCCTTTAGCAGAAATCAGCATCTCTTCAATGGCATTGGCATCCCGCAATGGCCTTCCAGTTCTCCTTCTTCGCAGTTGATTTATTTATTTTGTTTTATTTATTTATTTAAGGGAGGACTTAGAGAACCCTAACAGCCTGCCACTGTATATAAAAAGAAAGAAAAAGACATTGTGGCAGTTCATTTCTGGTTCACTGTGCATTTCAGGTTACATGCAGGGGTATTGCTTCATTTTTCCTGCATGGAAATGCAATGAGTCTAGTTTTATACAAGTATGGCAAGTTTTCCAAGCTGGGAACTGCATTTTGACAAGCAAACAATGTTAAGGTGGATGTTGTTGCAAGGAAGATGAGCACTAACTTTAAATTGTGAAAACCTCAAAATTTGTTTTTCACTGTATGTGCACATCATGGGACACAGTCAACTTTTGTTGCAACAAAATGTATTAATGCTAACAAATAACAAAGCGATCATAATTCTCCTTAACATGCTTATAGAATCCCATGCATTCAAAATTACATTTGGCAAAATTAAAGATTCCTAGAAATGCATATAAGGAGCTTCTTTGAATTCAGAATGAAAGCCTAGTGACTCTTTCATGCTGGTTAGGCCTAAATCTGGTGGTGCACGGTACTGCTAGCAACTCGCCAAATAAGGCACTTCAGAACTGCTGAGTTGGCGATTTATATTATGTGCCCATGGTGTGCTACAGTCGAGCCCACTTATAACAGTGTCCAAGTGCCAAAAAAATTCCATTGTTATAATCAATATAATTGTTATAACCAGGTTGCAGGAAGAAAAGCAGAAGGGACAAGCATTCAAATATTTTAATTAGAAACAAGTGCAGTCGAACCCACTTGTGGCATTACTGGTTTTAACTATAATACCCAGATGTAACAATGACCAGCTGTGGCATTGTGAACTTTTGTGTGTTCTATGGTGAAATTAACTGCTTACTACAATGTTCCCATGCGGTATTATTGGCTATAACAATTAAATCTGGCTACTGGGTTCCTGCGCCGAAAATAAAGGGAACATGAAATCCAGGGGGGGTGGGGGGGGGAGAATGCAAGCCGCTTCGCCACACTTGCCTTTGTGCCACACACCCCACACACCATGCCTTCGTCATCCCTCTTCCATCTCCCTTCCACTCCTCCAACGTTGGCGCGAGGGTGGAACAACGTCGGCGCGAGGGTGTAAGCGAGAAAGGATAGGGGCGCGCTGCGCTGCATGCACAAAGGCATGCTCTGCGATGTGCGCTACATAGATGCGGATGTGACGAAAAGGCTTTCGTTTTTTTTTTTTTTTTCGGGATGTGCAGCACAAAGGCAGGTATGGTAAAGTGGCTTGGATTTTTTTTTTCTCTCTCTTTCTTTTTCTGTTGTTGCAAAGATTTTGCTTTCTCTTTTCTTTCAATGTACCAGCACACACCCAGTAGCCAGATTTAATTGTTATAATGGATAATGTGGCATGGCAACATTGTAGTAAGCGGTTTGTTTTATAGAACACGTACAAAATAGACGGTGCATTGGCTGCTCACTGTTATATCCGATATATTGTTAAATATAGTATCGTTATAAATAAGTAGGTTCGACTGTAGTGCCATCGCGACTCCTGTCATTCATCTAATCCAATTTGCAGGTTGTGCATAGTTTAGGAGGAAGTTCTGTCGCACCTAGTTATGTGTGCTCGGCCCATTCTGGATCATTGGTGTCTTCTTGTGCTAGTTATTTTTTTTATTTTATGATTTTGTTCGATATAGTAGCTTTTACTGCTTCGAAAGGGAACGCATAATACCCTTTTTGAGGCCTTCATACTGAATTAATTCTGGTATTTTATGTACCAGAACTACAATATGATTGTGAGTCATGCCATAGGAGAGGACTCCGGATTAATTTGGCCAATTTGGGTTCTTTAATGTGCACCTTAAATGTAAGTACACAAGTATTTTTGCATTTTGCTCTGATCAGAAAGCGGCCGTGGTGGATGGAAACTGAACCCGCGACCTCTTGCTTAGCAGCACAATGCCATAGCGGCTAAGCCACTGCAATGGGCAGCCGTGGCATAGCAGAAGTAATAGTACATGCAAGTAAGTTTTTGTGTTTTATTGCATTGGCAATTATATAGACATTCCAGGTGAACTTTTGCCATCGGTATCGCCATAACGTTCCGTGTAAAGTTCAAGTATGATAAGGTCCTATCGTACACCATGCCATATGCTGTGGGTACTAGGGAAAGGCATCTGAGGGTGAGGCAAGAAGAATGGCGGCTTGATGCATGCCCAATCTTGGAGGTCATGTGATAAAGTGCACAAAATGTAGGGGAGGTGGAGGTGAGCACACAGTACTGTAAATAAGTGCACGCTAAGGGAGCAGGTGAGCTTGCATCTCCTCCGCTAGCCCTGCTATGGCTGTGTATCGCTGTCCACCCAGCTGAGCGCTCACACCACCCGCATCCTAGCTTAGAGGTCATCTCCGGCGGGTGCAAAGACTGGGCAAGCCAAAATGGTTGGTGGCTGCATGTACGCTACCTTCCCAGGCACCTAGTGCTGGAGGTTGCGTAATCTCATGTTGGAGACTCCTTGAAGCAATTGGCAGCAGAAGCATTCGCTCCCCACTGTGCGCTCTTCATCACTCCAGCATTGTGACTGCAAGTGTTCACTGTCATCAAGTGAGAATAGTTCGTAATTTGCCTGCGTATGTGACACCATGCTTGTTAATTTAATTAGTAAACAAATGTTTGCTGCAATTTATATGGCCGATAAATTTGTGAACCTTATTTCATGTAGTTGTCAAATGCTTTTCTATTGCTATTAGTGTTTCACCTTTCTGGTGAAACTTGGCTTATGTGCTATACAGCATTAGTTATGTTGTGGATTTCGGGTTCCCATGAAAGATGCATCTGTTTTTATGACAGCGAAGTACTGTGCGCTGTAATCTTAAATGGTCTTTTGTGCTGTGAAATTATAACTTATCTGCTACTGACTGAAACCCATATATTTAAGTCCTGTCAGCATGGCAGAGATTTACGAATCAGTTTGTTTCATGTCTTCTGCATTGTGTTGTTTTGGTGTCTGATTGTATGTTGCTCATCAAGAAGTGCTTTAGTGCACTCCTGTTGTCATTTTAGCACAGCTCTAATGCCAACCTAGCATTTATTCATTCTATACTCCATCTCAGTAGTTCCTTGCAGCACTGAGGAAGCTGCGAGACTCAGCCAATAAGAAGTCCGAATGCTCCTTCTGCAAGATGTGTTCTTCCACACCGCGTCGTCGGCTTGGCATCTGCCTTGCCATCCTGTTGATACATGCTCTACGGTTAGGGAATTGATAGAACAAATATTTAGGCATTTGTAACCATAAACTGTGTTTACACGAATGTGGCAACAGGGCTTCACTTCATCTGTACACTTTCTCAGCAGTTCTTTGCTGCCTCCTTAGCCAGTAGTAAGGGTGAGCACCCTTATAATAGTTCACCCATGCCACATCGTCTGCTCGACATCTATCTGACATTTGCTCACCACCATCATCCCGTAGCACACCAGAGTGGCATAGTAAACTAATGATGCAGTGAACAATTGGGTCTTTATAACGTTTTGCATCATCAAAGCATCACCAAGATTAATGATGTGACACCATCTGCTAAAACTAAAAATCAAACCATTCTTACAGCCCAGTTTGCCTCTGGAGACCTAGCAGAGTCAGACCAAACGGGTGGTCTCAATAATAACGACAAAACATACTTAATGTTTACCCTTACCATGAGAAGAGACTAAGAGGACATATTTCACCATTTATTCCTTGCTGTCAGGGCGGAGAGCTAGTATTACAAGTGCAAATCCAGATTGAAGTGGGTGGTCTTGGCTGTACGGGCTATGTGATGTGTGATGTGAAGGTGGCTGTTACAGTTACCAACGGTAACTGCCACTGTAATTCGTGGTATACGATCCGAGCAAAAATAAAACTTTCCAATCCTGCCAATAATGAGACATTTATGCCCGGAGCTATATTTTACTGCACAAGGAGATTTCCTGCATACGCCTCGCATCTCAGCAGTGCTGCAGGTTACTTGTGAGATGCAGTATAGTCAATATTTAAATTTGTGTTATATCTGTAATAAATGCAATAAACACAGCTTTTGTCCTCTGTTTTCTTGTTTTGGGAGCCTGCTACAAATCATCATTTTACCTGCTACAAAATCTGCTACAAAATACACTTGGTCATTCCCATAACTGCAAAGGCTTGCAGTGATCTGTCAGCATGCTAACAGAATGCTGAGAAACCAAACCATAGCTAAGAACACAAGGGTGGTAACTCAACCTATTAACTTGGACTGCACATGTGCAACTGTTCATCACAGCCACGGTCACATGATGCAGCATGTAGTGCAAGCAGCGAAAATGAACTGTTTATTTCATGTGCTTTTTTTTTTTTCCTTCAGATGTGCTTGGCAGACTTTTGTATCTGCTTCAGCACACCTGGTGGTGGCTCTCCCCACTTCCATCTAGGTGGGCAGTGTTGCCCTTGAAAGTGTACAATGGTTATAACAAAGTAATTTTTCTCCTTCCACTCTGGTTCTGTAAGCTTTTACTGTTGTATAGATTATTCGTGCTTTCTTGAAATAAACTTGTTTTACTAGTGGTAATCTTGTCATCATGTTCCATGCATCCATGCCTGTCTTTATGTGGTTTGCTTGTAAAGCATACGTTGAATCAGTTCCACAATCTTGTGCCAAGGTAGCTAATGTCATAAGTGACATTTAAAATGAAGACGTTCACCAGTGAACGCTTTCTCTCTCTCTCTCTTTTTAATCAGGCACCTGAGCTCTTTGAGAAGAAACCCTACACCAGGGCAGTGGATCTTTGGAGTCTGGGCATCCTTGCGTATGAAGTCATCGTAGGACAGCGGCCATTTTCTCCAACAGCTTCCCCTGCACAGTGGTAGGTGCACTTGGATGGTGGAAGTGCCTGCAGCAATTGCCATGTGCACATTTTTGTTGGTATTGTGTAGCTTCTGTTCCAATACATAAATGTGGATCTGTCTTTCCTATTGGTGGTAACTGCTGTGGGTTGGGGCTAACGTGGTGTACATCTGCTTCCTGTAATGACTGCACCGCCACAGTGTATTTGCTTTACTTCTTGCGTCAATTCCTTGTCCCAGGATTCCTTTAGTGCATAATAAGAAGAGTGGCGATATTCGAGGAGACATAGCACCTAATGGAGAGCGTTGTTATTGGAAGACCCTTCCTGTTGAAACTTGCTTGACCAGGTGAGTGGTTCTTTATTGACAGCTACGGTGCCTAGAAAATCCGCTGGATATGTTAATAGAAACAAATACTTTGGGTTAAAGCGGCTACCAGTAATATGTGGAAGTGTGTCATAAGCACTCGTAGTAAAATTCTGCTGCAGTGAAAACTGCACAATAGGATTTACTGATTGCAGATGGTTTGTGGTGGAGAGTCCACTAGCTCTGTTGCTTAGCGTGGTTGCCATTACAACACCTGCAAAATATAAGAGTTGCCTAGGCAGTACTTTGGGGTTCATGCTGCTTTTCAGCAAAACATGTTTTATTAGTTACTGTACTGCAATCACAGACATCTACATAGCAGTTTATTACACAGCATAACAAACATTGTTTAAGAACATGATCTGTGAAGCAGTGGTATTTGGGATATTTTACTTGCTCACGCTCAGTCTGCAAATCTCGTTCTGTACAAATTCTTTATTGTTAAATCTTCTTTTCTTTATTTTTTAACCATTGATACATCACCACATTTGGCTATATAAGTGGTGCATAACAGAACATGCATGGCTGCAGTTCTTAGTAATTGTGCACAGTCAACTACCCTTAATTCCACCCTGACAGGACCGATGAAATCGACCAAGTTATCTGGCTAGACAAACTAAAGAAGAGCAGAAAAAATTCATAAAGAAACTACCACTCCATTTTGCAGTATTTTCCTGATTCTAACACAATCCCACATCTAGTGTGCACCCCCTTTTTCAAGGGTTCAGAGAGCAAAATTTCAGGTAAAAATGACATTATAGCTCCTAAACAAAATAGAAATGCAATGTTACCCCATTTTTTACCAAGAAAAATTTTGCATACCTCTGATTCTGGTAATCAGAAAAAGATGAAACCATTGAAGTTTACCTTCACAGAATAGAAATATATTTGTACTTTTATTGTCCATCTTCATCGCTTATAGGTGGCACTTTATCGCTGCCTGCAGACCACTAGTCCTCCATATGCATCTGATATTCTCTATTTATCAAACAGCTCTGTAATGAGGGCAAACGGAATGGTGGCCCACTCCTGGACTAACCACTTAACTAGTTTGTCCTCCAATGCATCGAATTCTCCGGAATGCCAAAAACATGTAATGCAACTTGTTGCTGCTAGCTTAGCACGTAAAATAACTTTTAATGAGCTTCTGTAATCGTGTACTTAAAGCAGCACGTCATTGTCGCCATCCTACATGATAACTTGTTCTGTCTCCATCCTGCGATGGCAATGAGATGAGACTGGCTCCGACAGTAGTGTTTTGAACATGCTGCAGACACACTTTTGGTTTCATATCCGATTTCACCATGCAAACAATTTTCTGACCAATTTTTTAAAAAAGAGGCATGCTTTAGAATTGGGTAAGTATGGTAATCACTCAATTGTAAGCTGCTATTTTCACTTGAACGTTTACTGAGTGCAAGCTCAAAATGCCATATTCAGCGATAGATAATGTTTCTTCGATGCATTCACTCTCCCTTAGCATTACGAATACAGATGTTGTAGCCATTGGGTTTGCAATTAGGGCCCTATTGTGGTCAGGCACGGTTGTGGTAACCAGTCAAGCTCGAATTCAGGGTTGAAATAACGAAAGTCTTATGTAGTATTCATCTGGAAGCAGTAATGCCATAAACTAAAAAATCTACTCGTTTCAGACTGATCATTTTCTAATTTTGAGGCTACTGTGTTGTCTGCTCCGAGAAACAGGCAATTTCCAAGCTGTCATGTGGCTATGATTGTAACACAAAGGTGATTCCATACTGCTATTGGCAGTACAGAGTCAGCTTTGTGGATCTTTGCTTTCTTCACTTACTGTATATATTTTCTTTGTTGCTTTCTGTGGTACTTATCATACTCATGGGACTGATATGTCGTAGCACTTTCCAAACATTAGAATTTGTGTCAAATTGGTGGTCTTGTGGCTCATTTGTGTTCTATTTCTTTACTGGCACAGTGTTTTCAAGAAGGATATTGAGAAGTGGCTTCAAGTTTTACTTGAGACAAAGCCAGATCAGAGGAGTCGCCATCATGGTTTAACAGTATTTGAAATTCTCGGGAAGCTGCTTGCACAACCAGTACGTTTTTTGCTTATTTAATCATTTTTTCTCGTCTTGTTTGCACTATGTTATCTTTGCCCTTTCAAACGTACACGGAAAAAAACAATGGCACATACTGTAAGATTCGGGGGTCGTGGCCTCTGAGTCTGGCATCAACTGAGGGCCGCTCTCTAGCCTATGCTGCCGGTGCACCTTGTAACAGGTAGCTAGCCTACACTACCGGGGTTGCACATAGAGGCTTTGCGGGCCCACGCCGTCGTCCGAGCTTTCTTGGCAAGGGTTGCTTCTTTAATGAAGAGTAGTACAAGGTCGAGAGGTTGGGGAAATGGAACAGGCTGTTTATTTACATAGAAGAGACAAACTTATTTACAGAACAAGGGATACTCATACTGGCCAGAGCATGGAGTGCAGTACGTCGTTCTCGTAGCATGAGCGACAGGTCAGAGCAGACTACACTAGAATCTCGATAAACGGAAATTGCTTAAACGAAACTGCCTCTTAAATGAAACACCATCCTCATGGTTGGTTGGTTTAGTATCCATGCAATTGTATTCAGCTTTGTCTCTCAGTAAATGGAACTCCTGATAAACTGCAACAGTTTCCCCGGACCCTTGAGGTTCCATTTAAGCATAAAGGGAGCACGTATGAGCCATGATGACTCAATGGCTGCCATGTCTGATCACCTTAAAGAGAGTCCACTGTAGATCTTTTCGGAGAGCACATCAGGACATGCCAGGACACACACTGCATCATAAGTGACCGCTTTCAAAACGGTCATCTTCGCTAGGTGGCTAGACTGGGGAGTCTGATTGCTGTGTCTCAGCCAATCGTAATCGTTGAATTGTTCACATAATCGCTCCCATGACATCGCACCATTCCGCCGTACTCCACCGCCAATGTTGCACAATTGCCCCTGCATTAGGCGCAACCACATGGCAATCGGGGAACCTGATGTCGATGCTATTCCCATGGAAGATGTTGGACCCTTGCATCAAATAGTGGTCTCTGCGAAAGCAGGGGATGCTCGAAGGTCACTGCTCCCATTAGCCGATTGTAACAATACCAATGGTACAGCTTTACAAGTGCCATAGTAGAGTTGAACCAGGATATGTAGAACTTGAAGGGGATCGCGAAATAGCGATAGATATATCAATAATTCGATATATAAAATAAAAATTTTATCCAAACACATTAAGGGGATTTTACAGCTGTTTGTCATAGACAATAATTCTATATATCTGGGTCCGACTGTGTGTGCACCAAGTTCAAAATACCAATACAGTAATGCTTCTGTATTATGCAAATGAATGACATATAGAAAGTTATTCAATTTTAATTTGTTTTCTTATATCGGTGCTGTAGTTAACTGTCACGCTGGTGACTACTCAAAATACAGGCAGCTCTTACCCTCATTTGACTTGGTAAATTGGCTTTATTTGTACAAAGCTCAATATCTTAATACGTTTATCAAACCTATGTTACTTAATTCATGCTTGGACTTGAACACATAGGGTTTAATAAAAGCTACGAATGAGAATAACAAGTATTTTTATCTTTTTTAATAAATCATATCTGATACAAGAATTACTGTTCTTGCTTACTATGGGTAAAGAGCATCCTTTATTGGAAAGATGGTGGCAGCCAAGCATAGAAAAAAATTTGCCTACGGAAAGGTGTTCTGCAGGAACCTCCAAGAGGAACATTCAAAATGAATATTTGCGTCCATCTGAAAACATGAAGCTACATAAGAAACACACAGGTTTCTCTAAAAAAATTATGCGCATCCAGTGCACATTTTGGAATCTATTTGAAGTGAAGATTTCATGAAGTGGTTAATATAATGATGTAAATTTGCCCATTTCATTCCTGCGTCTTTGGCGTAAAGGAAACTGGCATGATATGTGCTCTTGCACATCCTTGCTATGCAGTGTGACAACTCTTATATTGATTTGTACTTCTCCGTTTCATCTTATTCATTTTAAATGTACTGCCTTCTTAGCCTATCCCCCGTTGTTGGTATGTGCCATAATATGGAAATCATCAGGATCAACACCAACACATGGCAATCTTCTCAAAGAGGTAGTTGGCGTTTGCACGATAAAAGTATACAGTCCACTCTCGTTACTACGAACCCCGATAAGCTGACAAAAAACGTTCATCTTATCCGAAGTCCATAATATCCGAAGTGCCTCACTCCCGAAACTTTCGTCACGATGTCTAACAGCTTTATTGCAAAGAGTGAGTGATGAACGTCCAAAGTAAAAAACAAAACAAAATAGTCGCAGTTTCACCTGAAAGGCAAAGCATTGATTGCAATAACAAATTAAGCAAGATAAGCGTGGCAGCAGCAGCAAGCGAATTGGCCTTCGTGCTCTCTTGCTTCAATATGAGCTAAACATCTAAAGTACAGTGCATATGAAGCTACCGACACTGGGCTCACTTTGTTCACATCGCAGATTGCTTTGAAAATGAGGCCCGCATGGGTGCACGCTTTGTTCACATCGCAGATTGCTTTTCAAGATATAGCGCAAGTGCAGGCGAGCACTGCGTCCCCATCGCAGATCGCTTTCAAGATATGGTGCCTGTGCAGGCAAGCACTTCGTCCACATCGCAGATCACTTTCAAGAAACGGTAGCAGCCGCCGGAGTAGATCCCTCTCTCTATCCTACACCCCCCCCCGTGCCTTGCCCACGAAAGAAAACCGCATTTCCTCCCTGCCTTCTTCCCTTGCATGCACGATATTGAGCCATGATCGTCGGCTGGCCCTCGCAAGTCAGTTGTCAGCCCGTGTCGACACAGCAAAAGTATGTTTTATACACCTGATTTTGAAAAAAATTGCCGCTAATTTCGTCGGCTGTAGCCGATAGTCCATTGTACCATGGTCCATTAAAAGCAAACTTCATTGCATTAGTGAAACAGGTAGAACAAACTAAAGCTGAAGTATGGTCTGTTATATCTGAAAGTCTGTTGTACGCGGGTCCATTGTAACGAGCGTAGACAGTATGTGTAATTGTGGCCTAATTGTTATGGAAGCAAGCATAGAAATGTTAGAAATGTTTGCTTCATTAAAGGAATTGTGTTCTTGATGATGTATGTTTGTTGCGGTTAGGATATTTATGTATCATTTTTTAACACTGAGCCGCTCGGAAAACAAGCACACTTCGTCGTCCTCTTCCATCCTTGCTCTCACTCTAGCCTAACACTCCTCCCTTCGCAGACGAAGCCCGTTGTGCAAGTAACTGTTATGTGCCCTCAGAGTCGAGGGCATGGCAGCGCTCAGGCGAGCGACATGAACAAGCTGCGTCTTTTCAGAACGGTAGCTATTAGGCACAAGATGAGCAGTCGAATAGGCCACATCACTTAGGTGCTTGGTGATGACAGAAGGCCTGGTATAACGAGCCAGAAACGTCTGGCACAGGCCGTGCTTGTGAAGTGGTGTCCGAAGCCATACCGTGTCTCCTTTGTCGCACAACACATTTTTATGTTGTGAATCATAGCTGATCTTGGAGCGGTCCTGGGATGCCAATTTACAGAGCTGAAATATGCAACGTGCTTCCTCAGCGCGGCAGGGACTCTAGGTGGTAGAACAGTCCACAAGAGGAATAAAAGGCAAAATGGTGTCAAGGAAACTGTGGGGTGGTCTAACATACAGAACATAGAAGGAGCTGTAGCCGGTAGTTCCATGCTTTGCAGTGTTGTAGCCGTATGTGATAAAAGGCAAGATTTCATCCCAATTCTTGTGCCTAGAATTGACGTACTACATCGAAAGCATGTTGGTCAAAGTTCTGTTGGTTTGCTTGATGAGACCATTTGTCTGTGGGTGATACGGGGTTATGTGGCTTAACTGGCAAGCACAGAGATGCAACAGCTCTTCAACTACATCGGCCATAAACTGGGGACCACGATCACTCACAATAATACGAGGGGGTCCATGACGCAGTACAATGGAGGACAGAAGGAAGCACGAAACATCGATAGCTGTTACCGTTGACATTGCTACGCTTTCAGCATAATGCATCAGATGGTCGACACAGATTATAATCCAACAGTTGTCGTCTGTTGAGCACGGGAATGGGCCGAGAAGATCCACTCTAAGCATTTTTAAAGGAGATGATGGTGGTACCACAGGGTGAAGAAGTCCGACCGGAGCAGTATTAGCGTGCTTGAATTGTTGGCACTTGTCACAACTGGCCACATACTTTTCTATTTTCTGTCGCATACTAGGCTAGTAGAATCAGCCCTGAATGCGGGGGTATGTTCTGGTGAAACCCATATGCCCAGCGGAAGTGTCATCGTGCATAGCACAGGGCACGTGAGTTCTCAAATTCTTAGGGACCGCTAAGAGGAAGCGGGCACTATCAGTCATGTAATACTTTTTGTAGAGCAGGCAATCCTGGATAACAAAGCTGAGGTGAAGGGGGCATCCAGGCTGCAGTCATTGCACTGCTCTTCCTTGAAGGTGGCCACGTCGGGAAAAAGAATGTTGTTGATGGTGGTCAGAAACTCATCGAAATTGTCGGTGTCACATGCAGTTGTTGGTAGAGGGAGCCTCAAAAGACAACTGGTGCCCACATGATGGTGTCTACTCTTGTAATGGACTGCGAAGTCAAATTCCTGCAAACGTAGTGCCCGTTGAGCAAGACAGCCAGATGGATCACAAGGACCAGAGCGACAAAAAGGGAAGGAAAGACCAGGAAGTTAGCCAATGTAAATACCGGCTGGCTACCCTGTACTAACCAACATAGCCAATGGTGATCACTAACGATCATAAAGCAGTGCCTGTAGAGATATAGATGAAACTTCTGGACGGCAAAAACGACAGCAAGGCACTCTTGCTCAGTAACTGTGTAATTCTGTTTGGACTTGCTCAATGAACGGCTGGCACAGGCAATTGCATGCTCAGCACCACCGAAACGCTGTATGAGGATGGCACCAAGGCTGATTCCACTCGTGTTGGTGTGCAGTTCTGTTGTAGGAAAGGCGTCACAATGACAAAGTATGTGTCTGAAAGAGAGCAGGAACTTCATTTGACAAAACAAGAAATCGCAATCTGCTGTCCAGGTGAAAGGCTTATCCATGCGCAGCCATGAAGTCAGGGGCTGGGCAGTATCAGTAAAGTTGGATACGAAACGTCAAAAGTACAAGCAAAGACCCAAGAAACTTCTCAGGTCGTATTGTGATTGCGGTTGTTTAAAGTTGCTAACTACAGTGACCTCCTGTGGGTCTGGTTGCACACCGTGGCTTGTCCACTATATGTCCAAGTACTAACATCTCTCATTGGCCAAGGTGGCATTTCTTTGAATTGAAAAAGAATTGAAAAATTATAGGCCCATTAGCTTACTTCCTGTATTGCATAAATTATTCACCAAGATAATTTCCAATAGAATAAGGGCAACACTTCAGTCAACCAAAAGAACAGGCTGGCTTCAGGAAGGGATACTGTACAATGGATCACATCCATGCAATCAATCAGGTAATTGAGAAATCTGTAGAGTACAATCAGCCTCTCTACATGGCTTTCATAGATTACAAAAAGGCATTTGATTCAGTGGAGATATGAGCCGTCATAGAGGCGTTACGTAATCAAGGAGTACAGGAGGCTTACGTAAATATCTTGGAAAATATTTACAAAGCTTCCACAGCTACCCTAATTTTCCACAAGAAAAGTAGGAAGATACCTATAAAGAAAGGGTTCAGACAAGAAGACACAATTTCTCCAGTGCTATTCAATGCGTGCTTGGAAGAAGTATTCAAGCTATTTAACTGGGACAGCTTAGGAGTAAGGATCAACGGCGAATATCTCAGCAGCCTTCAGTTTGCTGATGACATTGTTCTATTCAGCAACACTGCAGACCAGTTACAACAAATGATTGAGGACCTTAACAGAGAGAGTGTAAGAGTGGGGTTGAAGATTAATATCCAGAAGACAAAGATAATGATGAATAGCCAGGCTAGGGAACAAGAGTTCAGGATCACCAGTGAGCCTCTAGAGTCTGCAAAGGAATACGTTTGTAGGTTAATTACTCGCAGGGGACCCTGATAATGAGAAGGAAAGGAAGGACAGTTTTTACTTCGGGACCTCCGATTGTGCAATTATACTTCACCTGTTTGTACTACTGTTTGTATGTACTGATGAAAATAAATTCAACTTCAACTTCAAAAACAAAAAATTTACAGAAGAATAAAATTGGGTTGGAGTGCATACGACAGACTTACTCAGATCCCTACTGGAAGCTTACCATTATCACTAAAAAGAAAAGTGTACAATCAGTGCATTCTAGCAGTGCTGACATATGGGGCAGAAACTTGGAGACTGACAAAGAAGCTCGAAAACAAGTTAAAAAACCACACAAAGAGCGATGGAACGAAGAATGATAGGCGTAACGTTGAGACAGAAAGAGAGGAGTGGGGATCAGAGAGAAAATGGGCATAGCCGATATTCTAATTGACATTAAGAGAAAGAAATGGACCTGGGCAGGTCATGTAATGCGTAGGTTAGATAACCGGTGGACCATTAGGTTTACAGAATGGGTTCCAAGAGAAGGGAAACGCAGTCGAGGACAGCAAAAAACTAGGTGAGGTGATGAAATTAAGAAATTTGCAGCCACAAGTTGGAATTGGTTGGCGCAGCACAGGGGTAATTAGAGATTGGAGGGAGAGGCCTTTGTCCTGCAGTGGACTTAAAATAAGTAAGGATGAGGATGAGGGTAAGGGCAGCATGTTCAAGGCATGTCAAAACAGTGTCAAGTCGGTGATTGTGCTCTGTAAAAGTATGGCCAAAAATATTGATCTTGTCAAGGTAACATAAGGTAATCTCCCATTTCAGGACGTGCAGCATAAGAGTTTGGGTCGGGTGTGTCAAAAGGGGTAGGGGCTGGCCCATGCCATCGTCCGACTCATCCACGTGAAGGACGTTGTTGAAGGGAGGAACGTGTTCTCATCAAGAAAGAGGACTGGGTTTATCTACAGTATCTACATGAGCAGTGGAGAACGTTACGTCTCATCAGTCTAACAGGACTCAATTGAAACACACTGAGGAGCTGAAAAGGTCTGCTTAAATCCCCTCTGTCCACCCTAGATCTCTAGGCCAGGGAAATCTGCCGCCCCTCCCCACTCTTCGTCCAATAGGAGTGTCCAAAGTTGCCAAAGAATGCGCGTTTAAGGGCAAGGGTGCACACAATCACTTTGGCACCTTTCTTAACTGAACACACAGAAAGGAGGGGAGCTTCGTAGACAGGAATTGTCACAGTTCACTCAACCTGGCGCGTCTTGATTCCTGGGATGACCCAGCAGCTAGCTGAAGCATCTGTCAAATGACCTTGGCGGTTACCGGAGTCCGTGAAGAAACGCCTAGAACACCCTTTTCAGGAATAACTTGCTCCCATCTTCCATGATGGCGACAGTGAACCAACAAACAACACTCAATCCACCAGATGTGTCTCGCCTTGCTGACGCCGTAGGTTTGTCCAAAGGGACGCATTGATAGCTTCGCGAAGCGATTCGTCACAGTGGTGCAGGAGATGCTAGAAGGTTACTACCCCCGCTGGCTGATTGCAACAGCAGTACCATGTCCATAAACTTCTCGAATGTCGCAGGCGCATTGCACAAACCGAGCAGCATGGTGTTGAATTCAAACAAGCCATCTGGTGTCACAAAAGTGGTTTTCGCTTTGTCATCTGAATGCATGGGCATTTGCCAGTAGCCCGACCGGAAGTCCGAAGATGAAAAGTAGGATGCTGAATGAAAACAGTTGATAATGTCAATGATACGAGGAAGTGGATACACATCCTTTTTCGTCACAGACTTGAGACACCGGTAGTCGATGCAAAACCTCCAAGACCCATCTTTCTTTTTCATGAGGATGACCGGCACAGCCCAAGGGCTAGAGGAATCTTAGATAACACCCTTGGCTAACATGTCGTCGATCTGTTGAGCAATGATCTTGCGCTTTGATGCAGACATGCGGTGCGAACTCTTTGTCGATCCTGTGGTGAGCCCGCGTAGTTGGAGCACAAACTTTATTAGTGTTCTGGGTGAAATCAAACAATGAATCATGCTTGCTAATGACGCTGACTAGGGCTTGAAGCTTCTCTGAAGACAGTGACTTGTGGATCATTTTTAGAAACAGCAACAAGTCTTCAGGGACACTGTGGCCAGACTCACGCGCTCGGGCTTGATGCGACGTGCCATCAGTTATAGTATCTATGATGAGACTATTATCCGCTTCAAAAGTCCAGTTCACATACAGCTGGGTAGCACAACAGACTGGGAGGATAAATTTGACACCCACAGTGCAGTTGTACTGCAGACCACGGAGAGGACGCATCGAGGTACGAACACATTTCTCGCAACGATCGAACGCACAGGCTCAACAATAGCATCAAATGTATCGGGGTCAGCACCACAAACAGCAACTCGAACTCTGGATAAGGAATGTGCCAGTAAGAAGGCATCTTTAACCCTTTGAGGGTTGATTTTTTGCGCCATGTGCGACCGCCCGGGGTCGATTTTTTTTTATTGCAGATTCCAATTCTTCCTAGGGAATTGTTTCGAAAAAAATTTTCCGTAATTTTTCTAGGGTTACCGTAAAGGGAGAAAAAAATATTTTGCATTGGTATATGTGTACTCTTCATTCGTGAATAACAATAAAAAAGGAAATAAACTTATCAGAATTAAAAATTTGATGCATTTCTATGCACATAGTTCAAGGCTTTGAAAATTCGCACAGGAGAATATTTCGCAAGTCTCAAATGTTCCTGCTCTTACACTAATATGTACGTCCATAGCGTAATCGAACTGCATAGGTGCGTGCACTCAAGAAAACTGTTTGGTTGTGGGCCCGTCAAAGCAAAACATGTGACAAACTTACGCTAATCTTCATCTGATCGCCAACCAGCTAGGGCAATTAGCTTTCGCGAGTCTCCAAAAAAAAGTAAGGAAACGGAAATGCATGCATGGCAGCATCCTTCCTATGCGCACTGCTGTGAGCACTAAACGAGCGAGAAACAAGTGGTCACCCTTTGAGCGACTAATATTGAGATCACCATCAGTTTTGCAAGTGCAAAAAGCCGAAACCGCCCGCGGCACAAAACCCAACGTGCTGCCCGCACACGGACGCGCCAATACACGAGTGGTAGTATATAGATGCGCTGGAGCAAACTAGCGCTAAAACAAACCATGCAACAAAAATCGAGACAGGGAGGCGTGTGAAAAAAATTCTATGTGTTCCCACATAGTGGCAGCACATGACAGAAAAGAAAAAGTTAGGAAATTGGCTTGCTTTTTAAACGTACAGACGGCGCCATAAATGTACTGCATCGACCATTTTGGACGTGTTCGCGGCGCCGTATATTTACGTCATTGACCCTCAAAGGCTTAATGACGGCAAGTGTGTGTGAACAGGTAGCAGGTCAGTAAGAGGAGAGAGGAAAAGCTTTCCGGCACCGCACTCAACAGGGGCACTGCACTGTTGTAGGCAATCAAGGCCAAGAATTATGTTGTGAATGGATTTAGCAAGCACTGCAAACTTGTATTGATACATGTTATCAGAAAAATAAACGTTCACGGTGCACACACCAATAGGTCGGAGCAACTCTCCACACACATCACGAAATATATTAGTGTTACCTCAGTAAAACATCACTTTACAACCTTGTCAGGTTTTGAAATCCAGGCTGATAACGGAGACTCTCGCTCCTGTGTCCACTAAGACCAACGTAGTAACATTGTCCACTAAAACACGAACCTTATTATGACATATGGTGACTGGCTGAGGCATAGGGGCTGGTAGCTGAAGATAACTGGAAACCTCACCTCCATTAGTCGCACCGCGTGGTTTCCCGACGGTAGTGACATGAGACATCGTCACGGAGATGGAGATATGCACTGAAGTGAATGCGGTGGCGTCACGCTCAGCACAGAAGCTGGTGAATCGCTACAGTAATTTGCCTGGTCGTTCGTACTGTACTGCTATCAGAGTCGGAGGGCCAGCGTGTCCTGTCACCGGGCCGGTTGCTATGCCGATAAAAAGTATGCGGTTGCTTATAGGATGGTGCCGACGTGCAATGGCAATGAGGACAAAATCGGGTGACATGGCCGTGAATGCCGCATTGGAAGCAGATGGGGCACTCACAGGACATGCTGAAATTGTCAGCAGAAGTAATAACTAGCACAGCCGTCACACTCTAAAAAAACTTCAGGCAGTCTGCGTGAGTAGCTGTCATGGAACTGGTAACTGGGATGCGCATTCAAGTAGGGTTCGGCACTCTTGGACAAGGCGCGAAGTTGTAGGCGTTCTACAGAGGCAGAGGTGATGTACGTCTCGCCAAAGTTGCATGAAGAAAAAGGCTCTCGAACCCTAGCAGTCTGAGAGGGAAATTGCCTCACATCAGTCAGTCTCTTCACGCACCACTTGCTGAATAACTGACTTGAGGTTGGATGGAGCTGGGACCATGTCAACAATGGTGATGTTAGTTATGGTGGCCAGGCGGCCGAACTTCGGTGTGATACGCCGAACTTTCACGGCTTCAAATCTGCGGCAGTGCTGAATGACGTCACTTACGAACTCCAGACCGTCTTTTTTGATTAGGAACTGGTACACGTACTTGGCAATGCCTTTTAGAAGATGAACAACTTTGTCCTATTCTGTCATCTCAGGATGCAGGGCCTTGCACACCTTGAGCACTTCCTCGATGTACGTTGTGCAGGTTTCACTGGGAACTTGAGCTCGCTGCATTAGTGTTTGCTCTGCATGCTTCTTTTTAGCTGGCAGATCTCTGGAGCATTTCTTGATTTCGGCTACAAACTTCTCCCACATTGTCAAGCTTAATTCGTGGTTTTCAAGCCACACAGACATGGTTCCCTTGAGGAAAAAGGCAACATTGTTAAGCTGGGTTTTGGCATTCCAGCCATTGAACTGACTCACTCATTTGGTAGAAACTGAGCCATCCACGTCTTCCGCAGTTTTTCTGAAGAAGGTTTATGGCTTGATGTAGAGCTGCCATGGGACGCTGGAAGAAGGTGTGGCAGGTTGCTCTTGTAAGGTATCTCTGGTGGCAGACCGGCAATTCGGTGACTTTGGTGAAGCTCCATGGATTGCGCCTCTGCAGTCGGTTCGTTGTCGTTCTTAGGTGGTTCCATTGTTTTACCCAGCACCTCCACTAAAACTGTTACGATGGGGTGCGTTTATTTAAAAATGAATTGATGAAAAGGGGAAAAGGGTTGCCGCGCTGACACCGAGCCGCTCCAAAGAAACCCATTTCGTGCTCCTTTTCTTCCATCCTTGTGCTCTCTTCCATCCTTGTGCTCTAGCTTAACAATATTGTGGTTTTGTCACGTAAAACCACAGAATTTAATAATTAGTGCTGTCCTGCATGCAAGCTGTTTTGGCAAGACATTAGCAGCACCCAGCCAGCAGCCGCGGTCAGGAAAGTCTAGGAGGGTTTGCAAAGAAAGCTTTGTTTTAAAAGTCTTGCAGTTGACGAAAGAAAAATTTGACTTGGTGCGAGGAACGAGTCTGGCACCATTACCTTTCCAGGGCATTCATTCTACTGACGCAGTCACTCTACTGACTTAGCAAACGACGAGCCAGCAGATGGTAGGGCAAGATTGAATTAATTGAAATCACAGGAATGCGATATACGTTTTCTTTTGCTGCATATTCTTCTGGGCTACCCATGATGTTCTGTGGAGTGACGTTTGGCGCATATGAGTCGCAGATTCCTCTTATTCAGTGGAAATGGGCAAGGTGAAGGAAGATTTATGAAAGGGAAAGGGGACATTCGCCTAAAAGTTGTGCAGACTTGCAAAGGGAACTCATGCAGATTGCAGAACTCATGTGGATATTGGGGGGTCAGTGTGAAGCCAGACCTGGCCTTATGTATTAGAGCCTGACAAGCTCTGGGAAGGTTTTCTGGTAGAGGAGGTCGAGGAGTTGTGATCACCTTCTTCAGCCTCTTCTTGCTCTGGATCTTTTCTTTTCAAATGCTCCTTGGGGTCTAGGCATGAAGGGGGGTTTAGATGGAAGAACAAGGATCCCTCTTCGCTGGCTGCAACCTCTCTTAATTTAATAAGCCAATTTTTGCTGACTTTATTTGGGAGCCTTACTTGCACTTCATTGGGATGGTGGCCCTTGCATGCTGTGGAACATGGATGAATGTAGTAGTGTCTCAACTGACAGTCCTAGCTGTGTGTGTGGTATGTGTGTGTGAGTGAGAGAGAAAATCGCAGTACCCTATACCCAAAGAGCTTTAAGCAGCATTCAGTCAGCGATGCTGCGATGGTGTAGAGGTAGACCATCCGCCTCGTGTGCAAGAGGACTGTGGTTCAAGTCCCGGCACCGTGCAATTTTCCACTGGTATAAAAAAAAGCACCCACTTGTTGATAAAATTGCATAAACAGGCCTGGAGTGCGACCTGATCCCGGTGACCAGAACTGGTAACACACTCCCTCACCAGAGCAGCTTTGGCCACCCTGGTGCAGTACTTGGCCACAACCTCCTATCTGAATACAACAATCAAACCCTGGCCCTCAGTCCCCAGCAGCTGCGAAGCAACTGACCACGGCGGCAGTCAGACCTGTGATGCAGCAGAGGGTGCTACAAATCTCTGGGTCTAGACAGGCAACCATTGGAATCTGAACCTGGCAACGTTAAACGCTAGAACGTTATGTAGTCAGGCGAGTCTAGCAGTGCTATTGGAGGAATTAACAGGCAGTAAATGGGATATAATAGGGCTTAGTGAGGTTACGAGGACAAAAGAAGCATATACAGTGATAAAAAGTGGGCACGTCCTGTGCTACCGAGGTTCAGCGGAGAGACGAGAACTAGTAGTCGGATTCCTGATTAATAAGGATATAGCTGGTAACATACAGGAATTCTATAGCATTAACGAGAGGGTGGCAGGTCTTGTTGTGAAACTTAATAAGAGGAACAAATTGAAGGTCGTACAGGTCTACGCCCCTACATCCAGTCATGATGACCACGAAGTCAAAAGCTTCTATGAAGACGTGGAATGGGCGATGGGTAAAGTCAAAACAAAATACACTATACTGATAGGCTATACTTCTGATACACTATACTATACTGGTACGGCTATACGGCTATACTATACTGATACACTATACTTCAATGCCAGGGCAGGCAAGAAGCAGGCTGGAGACAAGTCAGTGGGGCAATATGGCATAGGTTATAGGAATAGCAGGGGAGAGTTATTAATAGAGTTTGCAGAACGGAATAATATGCGGATAATGAATACCTTCTTCTGCAAGTGGGATAACCAAAAGTGGACGTGGAGGAGCCCGAATGGCGAGACTAGAAATGAAATAGACTTCATACTCTGCGCTAACCCTGGCATCCTACAAGATGTGGACGTGCTCGGCAAGGTGCACTGCAGTGACCATAGGATGGTAAGACCTCGAATTAGCCTAGACTTGAGGAATGAAAGGAAGAAACTAGTACATAAGAAGCCGATCAATGAGTTAGCAGTAAGAGGGAAAATGGAGGAATTCCGGATCAAGCTACAGAACAGGTATTCAGCTTTAACTCAGGAAGAGGACCTTAGTGTTGAAGCAATGAATGACAATCTTATGGCCATCATTAAAGAGTCTGCAATAGAAGTCGGTGGTAACTTTGTTAGACAGGATACCAGTAAGCTATCGCAGGCGACGAAAGATCTGATTAAGAAACGCCAATGTATGAAAGCCTCTAACCCTACAGCTAGAATAGAACTGGCAGAACTTTCCAAGTTAATCAACAAGCGTAAAATAGCTGACATAAGGAAGTATAATATGGATAGAATTGAACATGCTCTCAGGAACGGAGGAAACCTAAAAGCAGTGAAGAAGAAACTAGGAATTGGCAAGAATCAGATGTATGCGTTAAGAGACAAAGCCGGCAATATCATTACTAATATGGATGAGATAGTTCAAGTGGCTGAGGAGTTCTATATAGATTTATGCAGTACCAGTGGCACCCACGACGATAATGGAAGAGAAATAGCCTAGAGGAATTTGGCATCCCACAAGTAACGCCGGTAGGAGTAAAGAAAGCTTTGGGAGCTATGCAGAGGGGGAAGGCAGCTGGGGAGGATCAGGTAACAGCAGATTTGTTGAAGGATGGTGGGCACATTGTTCTAGAAAAACTGGCCATCCTGTATGCGCAATGCCTCATGACCTCGAGCGTACCGGAATCTTGGAAGAATGCCAACATAATCTTAATCCATAAGAAATGGGACACCAAAGACTTGGAAAATTATAGGCCGATCAGCTTACTGTCCGTTGTCTACAAGGTATTTACTAAGGTAATCGCAAATAGAATCAGGAACACCTTAGACTTCTGTCAACCAAAGGACCAGGGAGGATTTTGTAAAGGCTACTCAACAATAGACCATATTCACACTATCAATTAGGTGATAGAGAAATGTGTGGAATATAACCAACCCTTATATATAGCTTTCATTGATTACGAGAAAGCATTTGATTCAGTCGAAACCTCAGCAGTCATGCAGGCATTACAAAATCAGGGTGTAGACAAGCCTTATGTAAAGATACTGAAAGATATCTATAGCTGCTCCACAGCCACCGTGGTCCTCCATAAAGAAAGCAACAAAATCTCAATAAAGAAGGGCATCAGGCAGGGAGATACAATCTCTTCAATGCTATTCACAGCTTATTACAAGAGGTGTTCAGAGACCTTTGGGAAGAATTGGGGGTAAGAGTTAATGGAGAATACATTAGTTACTTGCGATTCGCTGATGATATTGCCTTGCTTAGTAACTCAGGGAACCAATCGCAATGCATGATCACTGACCTGGACAGGCAAAGCAGAAGGGTGGGTCTAAAAATTAATCTGCAGAAACAGTCTCGGAAGAGAACAGTAGTTTACGATAGGTAGCGAGGCACTGGTAGTGGTAAGGGAATACATCTACTTAGGGCAGGTAGTGACCGCGCATCCGAATCATGCGACTGAAATAATCAGAAGAATAAGAATGGGCTGGGGTGCATTTGGCAGGCGTTCTCAGATCATGACCAGCAGGTTGCCATTATCCCTCTAGAGAAAAGTGTGTAACAGCAGTACTCACCTACGAGGCAGAAACCTGGAGGCTTACGAAAAGGGTTCTACTTAAATTGAGGACGACACAACGAGCTATGGAAAGAAAAATGATGGGTGTAAAGTTAAGGGGGATAAGAAGAGAGCAGATTGGGTGAGGGGAACAAATGCGAGTTAATGACATCTTAGTTGAAATCAAGAAAAAGAAAGGGGGGGGGGCATGGCATGT
Organism: Dermacentor variabilis; assembly: GCF_050947875.1. Lineage (NCBI taxonomy): Eukaryota > Metazoa > Arthropoda > Arachnida > Ixodida > Ixodidae > Dermacentor > Dermacentor variabilis. The sequence continues at coordinate 119,254,836 of NC_134568.1, read as the reverse complement.
AATGAGGAGGGAAGATAACCGGTGGTCATTAAGGGTTACGGACTGGATTCCAAGAGAATGGAAGCGTAGCAGGGGCAGCAGAAAGTTAGGTGGACAGATGAATTAAGGAGTTTTCAGGGACAATATGGCCACAATTAGCACATGACCGGGATAGTTGGAGAAGTATGGGAGTGGCTTTTGGCCCTGCAGTGGGTATAGCCAGGCTGATGATGATGATTATGATGAGTCGAAAAAGTTGGTTTTGCCGGAAGGGCAAAGCATCGATTGTGATAGCAAATTAGCAGACAGCTGTACGAAGCAAGTATAGTACTTTTATCAGCCGTATCAACTTGTAAACCTTCGCTTGCTAGCTGAATTAACAAGCATGGTGTCAGTGCACGCAGTAAGCATGTGCATATCACACTTGATGACCATGGACGCTCGCTGTCTAAACGCTGTTGTGAGGAAATGTGGCTGGAACAGCAGTGAACGAAGTGACCTTCATGCTATCACTTCAGCGCAAACTGAGCGCCAAGAACGCACAGCATGCACAAAGCTACAAGCCGCCGACTAACCTGGACTCTGCCCCCAGTGCAGATCACTCTCAAGATTCAGCCATGCAACTGCACGCAGCCGCTATATGCACAGTTGCAGTCAGAGCATAATGCCACTGCCCCCCCCCCTTCCTCCCCTCCCCTTGGTGCCTCGCATGTTGGGTGCCTCATGCGCAGCGGAAGACGGCCTGCTTCCTCCTCACTTTCCTCCCTTTTAAAGTGAGGGCAAGATTGAGCCGCAAGCGTCGGCTCCCTTCGCACGCTTTCAGTCGCACATACAGCGCAGGACACATGGCGACAGTGTTATCACCCTTGAACTTTATACGGAACATCATGGCGACATCAGAAATTTTCCTAGAGTGTCCATGTAATTGCTATCGCAATAAAACATTGCTCTCAAGTGACACCTGTGAGTCACTGCCTGAGGAACAATTTCCCACAATAATTTTCAAAAGCCGTGATGAAATATAACTATGCATGTTTGAAGTATGGTAAACAAGTTGATCCACAATCACTTGCATACTTCCTTTTGTACTTATGCACACACTGGCATGTGCTTAGCCTCTGTGGGCCTTCTGGGAGATGTGAGTGCTGCGGTGCCCAACTTTTCGTCAGTGGCTTTCATTGTTTTAATTTTTCTCAGCAAGTCTACACTCTTAACCAATATGGTTGCGCATGTTTTATTTGTCAGCATCACCAGCTTCTGTAAAGTTGGCAAAGTTCCGCTACAGGTTTTGCACCATTCACAACATGAGCAGGCTGTAATGGGAAAGGTTTGTTCTTTTGCTGCATAGTCTTCTGGGCTACCCATGATGTTCTGTGCAGTGACGTTTTGTGCATGTAAGCCACTGATTAAATGTCCTATTACAACATTTGTTGAATCAAGATGTCCAAGCCCAAGGCTTTACTGAAAGCTGTATGTAAGCTTGTTCAAAAATTGTTTCTTTCCAGACAGTGCACGTGTTCTGCATTGCTAAAATGTCAGTGGTATCAGTTGCATTGAAGAGTGAAGATTCCATCATGGACTGCTTGTCACAAGCCTTGAAGAATGACACGGGAGTAGAGGCTGCCGACCAGCTGTTACTCACTGAAAGTGGAAGAGTCGCAGACATCAAGTACATTAAGGACAACTGCAAGCGATTCCAGGTTTGGGAAAAAAATCCTTAGTCTTATCTCCTTACTCATGGGGCAAAGGTGTCAAATAACTGCACTGGCGTATTCGCAACTCAGCCTGTATATCAAACCTGAGTGTTTCAAACTGTTGTCTCTGTTTAACTGTAGTATCTGTTTAAACCTATGTGTAATAATATGGACACACTGTATGTCACTCTGAAAGCGAACACTCGCTTAATACTTCAATATGAGTATACTTGTTACAAAGTGTCTGAAGTTTACTTTTTATGCATAGATGTGTGCCTAACATGTCATTGGAAACACAACTTTTCTCACTCTCTAGGATGAACTTAAAAAACATATTTTATATTGACTTTATTACTAGTTAAGTGTTCCCCTTAAGATTGTACCATACTGAGCTCTTGCACATTTGGTATAGTAAAAATTGCACTGTGCTGCATACTAATAGGGCATGCCTCACCATGACCACTTCTGCTGTGAACTTCCTTCTTGAAAGGTTTTCTGTGGCAGAGCCTCATCAGCTTAGTGTTGCAATGAGCAGTACATATTTTATTTTTAGAGCATGAACATTAACTAGTGATAACATTGTTAAGGGATGGCCATTTTTATTGGCAAACATTGAGAACAAGTTACCAGAAGAATTATTTCATGGTATACTATATATTCTCGTATAAGGGCAGCAGTTCTTTTTTGCCCCCCGTGAGTTTGAGGCGAGCTTTTGTGGGTTTGTGGGTAGAAAAGTATCATGCCTGCTGCCATGTGCAACAACCTTGGGAGGCCTTTATTTTAGCTTCATTTGCCACCCCATTTGTTGTCAGTGGCATGTAACTGCGGAGCTAGACCAGCTGGAGTCTCATCCACTTCAAAAATGTGTTTTCAAGAAAAAACCACGGGCTCAAATGCAAGTTTGCACAATGAAAAAAAAAAAAGGGAGTTTTCACTTAAAACAATAATGCCCTCGCATGTTTCAGCCAGCATGGGAGCAATAAAAGCTCACTGCACAAGCGCATACAGTGCAAAGCCTGTGGGCAACACAACATACATACGTTGCACGAACACATACATGCAGTGCTACAGGACAAACTGTGGGGCGCTGGGATACGAATTTTGCCAATGCTTAGAGTTGATATTTGCAGAAACAACCAAACAGGAGACCGACGCGCCTCTGTTTCGTGCGGATATGGTGCTGTTAAAAGGTGAAGCCTTTCTCAGTTGCAGTCTTGGATGCCGCATTACGCGTAAGGTTGCTTGATGAAAATTTGCTCAGGTAATTATGCGAAACATTTATGGGATGCTTCAGTTTAACATCTTCATACACAAAAAGCACAAAAAGCCTCATATGCATACATGACAATGCACAGCTGTGTTAGAGTGAATGAATGATTTTTGTACATGTCTGATAACTCATTTCAATATATAACATCACACAAAAGACTAGGATGGATTGGAATCATGGCACACACCACTAGTGCTGGTGGTGTATGCCGTTCTTGCTATCTGTCCTGGTTTTTGTGTGCTATATATTGAAATGACAAATTACCGACTCGCCCAAATCACAGTTTTACTGATAATTCGGATCCCTTCGCAGCACAGTCACATGCCCCTGTTACTGTATAAGGATGTCTGAAATTTCAGATGCTGAAGCCCCTTGATGACGGATTTTTCAAACTATTTTGCTGTGGCGATTCATAATGGCACTGATCAAGACCACCACCACCGCCATTTTTATTATCTCACAGCCTGAAACCAGCACTCTCACTCACCGATCTGCTGGCAACTGTAGACAACCATAACCACCGTGGCCATTGTGTGCTTTACAATGCTAGGCTTAGCTGCTTCGATGTTTGCTACCAAGCTTCCAGCTGTTCGGTGCCCTGTTTTAAAGCGCAGCTCTTAGTCACTCATTCCTATGGCATAGGCAGCGGTGTAACCGAGCGAACGAGCACAGCAAAAGATGAAAGACGTGAGGAGGAAAGTGGATAGGAGGGTGCAGAGGAACCATGAGGCGGAAAGTGGAGGAGTGTATGGCGAACGCATGACAAGAAAAGCATAGTGCGGCGACGATGGTTACAAGATGGCGCCAGAGTAGCACGCGTCGTCTGGGAGGTTTGGCGGCAGCGGCTACTGTGAATTGTGCCCATGCGTCACCCACACACTGGATCTCGCGATCGAGGCAATTACAGCACACCTAGCTCCCTTTGCAGCGTGCCGCACGAGACAGATCGTCTGCGCCAGCCAATATATCGCGAAATTAAAACACGTGTAGAACTGTGCTCAAATTTCGCTTTAGGGGGTATCGTAATCATCGGTGAATTTTTTCATTGAAAGGATTTGCCCCTGTCAGCTATGGTGGCGACTGTGCCTTCATCACCCTCACCGGTGACTTCGAAGGGCCGAAAGCATGTCAACGGTCCAAGAAGCATTGCGAAGTACTGGTACCTAAAGTCAGCGTCGCCACAATACAGCAATGTTACGCGGTCAAGCATATGCAAATTATGGTGGTGAAGCATGCCATGAGTGGAAAGGGGCCACTGTCATAAAACATAGTATGTGTTCCTTAATCGTACGCACGCACCCACTGTCTCCTGTCACAGTATGAGTACTGAGACACTTAACAAGCATACTGGCAGGCCTTTAGAGCTATGTTGGAGGTGGCTGTAGTGATTTCAGCCCTTGAGGACTAAAAGGCATGCATTTGTTTTTTCAAACGTATTTGCGATTGCTAGGGAGTCCAAAAAATCCGATGTTGTTTGTAGAATGGCTGCATGGCGAGAAAGTGTGACTGCACACACCGTGGGGTGCTAGGAAAAAAATTTTGTGATGACACCGACAGTTAAGCCTATGAGCTTTCCACCAAAAGATTATCAACTTCAGTTACAACCAAAGAGGACACCTACACGCTTCTATGTACTGCATCAATAACCCAAAGTCATACCGCTACACATCCACACTAGGCAAGGTGCACTATTATGAAAAAGGGAGTGCGGCTGACGCAGAAATTTTTTTTTCCTGAAATATTTAGGCCTGAATTTAGTGGTGCGGCTCTTACACAAAAATATATGCGTCATTCTCTGTTATAATTTGTGCCAACAGCAGCTGTATGGATATTATGAGGCTGGGGACCTAGAGACCAAAAAAAAATTATTTTACAGCACTGCATTGCCACAATATGAGAAAATGATACACAGTCGCATGCTTTAATTTAGAAGGACACCAAAGGCAAATATTAAGTCAATGTGGACTGCTAAAATAAGATTCAAAAAACCTTGCAGCACTTCCTTCATGCCAAGAATAGACGTGGATCCAGATAAAATCTCAGTGGAAAGGGCCTGCATTACTCTAGCGCAATTCAAATCACCCGTCTCGAGCAAGGCAGTGTGACACTGCATACATCATCACCCTCCTCTATGGTCATCAGTGAGTGAAACAGCACCCAAGATCTGGCACTACGGTTTCTTGCATAAAATGTGAAAGTGCAACCAGAAACTGAGCAAGGTCATCACGTGGATGCTGCATTTACTGCTGCTTGCAGTTAGTATGACCTTTGCAAACCAGCAAAGGTGGTGCAGCACTATGCAATGCCGAAGCTACCACAACATGAGTACAGGCAGTGCAGGGTCGAGCAAGAACCAAGCCTTTTGACCACCTTTGTCGCAGTAAAGGGTAACGTCAATGAGTTTATATATAATATAAAGAAACAAATAGAAATCGATAAGCACCATTTTCCTTGTTCTTATAATACGATGAAAGGATCTTGTTATTGTTAGTGGTTAAGTACTAGTGAAAGACCTATAGTGAGGCGTAACATCAGTGGGCTAGTACTGGTATTTTCTGGTAGTCTCAAATCTTGTTTTGCATTTACCGCAATTGTTTACTAAAGTTCTGTTCTCAGTAATAGTGATGCCTTAGACCTTTTCAAGCATTAATTTGTCAATATAGCTCAACTTAATATTTCGCATCAGTGTCCCTTTAGTCTCCCCTTGAACTACTAAGTCACCCAATAAATGTGTTATGCAATTGAAATAGACAATGCAGTACATTCTTGTGGAGTTCCTTGTAACAAAGCACATATCAGGTGCATTAAGTTGAAATGATGGTGATTCTCTTGTCCCTCTGCATGTTTTTTTCTGTGTCATGTGTTCACATGTATAACAAATTGTTTGAGCACTCGTATTCAGAGTGAGCAAGGCTTTTGGAACTCAGTTGTTTTTATACCTCATAGTTGGTTCTATACTTTTCTGTTACATTCCATCAACCTGGCCAGACAGCATTCTGTCAGATCTTGAGATTGCAAATTGGTTCTATGTCATAGGATTCTAAAATATTATGAGAGGCCTTCAAACTTGTGCAATCTAGTGGCATTGAGGTTAAGCTAAGATGTTGCTCATCATTTAATTGGGTGCTCTAGGATTCAGAACTGAAGACATCTAATGCACTACATTTATCAAATTTGCAGGATGCTAATTTCCTAAAACAGCTTTCTCTCTCTTGCTTATTAAACTGTAAATTTTTTGTTATGGCCATTCCCAGCTTTTTCATTATTCCCACCCCTCACTTTAATTTTTCCTTTCTTTCTTCCTTTTTTTTTGCATTTTTTACTCTGTGCAGGAAGCTGGAGAGGTGATGCTTTACCTTATTGACACTTCTGGCCATACCGACAAGGATGAAGAGTCACTTTGGCTTCAACAGTTACAAGAGTGCACAACTCGGCTCTCAGACAGTCGCACCTACTTGAAGAGTATTGAGATCAGGCGGGAGTGGGCTTTAGCAACTTACACTGTGCGCCAGTCAGTGCACACATTTCAGAATGTTCCACGTGCCTTCCGCAGCTTCCAGTGAGCATTATTCTTTCTTATTTTTCCCCTGCCTTCCAGGTACTGTACAAGAACCACATGCTTGAGCAACTGTGGAATAATGTAACAGTTGCTAAGGGTTTGAATTTAAACTCAAGTACAACTTCATTAGAAGAAATTGCAGTGGATTTTGAAGAATTGTAAACCCGCATTTAATAATGGTAACACATTTAAAGGCTTGGCTGGCATATTGCTTTAAATATGAAATGCTGCCTTCCCCCATTTAGGCTAGTTTGAAGGTGAAAATCTGTAGCCCATTTAATGTAATTTAGAATTTAAAAATGTAATTTAGAAAAGTGAATGTAATCTATTGGAAGCCAACACCATTGACTTTTACCAATCATCTGAGTAAGAGAAAGCTGCTTGGTGAAAACACAGAGGGTGCGTGGTAAGCCTGCACCACAGCACAGCACAGCACACAGGTCTGACCTGTTTGCCATGCCACCTAAGACAATTTTGAATGTAAATTGTCTTGAATAAAGAGGGATGAAGAACCTGACAGCTTTGTATGCTCACCAGTTAGGTGCAGCCCAAATGCATACAGTAGCATATTTTCCATAGTGATGTCACATATACCGAAGCAGTCTTGAAAAGCCATGTCATGCGTTCATGTGTCTGGGAGACAACTGCAAGTACTAGTAAGACTTTGTAGATATAGGCAGTGTTGGTAGCATTTGGAGCATGTTAAAATAGTGTTTTTGTGTAAATGACAAAGGAGAATAGAGACCAAATTTAAATTAAAAAACTTCAGTCTAATACTTGTGTTCCACAGGTGCTCGTGAACTCCCTTCAACTTTAGAGCGAGCGAGAGTTTGACAACAAGGGAGTTGTAGTCATGTCACTAGCGAGTTTTTCACAAAAGCTGCCAGAGACACTTTAGGCACTGTTCGTTTTATGTACGCACACAAAAATTTCAGGTCTAATTGTTCCTAACACTATTTTACTGAAACTTGTTTCAATAAAAATTTCTTTTAAAAATTTTTAGCGGAAAGTAAAATGCACTCAATAAGCATAGCAACCCCTACAGTGATGCTAGCAACCATATGCTTACCTGGGTATTTTTGTATACTGTGGCACAGCCACTGATCTTTGCTGTTCTTGCTGTAATAGTGTGGCCTGACCACAACATTATGTTCCCAGTCATATTGTGCATACTTGCAAAGCACAACGGGACATGCTCAACCTAAGCAAGGGAAGGATGGATCTGTTTGTACAATTGATGGGCACTCTGGATCAATAGTATAGGGAAGCAGTAAGCATAAATGTGATCAAGCATTGCTTGAACTGTTCTGTAATGGAGCCAGAATCGTTGCACTTGCAAGCAAGAGTGAATTACAGACAAATTAAAATTAGCATTTCACTTATATGTCGAGCACTGTGGGAATAAGACTACTCACTTCAGCCTCCGAGGGATATTGCCGAAGTCCCTTCACCAGTAGCTCCATTAAACTTTCTTAGCAGGAGGGTGACACTAAGTGCATGTACCTCGAAATAAAGGTGAGAGTTAAAACAAGTTCAAGGGTGCTCATTTGAAATGGACATAACACTTATATGGCAGTGAGCATAAGCACAATATTGGTTCCTTTGTTGAACATCATTAGTTTACATTTTCTAGGTCTTGTACTATGTGAGAATTTATATGCAGCGTGTCCCAGCTAACTTTCCCAAGGTTTCTAAAATATGCTGAAGAACCTGAGAAGGGCGTGACAAAATGCATGTTCTTGGCTGTTGTATGGAGCAAGTTACAGTATTTCTTGTATTCTACTGAATTGCACAAACACTTGAGAATAATTAACCAACTACACAAGTATTAACTAAAGGGCAAAACTTGCAATGAGAAAGTTGTAAAGCATTCTAAGAAACATTTGATTCTATAGCTTCCACCTTCCAACCTGTTAAATAATAATTTTTCTGCATCGTAAAGAAATCCCGTAAAATATTAAAGAAAGGTGCATGACATGCCCACTTGTGTGCCACGATTGCAGTGCTCTCAAACGTGTCATGTATGAACAAACAGTGCATTTAACCTGGTGTGCTGCCTGATCTGCTTATCGCTATCATGAACCACCACAAAGAAAGCATATCACTGGCGTAAATCGCGCAGTCAACACCTCCATCTCTGCCCTGTCACTTTTCTAAGCAGCAGCATGCACTATTCGTTCATACGTAACACATTTGAGAGTATTGCAATGGCAGTGCGCAAGTGGACATGTCACATGCTTTTTTTATATATATTTCACTGGCTTTCTTTAGGATGCAGAAAAAGTTATTACGTAACAAGTAAGAAGTTCGAAGCTTCTTAATTAGATGCTTCCTAGAGCAGTCTACAACTTTCTTATTGGAAGTTTTGCGTTAAATTCAATTGTTGCAAAGTTATATTTCATCTTCGAATGAGTATATTTTGTCCAGGGCCCTTTTTATTGGAGGGGTGAAGTCCTTATGGTCATCAATTTCATGGAGTTTCTTTTGCTCTGTATACGTTTATGTGCAATTGGGGCTGTGTCATGTGGCCTCACTGTCTGCGAGTGACACCTTCAGTTTGGTCAGTGCAGAGTGTCAAAGTGGGCTAATGAGAGTGGTTTTAGGCTGAATCTTCAGAAAAACTGCACCCCTTTTACAAAGAAGACGGGCATGGTACCGGAGCCCAGTGGAAAGCTGCATGGACAGTGCATATGTCAGAGCGCGGAGCGCAAGTTTTTAGGCATCATAGTTGGCTCAAAACTGTCCTTCATACCCCACATCGGGTGTCTTGGGAACAGGTGCCTAAAAACAGTGGAACATTCTTAGGATTCTGTCATGTATTGCATGGGGTGGTGACACGAAGTGGCTCACTAATGTGTGCAAGAGCCTCCTACATGCACGCTTGGACTGCGGTGCCATAGTTCACCAGTTTGCTACTCCGAATGCCTTGAAGATGCTGGATCCTGTTCGCCATTTGGGCATCTGCCTGGCCACAGGCGCCTTTCAAGTCCAATACGAAGTCTATATCTATAATTGAATAAATGTTCACTCCATCTGCAAAGAACATACGTCAGCTTCACATATTTTCTCAAAGTACATGCCAGCCATGAACATCCTTGTTACGTTACTATTAACAATTGGATGTGCACTGTGCTTTTGTATAACAAACCCACAGTGAGACAGCCTTTTTCACAACGTGCTTGTGGATGCTTCGCGAAGAAATAGATGTATCACTTATCGAACACCACCCAATGTCTCCAGTGAAGCTGCTACCACCGTGGCCATGCCAGTATAATGTGGCACATCATTAGTCAATGTCACAAAAAATGTTCCAGAGGCACACATTCGAATGTATATTTTAGAACTTCAGTTGAAGTACTCTTGCCCTGAATTTTACACCGACATTTCCAAGTCACATGCCGGCATGTCTTTTGCAGCTTTCAGTCCATCCTTCTCGGAATCTGACGTAATGTACCCCCAAACAAATATCTTTACTTCTAAGGCCTATGCAGTACTGTCAGTGGCAAAACACATTAACAGATTGAAACTACAAAAAAACAGTATTTACAGAATCCTTAAAGGGCCCCTCACCAGGTCTGGCCATTTTGAGCTGACAAGCGCAGAGCATACAGTGCGCGCTAACGATCGTGTTTGCAAAGAATTGCATCGCTACGCGCCGCGGAAAGGTCTGAAATTTCAATCCGAACTCTGTATTCTCTTTCCCTCGTGGCGGCCACGCTCCAAGCCGGGCGGTGACATGCTCGTGTCTTTGCGCTTACATACTCGTGTTCACAGAGTGACATTGCTCGTGGTGACACGTGACTTCGAGAATTATTCAAGGCAACATCTGTTATTTATGTGATCTGTTGCTTGAATTGACGAATCGAAGTTTAGAGAAATAATAAAACACACAAACGTAATGTCTGTGTGTTTTTTGTTTTACTTCACACCGAAGCAAGAGAGATGTACTTCCGCTTCATCTGCTTGTCATGGTCGTGCAGTCATGTGCGCAGGTACCAAAACTGTGCCATTTTCTACCGTGTTCCAGTGTGTGATCATGCTCTGCAATCCGCTTGTATCCTCAGTATTCATGTAGCAATGAATTATACTGTCATGTGTCCTTATGCACAGTGTGCAAAGGGCACATGACACAGGACACAAGGACATGACGTTTCGTGCGCTGCATGAAACGAGACATCACAACAGCTTGTGCGCAACGCCGTCAGCTAGCGTGTGCAGTGCCGGGGAAAAAAAGAGAAAAACAAGGAGACGAGAAAAAAAAAAAGACGTGACGGCCATGACGTATGCGTCATGGGCCGTCATGCAATCCTCGAGGTCTGGTATGGGAGAACGCAGGGAAGGAATTTCGCTTGCGGAGGCTAGGCAAGTCTAGTGGAGAGATTGTTTCGCTATGCATTGGAGCTCGCCTTCTGAAATCAAGGGTTCACGGCACTGAAATATTTCTATCTCGGCTATTAATGAGCCAGTTTGAAAAAAAATTTTGCGGCAGAACGTTCCCTAGAGGACACATAACAACTTCCAGCATTTGTCAAAAATTTGCTATGGGGCCTGGTGAGGGGCCCTTTAAGTGTTGTGAAAGCTTTGAAGTCTTCAGCAGCACAAAAATCCTGTAATTACTAACGTTCTGAAGGCAAGCAGAATGCAAGAACTTCAAGGTGCTTAGATTGCAAGAATGCCAGGTGTTTAAAATTCAGTACAATCCTACTGCGTTCCCTTGTAGCTCAGATGCAGCTTTGTGACGTAGGATTCAGGCAATCAGCTAGAACAATTTCGTAGAATATGTTGTCAAATTCAGATTTGACTGCAGGTCCTTGTGCCATGTCTCAGCAGTGACTGCTAGTAGCAAAGGACTTCTTTACATTAGAGAGGTACTGAATATATAACATGCTTTTTCAACAGGGCGCACTTGAGCTCAGAGATTCCTGCACTGCAGAAGGCATTGTCAAGCATTCATGTCGACGTGAACAAGCTCACAGCAATGATGAAAGTTGTGCATGAAAGGCAAGTCACTTTGTCCTTGGTGGCGTTGCTTCTCACCTGAATGCTGAGAAGCAACAAGTAAATATGATAAGGGAAAGAAGTGAAAACTCGGGAGAGAAAATTGTCAAAAAAAAGTGTGACATTTCTTGAAACATGTCTTTAACAGATTGCTGCCTGTTCGTCATTGTTCATGGTTGGCTGTCATTTACAGCTTAAGCAACTTTTCAATTTGCAGGGATTTGGTTCTCAGCCTGCTCCTTTTTTTTCATTGTAATAAATTAACTACCACCTGGCACTTCATTTGTGTATGCCTGTACCAGTTGTTCATTTCTGTGTTCGTGCCTATGGCCAAGACCAGACCTTAGTAAAACTTGAATCTAAAAGCTGATGATCACACTGTCTAATGAAGTGCAGGTTCACTATTATACTCTTAAGTGCACTGAAATTATTTTTCAATTAATTTTCAGTTTCTTTTTTTTTTACTTGAACTTATTTGTGATAGCCTTGTGTTGTATGAGTGTGCTGTTGCTGCCTTTTTACTATACTTGCATTCATGCTCTCATACTTTGCTTATTTAGAAAACAGCACTCTTGTACCAATGGCATCTCTCATGGCCTAGATGTTGCCTTGGGCCTATTATTGCGATAGCAATTATGTGAACACTCTGGGTGCACATCTGCCATAGTCATCGCTGTCGCCATTGCCTTGATGTTCCGTATAAAGACCAAGGGTGATAACATCGTCCCCGCGTGCCACATGCGGTATGTGCGAGAAAGCTTACAAGGGCGAGCCAACGATGGCGGCTGTTGCATATGGCACAGCGACCATACTTGAAAGCTATCTGTGATGGGGACGGAGTCTGTGTGTAGGTGCACTGACGGCCTAGCTTCGTGTGCGCTGTGTTCTCACCGCTTAGTTCATGTAGGGGCAAGAGGTAGCATGAAGACGTAAATTCGCTCCCTTCTGCTGCCGCGTTTCCTCACCCCAGCATTGTGACAGTGAGCTTCTGTGTTCATCAAGTGAGATGTGTTCATGTTTACTTGTGCGTGCATGACATCATGCTTGTTAATTTAGTTAGTGAGCAAATGTTTACAAGTTTACATGGCCAATAAAACTAGTATCCTTACTTTGTATAGCTGTCTACTAATTTGCTATCGCAATCGATGCTTTGATTTTGGGTGAAACTACGACTTTTTCAATCAGTCAATCAATGCCCAAGCCTTTAAGACACTCTTTTGATTATCATTCAGTGTAGTGTCTGCATGCATGTGCACTCACATAAGCATGCTGGAGAGAGGTCAGGCTTTTCTTACTGTACCAGCTACATGCTTAATACACCCGATAGTGCTTCATCCCTGTGCTGCATTATTCTTGAGCTATGCCAATCTTAAGGATGACATCAGTGCTTAGATTCAGTTGTCCGGTACCCTGAATGCGGAACAAAATATAGGAATGCATATCATTAGTGCAAAGTTGACCTTACATGCTTGAACTAATAAAACAGGCATCATTCAAATGGTAGGAAGTTGTATCTTCAAGTCTCTCTCTCTCTCTCTCTCTCTCTCTCTCTCTCTCTCCATATATATATATATATATATATATATATATATATATATATATATATATATCCTTTTTATTACCACTCCCCCCTCCTCCCTAACCAATATCATTTTTACACTGCCTTGACATGCGACTTTCTAGTTTGCTTATATTTACATATGAATGTTGCTAACAGCCTAAAGTCTTTTTTTCACCAAGCCTAAAAACCATGCAAAATTTAAATCACTCTTCTGTCATTCTTTTTTAGCTATACTACAGATGTGGAATGCCTACAGGATTGGAAGAAAAGCAAAGGTCAGTCAAAGCCATGGAGGTTTTACTTCAGGTTAAGAGAGTCTGTTAGTCAAACTATAAATCATTCCCATCCTGAAAGTTATTATGCATCTTTTCAGGTGAGTTGTACAGCTGTCAATTATATGAATGATCATTGAACCCAATTCTCACAAGCAGACTCATTAAGAAATTGGTTTTGGACATAGTAAATAAACCCCTTGGTTTGCTAGCTCACATTTATCTCCAACATATGAGCCAAATTGTACACCTTTGTGATGTAGCATACCACCCTCAATTTCACTCAAATGGCTGCTTTGCCCATCCTTGCATACTTAAATACCTGCCATATTTTATGTACTGTTCTGGCATTGTGCACAGCATGGCAGCTTATTGGCCAGTTATGCCACGTTCCTTTGCACATATTGACCAGTAATTTCCAGCTGACAAACAGGGAGCAAGGTGGCATAGTGTGGCACAGAAAGCATAGAAAGTGCATGCAAGAGAACAAAAAGGCAAACCATAGCAACACACCCTGCCATGAAATGTGTGTGTAATTCTGAATGATACCAAGATAATCAGACATTCAGCCCAGTAGGACAAGTATTGACAAGCTTTGTTGGCAGGTAACTACATAATTATAAATGCCAATAGCATTCTTCAAAGTGCTCTGATGTTACTCTGCATATTTAGAGGCACCATTTTAATCTCGTGAGAAGTGAACAAGGTCATGGATTTCTGCATCGGCTTCTCTGCTGCAGTGGGAGCTCTCTGTCTTCTTTTATTGCAGCAAGCTTTAGCTTTCACTATGCCACACAGTTATAGTGTGAAAGGAACGGCGAGAGGGAGAAGCAAAATCAACATCCACATGCAAGCCAGTGCTGGCAGAGTGGCAGAGATAACTTGAACAAGCACCATCAAATTGTAGGTCATGCGAGAAGTTAAAAGGAAAGTCTAGCAAGAGTGACACAACAATGGGTGCATTTTATGAAGAATGAAGAGAGAAGAAAAGCTTTGAGGATCATATTTTATTCATCATAGCTCTGTTGAGGCAAATAAATCTTGGGAGATTCTTTTAGGAGCAGATTTTCGTAGTCATGTATGCCCGTTCATGCCAAAGCCATTTTTCAACTTCATTTAAAGGTATTTCAGGACCAAGTTACAGTGATTTTTAACTCTGCTGTATTGTTATTCTGCACAGCTGCTGATAGTCAGAAGGAATGCATTCTGTGGATAGCTGCAGAGTTTTACTGAGCCGTGGTTCTGATAGCATTCCAGGCTCCACCTAGTGGCTACCCTAGCCAATCCAAATTAATAGTCAATGTCTGTTCCTGGTTTGGCACATATCAATGGCTCAGTTTTCATCATAGTGCTCATTGCTTAGCTGCTTTGTGTACAAATTGACCTAGCATTTTCAGTTGCCATTCCACTTTACCTTTTTTTTTTTACCACTAGAGCTAAAGACCAACCAGAACAAATTAGTTTGCTTTGACACTACGGACTGTTCATTCCTCAGAATTTGGACCATTGCAATTTATTTTAGGCACCTGTTATTTGATCTTTCCGTTGAGTGTGGGAGTTGGCCAACGTTGAGGTGCACTTTGAGAATGGATGGTTTATTTACATTACGTACAAGACTTGGAAACAAGTAAAATAACTGTAAAAAGTCATTGGCGGCCGGCAGCAAATCGTACGCTGCGGCCAGTGGCAAGAAGAATGTCTCTCCCTTTCTGATGATTCTCTGGCTTATAACCCCTTCAGTCTTTCGGGGTCATGTCATTTTCAGCCAATCATTGAGCCCGTGCAGGTGTCGTCATTTTCATCCAATCGTAGGGCCCGTGCAAGTGGCGTCATGTTCGGCCAATGGGGCAATGGGCTCTACCCTCCAATGGCCGCATCCGTCCGGCATTGCCTCCCCACCTGGTCATCCTTGAACGACCTTCCAGTGCTGGAAAGCAGCTTTTCTCGGGACTAAGGTCAACTACCTCGAAAGTGCCGACCTCCATGTACACTTTCAGGAAGCGTCACACACGGGGGGGAGGCAAAATCTCCAAGTTCGACCAATGCCTCCTTTACTAGACGCCTGCCGCGTGAGCCGAGAAGCTGGTTTATGCCCCTCTCCTCTTTACTCTTCCCCACCCAGGTCGGCTGCGAGCGCTAGCTGCGGTGGCCGCTGCATACCTAAATCACGCAGCCCTGCCTCCGAGATTTTAACGCCGTCTTTTGCGATCCCGCGGTCTCTCGTCAAGCCATTGGTCGAGCGCGCGCCAGCCTAGTAATCGTCACTTCCTCTGCAACAGGAAGTGTGCCGGCTGCGAGCGCCATCTCTCCGCGACTACCCTGAACTGCGGGAACCTCCGCTCCAATGGGAAGACTAGCGATGCGGCAGGCATCTAGTAAAGGAGGCATTGGTTCGACACACGAGGATGGGATAGCCAGCCTGTCTGGCGTGTGCGCTAGCATAGTTGATGCACGCTGGCGCACCATAATTGGTATGCGTCGGCGAGTGGTTGCACTTGGAGAACTTGACCGATGCTGATTAATGGTCCGTATCTAGCACTGTGTTCTCTTTCTTTTGCTAGTGCTATTATAAACAGCTCTGGTTCCACCACCACAGTGTCTGTGATAAGTGACTAAATAATTCTCTATTGTTTATATTGCTTGTGCAATTGACACTGCACAATGAATATTATATATCCGACTGTGGCACTTTTAGACATATTATAAATCGCTTCAGTGCTCCATATCAAGTTTAGTGTGCTTTTCTGATGTTTCTACAGGTGGATCTTCGACTGATACAGGCAGCTTGCTTAAACAATGGTGTGTTTGTGATGAGCTGCTCAGTGATGTTTACAACCAGGTATGTCGGTTTGATTTTAAATTAAACAGACTTGAAGCAGAGCATGCCTTTGCCCCATATTCAGAGAGAAGAGCTTGAAAGGATACTGCCTTAAGTATCCAGTAAGTCTATAGTACATTATAATTATCACATGGTACTATTTCTGTAAGTTATATAGTTTTAAAATTAATTATGAGAGGTATTATTTGGCCCACATCTTCAATATTAATGTGTTAATTACTATTCATACTTCTTGTTTGTGTAACTTCCTTCCAAGCTTTCACGTATTCTGGGGGGAAAACAAGCGTGGATGCTGATTTGTACCAGTAATTACAGGGTTTGTGTGCTCTTCTAGATACATTGCTTCTTATTTACCTGGTGTCTTAGATGTAAAAAGTCCAGTTTATGGGAAAATGATTGCTTATCTACTGTATGTGCTGTGAAAAATTTTTGTGGAGAGCTTGTCATCCTCCTCCCGAACGTAATGAAAGTTTGATTAATATTTAATTTCTAACATTGTTGCTTATAAAAGTGAAATCCAAGATATTGTTAGACATCAGTGTTACCTATGGCGTCTCATGCATTGTTTTAGAGGGGGTTCACTTGCAGAAAGGCAGAAAGATTAGCCCGTGCCAGCTTACCCTGACCTGCTGCTCTGCTTTTGGAAAGAGGGACTTGGAAGGAAAAGAGTGATATATTCCCTATGCTGAGAGCTATGTCAAGCAGCACCTCTGTGTTGGCTGTGTAAGAGTTGCCTGTCCACAGTCAAGTGCATTCCACACTCACAACTCACAACCCGCTGTGGTTGCTCAGTGGCTATGGTGTTTGGCTGCTGAGCACGAGGTCCCGGGACCGAATCCCGGCCACGGCGGCCGCATTTCGATGGGGGCGAAATGCGAAAACACCCGTGTACTTAGATTTAGGTGCACGTTAAATAGCACCAGGTGGTAGAAATTTCCGGAGTCCTCCACTACGGCGTGCCTCATAATCAGAAAGTGGTTTTGGCACGTAAAAGCTCATAATTTATTTTTATACACTTTACTCACAGAGTTAAAAATCCAAGTCTGATTTTTTTTTTAATCATGAAGATGCTATGACATATAATTAGTTAAGAATCCCAGCACATCTATGCTGGCATGCTAGGGCAAGACCACATTTTAGGGAGTGGTATAGTGGGGTAGTACTCCAGAATAAATGCCTTCAGATCGTCAACTTCCTTTGACTTGCTTTAGGTATCTGTGTTAATGACGATAAATGTTCGCAACATTTTATATTGTCTTAGTTGTTCCTTAAATCGCTCTGGTTTTTATCGCGGGAACCTTGGCATTCTTTTCACATTTCCAAGCACATTTTTGACTGATCTTGCCATGACTAGTGTAACCTTTTCATGATTTTTGCAGTTATGCCTGTAGTTTTCCCCAAGTTTATTGTGTGCATTGAAGGTTCTTACAGAAACATCTGATTTTGTGTTTGTAAAATTTTTTTTACTTCAGTTTTATGTCCTTAATGTTAAAATTGTACTTGTCTTGGTGCCTCTTTTTGTTCTTATATAATTTAGTCTTTAAAAAATTGATAAAATAATACCATGCATGCCTTTAATGGTTGATGAGACATTGCTCTTTGCACACTACAAAATTCATCCCGAGGAACAGGTTCATTTGTGCTATAAACAGTTTGATCAAACTGCCTACCTTTGTTCTTGAGGTAATCCATTTTGTCTGCAAGATTTATTTTACTGCAACCAAGTTTACTGAGATGGTCTTTAAAACTTTTTGTTCTAACATTCAGCTGCATTAGGGTGTCTATCTTGGCATTCAGTAACCACCGGTGGCCCGTTAATTTTCTTGTTATTCTTCCTAGCACTCATGCCGACTGCCATTTTAATGCAAAAAAGGGGTAAGGTGTGCAGACATGGACATAAGAGAAGAGAAGTGGACAACATGAACGCCTTTATTGCATTATGAATCCTTACCAACTAGCTCAGCTTTCTGTCATTCTAAAAATGCCATTTTAACAAGCCTTCTTCCATTTTATGACCAAGATTTATTGGCGACCAAACACTGGCAACCAAGAAGAGACTTTTCCAAAATGAAAGTGTAATCAAAAACAGATGTCCATGTTTGTCACAGCACTGCTATGAACACATTGTCACTACTGTTACATTTGCCATTGTGTATCCCCACCTGTATCAAGAAGGAGATATGAATCTTGAGCGACACACTCAAAATTGCAAAACTCTGTTCAATGACGAAGTTCATTGTGGTGTCAGTTTGAAAGTTTCTTGCTGCCAGTGATGTTGCAAGTGCTGGAGTGTTTATACTTTGGGAAAGGTGAAGAGGGTGGCCACAGGCTTTCTGTGTAGACCAGTAGCTGGTCTTCCATGCAAGTGATGACTTCTCTTTTGTCTCCCCCTTTAAACATATGCTTGAGGTGCCATCTGCATTCAAGAAACAAACACTGAAGTGACGGTCATTGTGGACAGTATGGTGGCTGACTGAAAGTATTCCAACCAAGGCCTCTAGCAGGAATATAAAAGGATTTGTAAGCAGCGTGCTTGATCGCTGTATCACCATCACGTGACCAGAGCACAGAATTGTTCAGTTTATTTATGTGTTAAATTGTGGCCAAGTTCCTAGCAGAAGTGCTTTGATTTTTTACAACGGTCAGCTTGTACTGGGGCATTGTTGTTAAAGTCTGACCTTTCTTTTTCAAGCGTAAAAAAGTCGAGTACTGCTTCAACAAGTTCAACAAGCTGTGCACCATCCTTGAAGAGAGCCAGAGGACCCCGTATGGCCAGAGCACACCATTGGAAATTCTTGATGACATGTGAGCTTGCATTTATGAGAAGCATTCTCGTTTCTTCTGCTTTTTGTGTTTCTTTGTTCAGGAAAGAAAAATTGTTTTTTTTTTCTTTCACCAGAATGGCTCGAATGTTGCAACTTTACGAGAAAGGCAAACAGAAAAGAGGTATGTTGTATAAATCACTTCTTATGTATGAATAGAAAAAAAAAGGAATGCACACATTACTTTTCGAAGAGAAAGGTGGTTAACCGAGGGGCCCAATTTTTATTACCCATATCATGAGAAGCCAACAAAGACACCAAGGACAACACAGGGGAAAATATTTGTACTTAATAACTGAAATAAATGATAAATTAAGGGAAATGAAAGTGGATGAAAAAGCAACTTGCTGCAGGTGGAGAATGATCCCATGTCTTGGCATTACACGCCAACAAACAGACACCAAGGACAACACAGGGGAAATTACTTGTACTTACTAATTAAAGAAATGATCAATTAATGGAAATGAAAGTAGATGAAAAAACAACTTGCCGCAGTTGGGGAACGATCCCACATCTTCGCATTATGCTCGTAATGTGAAGACGTGGGATCGTTACGAAGACGTGGAATCGTTTCCCACCTGCGGCAAGTTGTTTTTTCATCCAATTTCATTTTCATTAATTTATCATTTCTTTAATTAGTAAGTACAAGTAATTTCCCCTGTGTTGTCCTTGGTGTCTGTTTGTTGGTGTGTAATACAAAGACGTGGGATCGTTCCCCACATGCGACAAGTTGTGCTTTCATCCACTTTCATTCCATTAATTTATCATATCTTTAATTCAATTAGTAAGTACAAGTAATTTCCCCTGTATTGTCCTTGGTGTCTTTGTTTGTTGGCTTCACATTACTTTTCATGGCTTAGTTTTAATGCTAAATTTAGTTGTTGTTTTTAAAGGTTCCTTATAAAAACTTTTTTTTTTATTTTGTCGCTACTGGAAGGATTAAAATGAAATTGGCATCTTTAACATTACCATTGTGAAAAAGGCATGCATGTGTGTATATGAATGTGTTAATGCAGTTTTTGATCTCAATTATGATAGAAGACCTTGTTGTGCTTATTGCAAATTACACTTCTTTTCTGCCTTCAGTAATGGTTGCCTGTAAAGCTTGTGCAGTTGCTGAATTATGAAGTTCATCTGTGACATCAAGCAAACTGTGCAGCACAAGCTAGTGCTCATATGGCCTTTACTGTCATTGCAGATTATGACAGTGTGTCCAACACCTGCACGAATATGTGCGAAGCTATTCGGGAACTTGACCAAGAACAGGAGCGTGTACTGAAGCATGTCAGCCCTTATATGAGGTTTGTCACTTGAGAACACAGTATCTTTCCCTTCCTTTTCTATTGTTTTAAAGGGACAGTAAATGTAAATATCAAGCCATGCTAAAGTTAATAGTGCCTCCGAGGTGTTGAAGGCATTACTTTTACCAAGAAATGAACTCCCGTAAATATAAAACAGGATTGGCACCACCACTGTGAAAAATGTCAGGGACCAGCTTCATTGACTTGACTTGGTAAATTATAGTCAACCACTAATAATACAAAATTATGCTTTTTCATTAACCATAAAAAAGAAAAAGCACTTTGGCTAGTTTCATTGGAATTTTTCTATAGAAGAATTTACTGATAACACCTCTTCATACCACTCTGCTTGTTGTACTCGTAAAAATGTGGTGTCAAGTCAGCATAGGCATCCGACTCAAAGGCAGGCAGCAGCACCCAGCAGAATAACCTCTGGAATCACTGGTGCCCCATTAAGAAACTCTATTCGTACATATGTCTCAAGCAGTTTGAATTGCAGCACGAGATCATGGGTTCGATTTCCGGCCACGGTGGCCGCATTTCAATGGAGGTTGAAATGCATAAAACCCTTATGTACCATGCATTGAGTACACGAGATTCCAGGTGATCAAAAGTAATGTGGAGTCTCGCTACAGCTCACCTCTTAGTCATATGCTGGTTTTGTCACATAAAATCGCAGAATTTATTTTATTTTTTAGTTTGAATGGCAAAGGAAATGTGCAGCCCTTTCAGTCGCTATTTCCTTGGCAAGCAAATCATGTCTTGGCATAAGAAAGCAAACACTACGAGTTTTCAAGGAGGGTAGTCTAACAGTAGAGATTGATTTAGCATTTGCCTTCAATGTCTCATTAAAGGTCCCTCTAAAATTGTGTTACATAAAGGAAGGCACAATGTTTAAAAAAGATAAAATGTACACTAGGGGTAGTTGAGTGAAGATCCTGAGAAGATAGACAGGCAGGTTATGAAAGTTACTTTGTTGGAAAGGCCGTTACATTCTGAAGCTGCATGGAAAAGCAGGGACTTGGTGATGTGTGCGAGCACCTAGTGCAGCAACTTGTAGAGTATGCCTACAGCCTGATTCAACCAGATATATTGTTACAGAACAGTTTCATTGACCAAGAGCAGACCTATCATGATTGAAAAAAACGAGGAGGATGACATTATAACCTTGCAGAGGCTGTTCGTTCTAGGCAGTGCTACATGCTTCATTATCATCATCAGCTTATATTTAAGTCCACTGCAGGACGAAGGCTTCTCCCTGCAATCTCCAATTACCCCTGTCCTGCGCTAGCTGATTCCAAATTGCACCTGCAAATTTACTAATTTTTCACCCCACCTAGTTTTTCTGCTGTCTCAACTGTACTTCCCTTCCCTTGGTACCCATTCTTTAACACTAATGCTCCACTGGTTATCCACCCTATGCCATTACATGGCCTGCCCAGTTCCATTTTTTCCTTTTAATGTCAACTATAATATTGGCTATCCCCATTTGCTATCTGATCCACACCACTCTCTTCCTGTCTCTTACCGTTACCCCTAAAATTTTCCGTTCCAGTGCTCTTTACGCGGTCCTTAACTTGTTCTCGAGACATGTTTTTTGCTGCAAGTTAGAACATACACAAAAGGAAGACACATAGAATACAGCATGGGAGGCTATGCGGCTTCTATGTGTCTTCCTTTTGTGTGTGTTTTTACTTGCGGCAAAAAGCATATCTTTTAGCAAGCACCAACTAGGCCAACGAGCAGTTCTGTTGTTCTCGAGCTTCTTTGTTAACCTCCAAGTTCCTGCCCCCTATTTTAGCACTGGTAGAGTGCAATGATTGTACACTTTTCTTTTTAACGACAGTGGTAAGCTCCCAGTCAGGATTTGGTAATGCCTGCCGTATGTGCTGCAACCATTTTTATTCTTCTCATTCTTCTGTAAACTTCCTTCTCATCGATCAGGGTCTCCTCAGAGTAATTGACCTAGATAAACATACTCCTGTACAGCCTTAGAAGCTGACTAGCGATCCTGAATGCTTGTTCCTTGCCAGGCTATTGAACATTATTGAACATTGTGTATATTAATCTTCAACCTCACTCTTACACTTTCTTGGCTGAGGTCCTAATCATTTGTTGTAATTCGTCCCCACTGTTGCTGAACTGGACAATGTCATCTGAAAACCGAAGGTTGCTGAGATATTCGCCGTAGATACTCACTCCTTAGCCTTCCCAGTCTAATAGCTTGAATACTTCTTCTAAGCATGCAGTGAATAGCATTGGAAAGATTGCATCTCCTTGCCTTACCCCTTTATTGATAGGTAACGTTCTACTTTTCTGGTGGAGAACCGAGGTAGCTGTGGAATCTTTGCAGATATTTGCCAAGATATTCATATATTCCTCCTGTACTCCTTGATTGTGCAATGCTTCTATGACTGTTGGTATCTCTACTGAATCAAATACCTTTTCATAATCTATAAAAGCCATATAGAGAGGTTGATCATACTCCACAGATTTCTCAATTACCTGATTGATTGCATGGATGTGATCTAATGTAGAATATCCCTTCCTGAAGCCAGCTTATTCTCTGGTTGATTGAAGTCAAATGTTGCCCTGATTTTATTGGAAATTATCTTGATGAATATTTTATACAATACTGAAAGCAAGCTACTGGGCCATAATTGTTCAATTGTTTAACGTCTCCCTTCTTATGGATTACTATAATGTTGACATTGGTATTGCGGGTGCGTATTGTGTTCTCAGCACCGGAAAAGCTGGGACGAATGTGTCGCCTAGTAAACGAATCCCAGAAGAAGCCAGCTTGCAAAATAAAGCACACCAAAGCCCTCGTTGAATGTGACGTCGGCGTTGTGTACAGTATTCCCCTCGCCTGTGGGAAATGCTATATTGGCCAAACCGGGCACTGTCTGAATGAACGCTTGCTAGAGCATCACAGGAATGCTACATCACTAAGTGGTGCTGGTCATTTAGCCGACCACATTCGCCGTTGCTCGCACAAGCCAGCATGCAAGGCGTTTTTCAAACGAACACGCGTGTTGCGCAAATATAGCAATCAGAAACACTGGGAAATACTTGAAGCGTTTTGTATCTACAATGAAAAAGATTACTGTGTCAGTGCTTCTTCTGTTGCACTCGGGACAAAAGAAATTGATTATCTCAGGGCAAACGGGTGTGTCGAATCGGCTAGGTAGGCGGGAGATGAACAAGATTGTACTGAGTGATGTAAAAAAGAGAGGGAAAAGTTTTTCTTTTTATTTTTGTTTTGACACCTCTGATGACCTTTGCCTAGACCAAGGAAACATTTTTGAGTGGTCCTGCGCACTAGCAGTCTCCCACCCCCTCCCCCTGTGTACATAAAAGCCCTGTTTTCCATGAATAAAATTCAGCTGAAGTCTGGCATTCGTGTTGTCTTTCTCTCCTCGTCTGTGTCCAAATGTGTGCTGGAACTATGTTTCATAATGCTCCACAACCAACGCTCCTTTGAGGTTTTCGCCATGTCCTCGGGTGGATCAACCTTGACCACACCATCCGCCCTGCTTACCGCAACTTTCATCACACTTTGCACCCCCAAAGATCCTGGCATCTTTTCAGGCCTCGATGGTACAGACGTCGATGACTGGTTGAACCTCTACAAATGCACCAGCACCAACAACAGATGGGACCCTACTATCATGCCTGCGCACATTATCTTTTAGCTCAGCGGAATGCCTCGAGTATGGTTTCCAACCTATGAACACGAACTCACAAGCTGGGACAGCTTCAAGCAGGAGATCCACGACTTATTTTGGGATCCCTTTGGTTGACAGCTCGCTGCCAAGAAAGAATTATCCACTCGCATGCAGATGTTAACAAAGCCATATGTCACTTATGTACAAGACGTCGTACAAGCCAACGAAAGCATGGCTGAGGCAGACAAAGTTGCACACATCCTTAACGGTATTGCCAACGATGGCTTCAATTTGCTGTTGTTTACCAACATTTCAACTGTTGATGCTGTCATTAAAGAATGCCGCCACTTGGTGATGTGCGAAGCTAACGCATCGCACATCAGTTCCAGCGCCTGCCAAATACCACACCGACATCATCATATAATGATCTTTTTCACCCAGCCAGCACCTGCGACAATGTTGGGCGTATTGTCTGGCGTGAACTTGAAGTAGCCGCTCCAACTACCCTGGAACCTAAGTCCTTCAGCCTACCTTCAGTTCCGATACCCCTTGTCCAAGCCGTCATCTGACAGGAGATCACTAACTTGGGTATCTGCTCTGCTTTCTGAGCTCCTTCCTCTGATGTCCAGCCACATTTTGCGACTTCACCTTGACCCACAACCGTCCGCAGGTTAACTCCCTGTGACAAGCCCATATGTTTTTTGTGTCACCGCTTCAGTCACATCTCTCACCACTGCTGAAGTCAGTGGAGTTTGCATCACAGAAATTTTTCCCAGTTAGTTTGATGGCATCTGGCCGCTATAGTTTGTATGTGCCTAGCCTGACTACATTGCCCTTCAAGAACATGTGGCTGAGCCCCGCTACACCCGCTTGCCTTCAGCCCAACGCTGCCAGTCTTGCTCCCTCTAGCCCCGCCAACCATCCTCCCCAGCCTTTCTACGACTCTCCCAGACTGCAAACTAACCAATTCAGCTCCTAGAGGTGGCACTGCATTGCTTCAACCGGCCGAGAATCCTTTATGGATGATCCTTACCAAATGGAATCTCTTGAATTGTACAGATCGACGATGTACAAGTCACTGCACTTGTGGACACTGGGGTGCACCTTTCCATCATGAGTGCTTATTTTCGCCGCAACATCAAGAAAATTTTGACACCTGCAATGACTCAGGTTGTCCGTGTCACCAATGGCAGAACAGCTACTGTCGTAATGTTCACCGCTCATGTTTGCATCACCAATCACCATACATTTGTTCTATTCACCTTCCTTGACCGATTCCCGCATGACGTGATCCTAGGCCTCAGCTTCCTCGCCGCACACTCTGCTTTTATTGACTGTTTGGCCAGTGCTCTCTGTCTTGATTTCCCCTTCTGGACCCTGCTGACCTACCTCTGAGTTACCTCTGTTCCGCCGAGTATGCTCGCTTGCCATCGCAGGCATCAACTTGCGTCGATTTCATCGATTTCACATTGTCGCCATCAGGAACTGGAGGCGGCTATGTTTTTACGCCCATTGCTGACATCTTCCTCACTTACGGTATCACAGTACCCCATACCATTCTGTCTATAGTGGTGAACTGCACCTGCCTTCCTGTTGTTAATTTGAGCTTGACACCGCAAGTGCTGCCACGAGGCGTCTCAGTAGCCCTGCTTTGCACCTTCAATGAACATGAAGTGAAAGCTTTCATGGGGGCCACTTCCCCCTGTTCATCGGCTCATAAGCAGTTCATCAGCTTGCCCGAGAAGCGCTATTAAGTCGATGATCACATCTGGCTTAACACCTCAGCAGACTGAAGATGCCCACCACATTCTGCTTTCCTAACTCAACATTTTCTATATCAGCAGCCGTCTCTAGGGCCAAGCTACTGGGGCGAGATCGCACAAGCATCTCGCCTTCTGAACGTTCGTTTGGGCTCTCGTGATTCGCCGGCGTCAATTGAGCACTGCCTACTCAGTGACGTAGGAGGCAAAGCAAATGTTCAGAAAGTGAGATGTTTGCACAATTGCACCCCTCGTGTGACTCCTCTCATAAATACTGGCGATGCACTTCCTATTCATCAGCGCCAATATCGGGTGTCTGCGACCGAGTGTCAAATTATTCAAAGTGAAGTTGACTAGATGCTCACCAAGAACGTGATCAAGCCACCTTGCAGTCCCTGGGCATCACCTGTCATGCTAGTCAGAAAGAAGGACGACACATGCTGATTTTGTATGGGTTATCAGCGCCTTAACAAAATTACAGAAAAGGACGTATACCCTCTGCCACACATTGATGATGCCCTTAATTACCTACATGGTGCCCATTATTTCTCCTTCATCAACTTAGATATGGAGTAATGGCAGGTTTCTATGGACGATATGGACCTTGAAAAGACTGCATTTGTAACACCCGACGGCCTTTACCAATTCAAGGTTATGCCATTGAGAATTTGTAACGCTCTGGCCACCTTTGAGCGCATCATGGACTCTCTGCTCAAAGCTTTTAAATGGTCTACATGTTTGGATGACATAGTTTTTTTCCCCAACTTTTAAAACTCACATAGAGCATTTCTCTGCTGGCCTCGACATTTTTCGTTGGGCCGTACTGCAGCTTAACTCATCTAAGTGTCACTTTGGCCACGACCAAATCACAGTGCTTGGCCACATTATGGATGCTAATGGTGTGCAGCCAAACCCAGGAAAAATCTGCGCAGTCAAGAACTTTCTAGAGCTATGCTCATACTTCCACTGCTTCATGAAGAATTTTGCAGACATAGCGAGGTCACTTACTGAGCTTATGAGGCAAGACGTTCCTTTTTCATGGGGCCCGCAAGAGGCTTCCTCATTCTTGCACCTCATCAGCCTGCTCATGACTCCTCCGATCCTTGCCCACTTTGACCTGGCTGTACCTACCAAGGTCCCTACAAATGCAACTGGCCATGGAGTCAGTGCAGTACTAGCCCAACGCCAACGTAACCATGTAATCGCCTAAGCTAGCTGACTTCTATCAGCCACTGAGCGCAATTATTCCTTTGCAGAGCGCAAGCGTTTGGCCCTCGTTTAGGCAGTTGCAAAATTCAGACCATACTTAAAACAGTTGACCTTCCTCTGTAGTTACCGACCACCACACACTGTGCTGGCTGTCCTCTCTCAAAAATCCTTTCAAACAGCTTGGTCACTGGGCCCTATGCCTACAAGAATTTTCATATTTGGTCGTCTACAAATCTGGTCACCTGCACCAAGGTGCAGATTGCTTGTCCCTGTATCTGGTCTACAACCCCGAGAACGCTGATGAGGACACCAGCCACTTTATTTTTTCCGTGTCAGACCTGCTTCACATTAGTGAAGAACAAAACCGTGACTTTTTTTTTGCGAGAAATCATCGGTCACCTGGAATCATTGCATAATGGACACCTCTGTCCATATATTTGTACTTCAGGAGGGTGTCCTATACCGTCGCAATTTTCAACTTGACAGACCTCACCTCCTTATTGTCATGCCTAGACCCTTACGACTGAGTGTCCTCACCGAACTTCATAATGAGCCTACTGCCAGATATCATCTCGAACCTACGAGCATGTCTGGCATCGTTTCTTTTGGCCAGGCCTTGTACGCTCAGTCCGACATTACGTGGCCACTTGCAAATCATGCCAACATAGCAACCCTCCCCCCCACTACTGTATGCTGGTCACTTTCAATCAATCCACATACCCATAGAACCCTTCTTTCGCATTTCACTAAACCACCTTGGCCCTTTTCAAATGGATAGCCGTGGCTACTGATTATGCTGCAGGCTACATAATTACCCGAGCTCTGCTGACCAGTTGTGCCGACCAATTGTGCAACTGATGTTGCAGACTTTTTGTATGTGACATTTTATTGCTTCACAATGCACCAAGACAATTGCTCACTAACTGTAGCTGTAACTTTCTCTCTCAAGTCGTTGCTGACATCCTGCGTTCCTGTTCTCAACACACTGACCATCTGTAGACCAAATGGCACATGGAATGCTTGAACCATGCTCTTACAGACATGCTCGCTATGCATCTAGCGCCGGACCACCATGATTAGGACCTTGCTTTTCCCTACGTAACTTTTGCGTATAACTCATCTCGTCATGATAAAGCTAGATTTTCACCTTTCTACCTATTGTACGGATGAGAGGCGACATTACCTCTGGACACTACACTCCCACGATCTGCCACCTCCACTAGCAAGCATGCCCCGCAGGGGCGTCTGCGGCAGCAGGTGTTTGGTGTGTTGCAACTCCATGTACCCGAGCACACGAGGGTGGGACCCTCCCGCGTGTAGCCGTGCGTGGCTTAGCCGTGTCTGGGGAAAGGGGGATACTGGGGGTTGAGCCGATGCTGGGTGTTTGGACCTTTAACGCCCCCAGGGGAGGCAACACACCTCTTCGGCCTCAGCTTCACATAGACGGCACCTCCAGACTGACCCACCTGGAGGAAACCGGCAGTCGCCTTTTCCTGTCCTCCTCTCCAATCTTCGTCTTCCTCTGCCACTTTTCCATCTTTCCTGTCTTCTCTTCACTTCTTATTACTTCCGTATTTCCTGGCGGCAAGGGTTAACCGTGTGTAATATATCCAGTCTTGGGTATATATATATATTAGGTTATAGCGGCGATGCTTAGCTGGCTTCTGCAGGTATCATTCCCAACCTAGTAGTGCCCCTTAGTTGGGCTCAATGGTGGGTGGCTACCATCGCCGCCGAATTTTCCAATGTTTAATGGCAAACGCTTCCCCCCCCCCCCTCCAAGATCGTCCTCAAAAACGAGGGCGCACCAAAGCAACATTTCAGTTCGAATTGAAACCAAACCATGACACCTTCCCAAGTTTCATGTCCTCCATAGTGAAGGCAACACAACCATTAGAAAACTATCGCCTTTCTTAGTATCCAAGTGCCTATCAAACACAATTGGATCAGGCTACAAAGCATCAAAGATGGCAAGCGGAGACCTCCTCCTCGAACTAACAAAGAAAGAACAAATCGAAAAAAAACAGTGAACTGACAAGTATTGGTGACATTAATGTCACAATTTTCCCACATCACTCGCTCAACACCAGCAGAGGAGTAACATCAGAAGAAGATTTCTTGAACCTCAGTGACAAAGAGCTCCTTGAGGGATTCCAGGAACAAAATGTAATCAAGGTACAAAGGATAACACTTCAACGAAAAAACCAACAGATGCCCACAAGACTCGTAGTACTCACATTTGGTTCCAGTACTGTGCCAAGCTCACTCGACGCAGGCTACCTGAAAATCAATGTCCGACCATACATACCGAACCCGAGGCGGTGCTTCAAGTGCCAGAGGTTCAGCCATGCATCACAATCATGCAGAGGAAAGGAAACATGCACAAAGTGTAGTGCCAACGACCATCCATCTGACAACTGCAATGCTCCCGTACAATGTGTCAATTGCAAGGGCGATCATCCAGCTTACTTGCGGAGCTGCCCTTGCTGGAAAAGAGAAAAAGAAATAATTGCAATAACTGTAAAGGAAAAGATTTCATTCTATGAAGTGAGGAAAAGGCTAGCGCACTTACCTCAAGTAAGCTATGCCAGTGTGACGCGGCAGGGGGCAGCGCCACACCGGTCTCAGGAATCTACAGGGTCCACGTCCGGTACTCCTGTAGAAACCCCAACCACCCCCTTGGTGGCTGCAGCCAGTGCTGCTCCATCAACAACGAAGACGGGCCCGCAGACAACCGTGCCGCAGGGACGGAAGTTGAAGCATACCCCACGGCCCAAGATGCGCGTCTCGGCGCCTGGCTCTCGATCATCCAGTGCCTCGGAAAAAGCGATGGAGGTCGATCCTAAAACCCCGGCGTCATTGACGCCAAAACACCCGCGCTCCTTGGAGCGCTCACAGAAGGAGAAGCATATTATACCTTCGCTGAAAAAGGGAAAGGTAACCTGAACGCTTACCGCCCTTCATAAGAGTAATCAGCTTTTAAATACATGTCACCTACAATTTGTAAGCTCACACACATAAGTAATCTTTTGTTGTTTTTTTTTTCAATTCCAATAAGATGGCTTTCATCATTTATTGGAATTGCAGAGGACTAATTCACAATCTAGGTGACATCAAAGACATCATAAATAAGTTCTCACCAGTTGCATTCTGCTTTCAAGAAACGAACTTGGGACCCAAACATGCACATTTTCTTAAAGGTTTTACTGTCCTAAGAAAGGACTGTGAGCACTCCAGCCGTCTATCAGGAGGTGTCGCTATTGTCGTCCAAGGCGGCATCCCTACACGGAACGTTTTATTAAATACTGCGTTTGAGGCAGTAGCTGTCACTGTTTTATCTTTAAAGACTGTCACCATATGTTCGTTGTACATCCCTCCCCATACCTATTTCACGATTCGAGACATGGAAAATTTAATTGGCCAGCTGCCAGAGCCTTTTGTTTTAGTCGGAGACTTTAATGCCCACTGCACTCTTTGGGGCAGCGATAAGAATGACCAAAGAGGACATCTTCTCGAAAGTTTTATTTTGACAAATAACAGGTGCGCCAACTCATTTTTCACCGAATTCACATACTTTCAGCTGCATTGGTTTAGCATTTTGCTCTCCCGACATTTTTACCGATTTTAAATGGGATGTACTGGAGACTTCATATGGCAGTGATCATCTACCTGCTATAATCAACCTCACCTCAACGCTACCCATTATATCTCAGAAACCACGCCATTGGAAACTACAAATGGCAGACTGGTCTGTTTTCATAGAAAGTGCCAGGCTGGAGGAGCTTACTTTAACAGACTTAGGCATTGACGTAATTAATGAAAAATTTTGTAACTTTATTATTTCTGCAGCTGAAAAGGCCATTCCACAATCTTCTGGCACTGTTCGGAAAAAGCTGAATCCTTGGTGGACGCACGAATGCACCGTAGCAAAAAAGCTGCAAAATAAGGCCTGGGGAATCTTGTGTAGATACCCAACACATAACAACTTTCTAAATTTCAAACAAGCCAAAGCAAAAGCTCGATACATTCGAAGACAGGTGGAAAAATTGTCTTGGCAGAAATATATATCTACAATTAATAGCACCGTCATATCCAAAAGGATGTGGGAACAGGTCAGGAAGTTTAAGGGGGACTACTCATCATACACGATACCCATACTTACACCTTCAGGCACTCAGACAACACTACAAGAACAAGCGAATATACTTGGGGAACATTTTTATAACATCTCTAGCTCGGCTAATTATTCAAACACGTTTTTAAAATACAAACTGTCAGCAGAAAAGGAGAAGCTACCAACTGCTTGTATGTCAAGGGATGAATACAACGCTCCATTCACGGTACAAGAACTTAACAGGGTCCTCTGTGCTGGCAAAAAAACTGCAGTAGGTCCTGACCGGATCCATTATTCCATGCTTGCATACCTGTCCCAAGCATCTGTAGATGCTCTCCTTAAATTTTTTAACAAAGTATTTGAATCTGGAAGCATGCCAAAGAGTTGGAAAAACGCAATAGTTGTGCCTTCTTTAAAAACAGGCAAATCGCCCACATCCTCAAGCAGCTTTCGACCCATTGCCCTGACAAGCTGTTTGGCAAAATCATACGAAAGTGTCGAAAATGTGAGATTAACTTTCACGCTTGCTACACGGAACTCCATTGATTTTCACCAGTGCGGCTATAAAAATGGTGTTCAACGACAGATCACCTCATCCGACTTGAACACAAAATACGTGACGCATTCTTACGCAAACAGCACTGCCTTGCAGTGTTCTTCGATTTAGAAAAAGCGTATGACACCATGTGGAGGTTTGGAATCTTACATGACCTCGCCACGTTAGGAATCCGTGGCAAAATGCTAAACTGTCTCTCTGATTTTATGTCCAACAGAACATTCCAAATCCGTCTAGGCACTGTGCTCTCGCGCACATTTATACAAGAAAACGGCGTGCCACAAGGTTGCGTACTTAGCACAACACTCTTTATAGTAAAAATGAACTCTGTCAACAAAGTCATTCCCACCTCTGTTATGCACTCCACATACGTCGATGATCTCCAAATAGCGTGCCGCGCCTCAAACTTATGAACATGTGAAAGGCAGCTCCAGATAGCAATAAATAAACTAATGGAGTGGGCTGAGAAAAATGGCTTCCGCTTCTCTACTCAGAAAACGATATTACAGTGCTTTTTTCGCAAAAATGAGGGTTGTACTTAGACCCGAATGTAAAATTGAATGATGTCACGCTGCCGGTAAAACAAGAATATATTCTTGGGAGTAATCTTTGACAAAAAACTAAACTTCCTAGCCCACATTAAAACACTAAGGATTAAGGCAAATAAAGCATTGAATATCCTGAAAGTTTTATCTCATAAGCACTGGGGTTCTGACTGAACGTGTCTTTTACGTATTTACCGGTCTCTTGTTCGTAGCCTTTTAGACTACTGCTCCATCGTTTACGGCTCAGCCAGACAGTCCTACATCCAACGACTTGATCCAGTACATAACCTTGGACTGCGATTGGCAAGTGGTGCCTACAGAACCTCCCCTATTCAAAGTTTATACGTCTAGTGTAATGAACCCTCCTTACAGCAGTGCAGAGCGTTACCCACTTTTTCCTACGTACTCAGAATTCAGTCATCACCGCAACACATATGCTACAACATCCTCACACAATGCAACTCACGCCTACACTATACAAATAAACCGAACATGCTTAAACCGCTTGTCCTGCGATATGAGGAATATGTTTGGGATTATGACATTCCTTGCGAAGTCCTCCAGGTTGCCAGAAAGCCACAGCGTTTGCCCCCGTGGTACGATTTTGAACCGTTATGTGACTGGACATTGACACATTTAAAGAAGAAAGACACCCCACGCGAACACATTACACAAGAATTTCGTGCTCTTCAGGACAAATATCAAAATCACATAGAATTCTACGCTGATGGCTCTAAAACGAGAGAACACATGGGTGTGGGGATCGTAACGGAAAATTGGGAAAAAAGTATTCGATTGCCACAACACGCCTCTGTTTTCACGGCTGAAGTTTTCGCCATATGGGTTGTCGTTCAAGAGATTATTGCTGATAAACACAAAAATGCAGTCATATACACTGATTCTTTAAGCACACTGAAGGCTCTACATCTGAAAGCTGAGTGTGAACCCCTGATTGGAGACATTTTAAACATAGTGGCTTTTAATGAATACGGGAGGTCAGTTCGTTTCTGCTGGGTCCCAAGCCATATTGGGATACCGGGTAACGAAGCTGCTGATAGATATGCATTGATGGCCCAGCGCACAAAGACATTACAAACACAACACTCCCATATAAAGATAGCATCCGTGCAATTAGAAAAGCCTTAACTGTAAAATGGCAACGCGAATGGGACCGTTGTGCCGACAACACTTACATCATGAGTGGAAGTCATGCTATCATCAGGAGCGGTTCATCGAAGTAGTTTTATGCGGACTGCGCATTGGGCACACACACCTCACACACAATTACTTACTTACGAAAGAATGTATGAAATAACAAAAGAATAATGAAAATTACGAAAGAATGTATGAATGTAAGAAAGAAATGTCAACAGACACTAACAGTTATGCACATATTACTCACATGTACGCAGATTGAAAAACACAGGCGAACACTTTTGCACAAATTATATCAACTACACATACCTTTACACCCTGCTCTAATTTTAGGTGATGATCCGCTAGTCCCATTATGTGACCTCCGTAAATTTCTAGAGAACACTGGATTTTTACATAATATACAGATTATTAACACAGCCTTTTCCTTCATAAACTGGATTTTAAAACACCTCGTGTTTGACGCAGCATAGCCTTAGCCGCTTTTGTGCCATTAAACCCCCATTTAACTAACTAACTAGCAAGTATGCATGTGATTCCATCGCTCGGCTGAACACGTCTCTCAGCTTGTCCGAGCTCGGCTTATGGTTCGTAAAGCAACCAGCAATGTCGCTGCAATGTTTTGCACGGCGACGCAACTTTCTGTCCTGGTGCTTAGTGCTCCTCTGGTCCCCTTCCCGCTTTGTAGGCCTCTCCGAAAACCTTCTTTCCTGGTACACAGGACCATACTATGTGCTGCAGCAGGTGGCACTTGTTCTATGAGATTGCCCCCTGTCACTTCCACGTCATCATCTCTCCTTCTGTCTAGTGACTTCTTTCATGTTTCAAGGCTCAAGATCTATTGTGCTTCCGATGACTCCCTTTAGAGCTCCGGGACTGTGCTTCTGCCGCCAGGGGTAACGCTATGGAGCATTTATTTCATTGACCAAGAGCAGGCCTGTCATGCTTGAAAAGACTATGAGGATGACAACATTATAACCTTGTACAGGCTGTTTGTTCTGGGCAGTGCTACAGGCTTATGCTCTTACAAATGTGCCTGTGTATATAGTTGTTCCCATGCCTCTTTATACATAACAATATGAACCCTGGGTGCAACGTATCTTGTGCATTCAAAAGAACCATTAAAGAACTTGTGAAACAGGGTTAGAGCATTAATGTGACTGTTGAAAGACAATTGACGGCCTGGATTCTGCTTTAGAGATAAGGCACTGATTTTGTATAAGAATGAATTGATCTGGCTGCGCAGCTCCATCCTGATTCAAGGGCCTCTGCTGTACAATATACTATTTCATGTGGCTTCTAGACTGATGGCACATGCTGAACTCTTGGTCTGACTAATGATGTGAATGCAAGCGTTGTTAAAATTTGAAGTGCATTACAAAGGCAGCGTTCTAGGCACCCCAGAGTTTATAAATTGCAGATGATGGTGAAATCGTGAGATAGGGTGGTTCATTAGTGATGCTTTAATACCAGTGTATATCGTGCAATTTTAGAGGACGGGTATCTCAGAAATTGTGCTAGTCTCGGAACTCCTAGTAAATGTATAAGCTTAGAGCACTGGCTGGTTTCACTTCTATAATTCAACATGTGACAAAGTAAATATAGAAATTTCTACAACTAAGACTATAAAATAGAGTATTTTATGTTAAATAGTTTAAGGTTGTGAGTTAGCTAACTGCAAGTTAATAATTTATCATGCAAGTAATATCCACCTTTTCATGTAACCCAGCTGAAGTGGTGGAATTGCACTATCCACAATAGGTGCCTTCTTTTAATCTGTGGACAGAAACATAGAAAAACAGGGTGTATAGACAGATGCATACGCACAAGTAAATTAATATTAGGTGTCTCTGCAGGGGTACTCTTAACAATAACGAGACCCAATTTCGTTCTTTAGGGAAGAAAAAAAAATGATGGTGTATTTGTTTAATAAACTTCTGTCTCCTACCGCTACTACTGTGTGCCTGTAATACTACTAAGTATCAATTATCTGAATTTTAAATTTGTTTTTAAGTGTATTCTTTTTCATTCAAGGGCTCTGAAGGCTTTCAACACATCCTTTCTGTTACCTTCTTTTTTCAAAGTACATGCAAAATCTTGTCAGAAAGAAGTTGAGTTGAATGTAAATGTTGTTAAGCAGCACAGGTTCAGGTGAAGTGCTGTGGTCTTCATGCAGTGGAACCTAAGTCATTTTACTCTAAAAGCAGTTCTACTGCAATCATGGCGGAACTGCCAAGACAATGCCATTAGGTGCCTGTGGACTCATCACACCGTAATTACTTGCTTCTCTTGTTGTGCGTACCAACATTTGCTGCTTGTTTGTAATGCTTACATGCATAGCATAGTGTAGCTATGTAACTGACTTTCCTAGATCACCTTGCCAAGCACATTTGTAAGTGTCTTGTCTATTCTTATTTTGCAGAAGCATGCTAGGAGTCTTTCACGAGCTTGGTAACTTGCATCATTGTGTCTGCAAGTTGTCTGACCGTATAGTATCTATTAGCCAAGCCCTGTCTACTGAGCAGCAGCAGCGCCAGCAGTCTATCTGGAACCTGCTTCGATCAGAAACTGTAAGCACACAATTACATCTGCAAAGCTACATTTTTTTAGGTGTATGTTAGAGGTTTCACTGGTGTTGTCAGAAGCTTGCATTGTTTCATAAAAGTTTTTGTTTCTAGAAGATGTCACTACATCAATTACACACTTTCATAGTTATCTATAAACAGCTGTAAACAAATTGTTGACTCATTTTGTATATGATTGCAAGCATTTAGATATATCATGCTTGCTCATAGTATCAAAAAAAAAGATGAGCATGCGTTTTTTGCTACCTTTCTTCTGTGGATGCATACAAGCTTGTGAATACAGTACATTTGGACCCCTGGCTTATAATCCTTTCGATAACTGCCGTAAACTGTGTGGCAACGAAGCTGAGGAATTATCCCCTTTTCTGATTACTTTTTGATGGCTTGTATGTGGTGCTGTTAATCACTGCGCACAACACACCTTCGACACTGTAGGAGAGGGAAGCAAAGGTATGTTCCTTGACATTCTGCACACACAACATATGGAATAACTCGAGCCCTACAGGGAAGAGTGCATATCATACATGGTAAGCTTAAGCAGGGCCAAAAGGCGATTTCCCTAGTACTCACTTGTGGAATTAGCCCTAGCCGTCTTAATGTGCACACAAAGGTCACTTCAAAGGTAAGTGAAAACGTAAAAGAACACTACAACAGCAAGTCAGAAAGTGTTTTCACTGCTGCCTGCACTCCTTTACTGTGCCACACATCATGCTGGTTACAAACTCTAGCTTTTTTCTTTTAACTACAGGTTGTTGTTTTTCTGCCCTTTCCTAAATAATAATTGTGTGCATAACTCATTTTGTAAGTTGATTTAGGTTCATGTTGCTGAACCCCTGATCACCAAATATAAACTGGAGCCTGTGCACTATGGTCTATTTCGTAGCCCCAATGTAGCTTGGGATTTCAAATTGCATGAATCAGTTCGCCACTCCTTCAATAATGGGATGAATTCCCTCACATTCCTTAAAAATCTAGTTAGACAATAGCAAAAATACTGTTTAGAATTTATTAGATGTGTTGCCAGCACTTTGAGGCCAATGCTCACTTTGACGTTCCACAACATTAAACTTGTATTAAGGTTAAATGTGTACAACAGTTACGATGTCCTTTCATAAATAGTAGCATATTGTAATGAGATGGAAATACAAATGTTCAGGGCAGATGTTCGAAATATACCATACTCCATCTCACTATCTCCGTGCAGCGCAGCGAAGGCTAGAGCTCATATCAATCAATCAAAAACCAGAGCCAGCTATGGGTTCTTGAAGAGGGAGGAGTAGTTCAGTGATGCTTCCATCTAATTGGTGTCACGCAGAAGGCCATCAGGGGGAGCCTTTCTCCTGGTTCTCTGTTTTGGTTGTCTGACACAACCCTTAGTTTTCACTGCACTGTACAGAGTTGGTAAAGTGCAGTATAGGTCAGTGCATCTGGTACTCATTCCATTCAATGACCAGCTTATGGCACTTTCTAGTAGTTGAGCAGCCGTACTTAAAGATACAGTTGACCGATTCTTTAACAGTACCACGCGAGCATCGACTGTCCAGCGGCTCGGTGCCTTCTAACAGTGCAAAACGACAGCATCAGCAAGAGTAGCGCATGCACACCAAATTTACTTGAAGCACTAGTTTCGTCTGCTAAGCTCTTCCCACCAGCACGACAAAGCCCCTGGCATGATTAACTCAGTAGAAGCTTACCCGTTTATCGGAGATAGCAAGTGCACGTGAACCTGGACGCACCTTTTTTAACATATACCGCTCTAGTCGACATGCACTTAAGATAAAGAACAAAATGCACAAAAAATGATAAATTCTTGATGCAGCATATTTGTCTGAGTTTAGTGCTTCTATTTTTGTAATTCTAGCAAATTCCTTGGTGCACTTGTTTCAAAACACATTGTTGCAGCCGTGTCTTGTGGCTTAGTAGACTATGGTGTTGATTCTTCAAACTTTTATGTTTGCTAACTTGCACTAGCATACAGAAAAAATATCATGGCTTGTAAAAAAAAAGCGCATTTAGTAATGCTGTAAATATCCCTCCAACTGAACAACAGCAGCCATACGCTTCAGTAGGCATCGTATTTTAGGGTCCCGCAGTGCGCCTGCACAGCTTCCCAGAGTAGATCGGGTGTCACTTTGTGCAGACCCATCCTTGAAAGATTTCTCTTCATTATGCCCCAGACATTTTCTATAATGTTACACAGCTCCCCGCAGTTGCCATGGCAGTGTAATAACCACTATTTTCTTAAGATGGGCCTTCACAGTGTGGGCAGTATGGACCTTTAAAAGGCCCTGCTGGAGGTAAAATTAGCCATCCATAAAGTGATCATCGAGCATGTGTGGCAGAAGCTGGTGGTCAGTGATGTCAGTGTAGGTGTAGGAGCAGAATCAACCTGGAATTCGGCAGATGCGTCCACTTTGTGACCACACCCCAGACGTTGATGCTGTGACAACCACTTGTCTTCAAGTCCTGGGTGTAGCGAGGTCTTATATACAAAAGGGAAAATTGAGAGCTTGTATGTTGTAAGGTTCAGCCCCTTCCCCTACAAATTCTGAATAGCGAACAACATACCTCGCAAGAGTAGACTTTCTGCTTCGATTCTGTGCAGAAAGTTGTTTCATCTGTAAATGCTACTCTGCTCCACTGTAGGTGATCCTCTGCCACTGTCCACTGTAGATGATCCTCTGCAAACTGCAGCCTTTTCGCCTTGCTGCCTGCCATGAGCAATGAATTTTGGGCCGCAGTTCTTTTCTTCAATCCTATTTCACGGAGTCATTGTAACACAAGATTGTCACTAATGTCCTATCCGTCAATATCCTTCACTTGTCCCGCAGTGAGGAAAGGGTACCACCGTGGCTACAGCAACAATGGTCATATTCTGCTCCTCTGTTGTTTTTCAGTTCAAACATTGAGTTGTGTCACCAATGCAGCCTTTGTCACGAAACGCCTGTATTATTCTATTAACTATTGCACATCTTATGCTGACTATTTCAGTTATTTTTCTCTGCAAACTACCGGCCTCCAACAATTCTACTACACGGAGTCTCTATTATTTCGATATGCGAGGTGGCATTCTTCTTACTGCCAGGCAACTACTAAAGAATGCTGTGGCCTGGTGAAAGTAATATATACATGGCAATATGGGCGTTATCACATTTGGCATATAGGCAACACATCTTAGAGCGGGTCGAAAGCTTGTGCCATGCTTGAAACCAGTTAGAAAAGTTGGTCACCCATTCTTGTGCTACTCTTTCTTGTCCCTATGATACAGTTGCATTGCAGCTCTGCACATTTTGTTCATTATATTGCAGTGCATGCTAAAAACGAGAAAAAAAATGACGCAAGCCAGGGGCACACGCTCTTGCTATCTCCGATAAGCCGGGAAGCTTGCACTGAGTTAATCGTGCCAGGGGCTTTGTCATGCTAGCGGGAAGAGCCTGGCAGACGAAAGTTGCACTTCAAATGTACTTGGTGCACATGCACTACTCTTGCTGATCTCGTCACTTCACGCCGTTACAGGGCGCTGACCTATCGGCCAGTCGATGCTCGTGCAGTATATTTAAGGAATTGGTCAACTGTACATAAGAAAATTTAAATTTTAGATATATGTCGTAGGTCACATTCTTTAAGTCGCAAGTGTACCACTCTGCCAGTGTCCGGTGCCCTAATTTATTTATAAAATGCAAAAAAAAAGAATGATATCTAGTTGTGCTTAAACCAATGCACAACTACAGTTTGTTTTATTATTTAGAGTAATATTAAGCAAAATCTAGCATTGCACACAAAATTACACCTCTGTACACACTGCACCAATATCGAAGGGAACACTTAAAGGGACCCTGAAACAATTTTGACGATTTTGTACAACGTACCGAGTCGTTAGGGTAGGTCCTTCTTATTGTTAATTGATGCATCTAAGTGCTCCGCATAAAGCCTGTAATTTATTATAAGGTTTTAAAAACATACATCGCTACCAATTGTAGCACATAACTCAGCTGAATTTTAGCCTCCCCTGACCATTTGACGCAAGTTGCCCTAATGACGCCAGTAGGGCGAGCTATTCGATTGGCTGCCCAGGGCACGTCATCAATAATTTTTCTAGCTTTATGGTGAACAAATGTTGTTCGTAATAGGTGCAATGTTAGTTAATTTGTTTCTGTAAGACGAAAGTAAAAGAAAGAGAATGCACAATGACAATTCCTCATTTTCTCACTACACTTAAAGGGAAGCTGAAGAGTGTCGAATTCAATAAGACACTCACATACGGATGTGGGAACCTTATAAAGCACGCAGGCAAAATTCTGGGTGGTATTTTTCGCTTAGGAGCGACGTAATCGTCGGTTAAAATTGCGCTGTCACTCTGCCCCCCGTCGAGCGCCGCACACTGCTGCTGACGCTGACGATGCGAGCGGAGACCAGAAACCGCGGAGTAGTGACATCAGCACTGGTGTTCCGTTCCTTTGCAGTCTCCGTGACCGTGCCTGACCATGCTTGCTTCTGCATGCGTGCTGTCATAATCTGCTTCGCTTGAGCCCTGCATTCCTTTGTTTTTGTGTATGTAGAGTGGTAGTTGACGTGCACAGTATCAATTGAAGTGCTGGGCCGATCATGCCGGCGTTCTGTGCCGCCCACAGTTGCACAAACAACAGCAGCCGCGACGATGTTCCGATGTTCCATTACTTCCCGCAAGCTTTCAGCTAAATTGAAGGCTACTGTGAATCGAAAGAATTTCAGGCGCTCAAGAAGAACAGTGCTGTGCTCTAACCACTTCCGTGATGGCGATTACTACCAGAGTTTATCAATAATGCGTGAATGAGCGAGAATATGACTAGCTGCTAGCAGGCTTTCTAAGCGCAAAGTAAAAATATCGGGGCAACGAACACAGGCCGCCATTGGAATATGAACCTGGCAACGTTTAACGCTAGAACGTTATCTAGTGAGGCGACTCTAGCAGTGCTATCGGAGGAATTAGAGGGCCGTAAATGGGATATAATAGGGCTCAGTGAAGTTAGGAGGCCAAAAGAAGCATATACAGTGCTAAAAGCGGCCACGTCCTGTGTTACCGGGGCTTAGCGGAGAGACGCGAACTAGGAGTCGGATTCCTGATTAATAAGAATATAGCTGGTAACATACAGGAATTCTATAGCATTAATGAGAGGGTGGCAGGTCTTGTTGTGAAACTTAATAAGAGGTACAAAATGAAGGTTGTACAGGTCTACGCCCCTACATCCAGTCATGATGACCAGGAAGTCGAAAGCTTCGATGAAGATGTGGAATCGGCAATGGGTAGAGTGAAAACAAAATACACTATACTAATGGGCGACTTTAATGCCAAGGTAGGCAAGAAGCAGGCTGGAGACAAGGCAGTGGGGGAATATGGCATAGGCACTAGGAATAGCAGGGGAGAGTTATTAGTAGAGTTTGCGGAACAGAATAATATGATGATAATGAATACCTTCTTCCGCAAGCGGGATAGCTGAAAGTGGACGTGGAGGCGCCCGAACGGCGAGACTAGAAATGAAATAGACTTCATACTCTGCGCTAACCCTGGCATCATACAAGATGTGGACATGCTCGGCAAGCTGCGTTGCAGTGACCACAGGATGGTAAGAACTCGAATTAGCCTAGACCTGAGGAGGGAACGGAAGAAACTGGTACATAAGAAGCGGATCAATGAGTTAGCGGTAAGAGGGAAAATAGAGGAATTCCAGATCAAGCTACAGAACAGGTATTCGGCTTTAACTCAGGAAGAGGACCTGAGTGTTGAAGCAATGAACGACAATCTTGTGGGCATCATTAAGGAGTGTGCAGTAGAAGTCGGTGGTAACCCCGTTAGACAGGATACCAGTAAGCTACCGCAGGAGACAATAGATTTGATCAAGAAACGCCAATGTATGAAAGCCTCTAACCCTACAGCTAGAATAGAACTGGCAGAACTTTCCAAGTTAATCAACAAACATAAGACAGCTGACATAAGGAAGTATAATATGGAGAGAATTGAACATGCTCTCAGGAACGGAGAAAACCTAAAAGCAGTGAAGAAGAAACTAGGAATTGGCAAGAATCAGATGTATGCATTAAGAGACAAAGTTGGCAATATCATTACTAATATGGATGAGATAGTTCAAGTGGCTGAGGAGTTCTATATAGATTTATGCAGTACCAGTGGCACCCACGACGATAATGGCAGAGAAAATAGTCTAGAGGAATTTCACATCCCACAAGTAACGCCGGTAGAAGTAAAGAAAGCTTTGAGGAGCTATGCAAAGGGGGAAGGCAGCTGGGGAGGATCAGGTAACAGCAGATTTGTTGAAGGATGTGGGGCACATTGTTCTAGAGAAACTGGCCACCCTGTATACGCAATGCCTCATGACCTCGAGCATACCGGAATCTTGGAAGAACGCTAACATAATTCTAATCCATAAGAAAGGGGACGCCAAAGACTTGAAAAATTATAGACCGATCTGCTTACTGTCAGTTGCCTACAAACTATTTACTAAGGTAGTCGCAAATAGAATCAGGAACACCTTAGACTTCTGTCAAGCAAAGGACCAGGCAGGATTCCGTAAAGGCTACTCAACAATAGACCATATTCACACTATCAATCAGGTGATAGAGAAATGTGCGGACCCGCCGTGGTTGCTCAGTGGCTATGGTGTTGGGCTGCTGAGCACGAGGTCGCGGGATCGAATCCCGGCCACGGCGGCCTCATTTCAATGGGGGCGAAATGCGAAAACACCCGTGTGCTTAGATTTAGGTGCACGTTAAAGAACCCCAGGTGGTCGAAATTTCCGGAGTCCTCCACTACGGCGTGCCTCATAATCAGAAAGTGGTTTTGGCACGTAAAACCCCAAATTATTAGAAATGTGCGGAATATAACCAACCCTTATATATATCCTTCATTGATTACGAGAAAGCGATTCTGTCGAAACCTCAGCAGTCATGGAGGCATTACGGAACAAGGGTGTAGACGAGCCGTATGTAAAAATACTGAAAGATATCTATAGAGGCTCCACAGCGACCGTAGTCCTCCATAAAGAAAGCAACAAAATCCCTATAAAGAAGGGCGTCGGGCAGGGAGATACAATCTCTCCAATGCTGTTCACAGTGTGTTTAGAGGAGGTAGTCAGAGACCTGGATTGGGAAGAATTCGGGGTAAGAGTTAATGGAGAATACCTTAGTAACTTGCGATTCGCTGATGATATTGCCTTGCTTAGTAACTCAGGGGACCAATTGCAATGCTTGCTCACTGACCTGGAGAGGCAAAGCAGAAGAGTGGGTCTAAAAATTAATCTGCAGAAAACTAAAGTAATGCTTAACAGTCTCGAAAGAGAACAGCAATTTACAATAGGCAGCGAGGCACTGGAAGTGGTAAGGCAATACATCTACTTAGGGCAGGTAGTGACGGCAGATCCGGATCATGAGACGGAAATAATCAGAAGAATAAGAATGGGCTGGGGGTGCGTTTGGCAGGCATTCTCAGATCATGAACAGCAGGTTGCCATTATCCCTCAAGAGAAAAGTGTATAGTAGCTGTGTCTTACCAGTACTCACCTACGGGGCAGAAACCTGGAGGTTTACGAAAAGGGTTCTACTCAAATTGAGGACGACGCAACGAGCTATGGAAAGAAGAATGATAGAGTAACGTTAAGGGATAAGAAAAGAGCAGATTGGGTGAGGAAACAAACGCGAGTTAATGACATCTTAGTTGAAATCAAGAAAAAGAAATGGGGGGGGGGGGGGGCATGGGCAGGACATGTAATGAGGAGGGAAGATAACCGATGGTCATTAAGGGTTACGGACTGGATTCCAAGGGAAGGGAAGCGTAGCAGGGGGCGGCAGAAAGTTAGGTGGGCGGATGAGATTAAGAAGTTTGTAGGGGCGACATGGCCACAATTAGTACATGACCGGGGTTGTTGGAGAAGTATGGGAGAGGCCTTTGCCCTGCAGTGGGCGGAACCAGGCTGATGATGATGATGATGATAAACGAACACACAAAGACGGGACGGGTGCAGGCAGACGGATGGTAACTTGTATTGGAAGACCTCATGAATACACGAACTCGTCCAAACCTGGCTTTTGATTTACTGCTAGCTCCTTCGTGTTAGCATGCTGAACAGAAGGTGC
Source organism: Dermacentor variabilis (assembly GCF_050947875.1). Lineage (NCBI taxonomy): Eukaryota > Metazoa > Arthropoda > Arachnida > Ixodida > Ixodidae > Dermacentor > Dermacentor variabilis. The sequence goes on along the minus strand of NC_134568.1, from coordinate 119,210,825 downwards.
ATGTTTATCTCCCACCCTTGACGCAGGTTTCGTCGCAAACTACCGTTAATTTTCTATTCGCACGTGTGTTGTGAAACAGCCTACATGCAACTACCATAATGCAGCGCAAGTGTGAAGTTTGCATGTGTTTGAAAGCCGGCGCACACCAGGACGCTGCGCTCCCCTTCTCTCGCACACAGAGGGAAACCAGCTGTCTCACATAGCTGACAGAATTCGCCACCTTTACGGCTCCGGTTACGAGTAGCATGCAGATGGTGCACTGATGAAGGTCACTACACGTGCTATATGAGCCGGAAAACTTTTCCCGCATGTAAAACGTCTGTGTAGATTGCTGACAACTTTGGCGCAGCGCACAAATGCCGACGATCGCATCCCCGCGTACGTTCCACGAGGAGGCATGCGGGAACATAACAGTACAGTTGTTTGGCCTGAAACGAACTCACTGGATCGCAACATAACAGTACAGTTGTTTGGCCTGAAACGAACTCACTTTATCGCTGAATGCATCTTTGCAAAAACATAATCACCAAAGAACATTTCTAACACGATGAGATGCTAACACTTCGCTTTCGTTCGCGTCGAAAGCACTGCTTGCTACCAGCATCTTTTGCTTCTTCAAGAGGCCGGCTCCTCGCAATCAGCTCGTACATGTGAAAGCAACGTCGAACTCCTCAGACAAATGCAAGCTCTCGAAATTTACCATTACCATCTCAGCAAAACAACAGTGCCAAATCACCTTGCACCGTGCTTCATGTGTAGCCGCAGCGATCAGTCCGGACAAACACCATTGTTGACGTCACGAGATGCCTGACCAATCACAGACGGAAACGAGGTATGCGAGCTGCCCGAGTCTGCTGCTGCACTTTTCGTCGAAATAAAATCTATTTACGCTTTCTTTCGCTCAATTTTGATGCGATATTCGAATTCAGAGGGTTGAAAACCATTACCTACAGCTCTTCACTCATTTTTTCTGGAAAACCGTTCAGCTTCGCATTAAGCACTTCCTGCACAAAGCAAGTGTCATCTGCTTGTGTTACAACATGCTCAGTGTTGACGAGAGCTCAGCGGTCAGTGTTGATCTCGATCTTTATTTTCGCAAGAACCATGGTTCACCCTTGTTGCATTGTGGGCCGCAAACGTAGCAACTGGCTATACGTCAAGCTGCAACATTGTGTCCCTCTGCAAGGCAGCAAACGAACGGGGTGGCTGCAGCGCATCGGACTGTCGCTATCCGAATGGTGGCAGGATTTCTGTGTTTGCGGCAGTAACTTTACGCCGGAGGATTACTACCACAATAGTGTTTTGCGTATCCGGTATTCAGGTAACCGCAAGCGCAAGCGGTCTGGGCTGGCCGTTTGACCGTGCCATTCTACGGGATGAGGAGAGGTGCAAACATGAAAGGTCTGCACGGTGCAGCCATCTAGTGGCAAGAGCTCAACCAAACACAGTAGCTGTAACGAAGTGTATCTGCTTTGCTGCTGGTGCAAATTTTCCTCGGAAGCGTAATCGTGAACACATTGTTTTTATAAATGTTTAAAACGTTTTACACTTGATTAGAGCTATATTAGATCTTTGTTTGGCTGGTTAAGCTCTACACCACCAAGTGGCTGGACCATGCAGACCAATCAGGCCGCTCACGCACGTCTACGCTAAATTTTCTTCATCAGCTTGAGTTTATGCCTCCACCCATCCGTCAAAATGCCCATCTCGCCTGTGGTTACCAGAACACCGGACACGCTCGGCTCTGCGACAGAATGCTCACAACGTTTCGCTGCCCGCTGCTTCGATAGCTCTCGCTTGGGGTCAACTGCCAAGGGGCTGGCGGAGAGGTTGGAGAGGCTTCGCGCGCTTGCTCCTAGACAACCGGAAGTAGACGACACAACCTGCCATCAAGATGCAGAGCCAGTGAAGGCAATTTGTTCGCCGATCGCTCAGTGAACGAGTTTAGGAGAAAATACATGGCTATGGAGGAGAGTAACTTGTAATCTTCCGTAGCCCTCTTAATATAAGATGCTTCACACAAATTGTGGTGCGAATGATTAACTGTAGCTGTACTCTATGCATCTATAAAATTTGTCCGACCTGTTTAATGGCTCTTTAATCGGTGTTCGAAAGAGATTAGTTTAAACATACAAGTCTGAACCTCATCCACTACTATTTTCTATGTAGCTCTCATATTGAATCCCCTCGTGGAACTTTCTTGCTTCAGCACAGTAAAAAGAAAAATTACTGGCTTTAAACAGAAATTCTGTGTTTCCTTTTCATATTGATGCACTGTATACATATTGTCATTTCTACATAGTATCTATATAGCATGTATGTGAATTCAGCAAAGGTGGTGGCTTGGTATAAAACTGGTACTATCAAACAGAAGCACAAGACAATTTAAAGCCTATTGCAAAAATGGGACGTAAAGTCAGTCATTGCCAGCAACGGACAGCTGACCTTCACTTTTTTGAGATAAGCTGTGCCTGCAAAAGTAAATGTTGGCTGATGCCAAGATTCAGGTGTCCCTAATATAAACCAAAATAAACTCTTTAAAGCAGTGAAGCGCAACACTAAGGTGTCGTGCACAGGCTGAGAGTATGTCAGGACAGTTGAGGTTACCAGCTGGTAAGAGAGAATCACTCTTGTAACCAAGATCAGGTCTCAGATCAATGAACTTGCTATCATTTCATAGAAATAGCTCATCTTCGAAAATGTTTGCTTGTGGATCGATCCCCTTTTTATTCGTATTTGGGTATGTTCGACAGTGGGTTTTACCATTTTTTTTTTCAAATATATTTTTTTTTTGCTGTGCATTTTACTAACCCCTCCCTTCTGTTTCTTTTTAATTAAAATAAACACTACTCCTTAGTATTCAAACTGGATTAAGTAGTTTTTTTATTTTTTAACATACTTACTAGAGAGTGGCACCACCGGAAGACATGGTGTCAGCCTGTCTTGACATAAAACAAAGTTCTCTGGCACTCAGACAATATTGCAAAGGCACTCTGGGAAAACCTGGAAAACTCAGGGAATTTAGAAATGTCAACTTGGTAGACACCCTGATGCACCTCCGCACCAGGTGCACACCACTTGTGCAGTAGCAGCGCCTCTAGCATGTGAAAAGGGCAGAGCCTTGGACTTAGCTATGGGTGATGTGGCCTTCGGGCCCAGAGGACCCAGGAGCCACAAATGATTGTATGGTCACGCGACTCATCTTAAGTGAACCCTTACTACATAGATAATACGTATTAGGTATTTTTGAACTCCTAAGTTAGCTTATTTCTTTTATTTTTTATTTATACAATACTGCGGATCTTGCACAGGTCCAAGCAGGGTGTGTACCAAAGCATTTGAATAGACACAACAAAAAAGCGGCACATGTCAATCAATTGTAGGTAAAATTGGGGATGGCATCAAGTTCCAATCATTAATAGTTTCTGGAAAAAACGAATAATTGACGACCTCAGTACGTGCAAAATGTGGGGTTAAAGTGTGAGGGTGGTCCCGGGTGTGTCTATTTGTTAAAGGTTTAATATATATTGATGGTTCAATAATTACCTTGTTATTGGGGCTGGGCCAACTTTAAATTTTGGGGTGGTCCAATGTCCATTTGAATGCTTCTGAGCGGGCTTCTAGTTATGAACATCTCGTGGGCAAGCCAGCAACTTATTACTAATAAGTGCTGAAAGAAAGTCAATGTGCAATTTCTTTCTTTGTAAAGCTAGTAATTGTATACCATTTGTTACCATAAGTTTCGTGGGAAAATCACACTGCGAAAATTTAGGGAAAATAAATTGAATGGATTTTCTCTGTAATACATGCATACTCAAATATTGGCCGACTGAAGGATGTGTAGTAAAGAAGTTTTACACTAGCCAGAGCGTTTCTTAATTTGTGTCAGAGTAGACAGAGTTTAGAAAAGGCTGATGCACATATGTTGTCAATATGAATGTTCCTTGATAGATTGTTAGTAATGGTGACTCCCATGTATATGTAGTTAGTCACCTCTTGTAAATCTGACGAACCTAGCTTATAAATGTGCATTATGGGTTTCCTTTCCTTTGTGTAATTCATTATATAACACTTTTTTTCCGTATTTAGAAGCATTCCCCACATGTCGCACCACTCTGAAATGTGGTTTAAAGGGAGCCTGAAACGATTTTGACGGTTTTCTACAAACGTACTGAGTCGTTAATCCTTCTGATCATTAATTGACGAATCTAAGTGCTCTGCATAAATCGTGTAATTTATTATAAGGTTTTAATAATGCACATCGCTGCCAATCGCAGCACACTGCTCGGCGGAATTTGAAGCCGCCCCTACCCATACGACGCAAATCACCCATATGACGTCAGTGGGCCGAGCTATACGATTGGCTGACCAGGGCATGTGATGATAATTTTTCCAACTTTATGGTAAACAAATGATGTTCGTAAAAGTTGAAATGTTAGTTAATTTGTTTTTATAAAAAGAAAGTAACATAAAGGGAATGCACAAGAACAATTTTTCAGTGCACATAAGCACTTCCGGCACACAGCAAGCGTCGTCTGCTTGTGTTACAGCATGCTCCGTCTTTGACGAGAGCTCCGCCGTCAGTGTCGGTCTGTCTTTTCGTGAGCGCCATGATTCGACTTTGTTGCGTTGTGGACTGCAAACGTAGCGACTGGCAATATGTCAAGCTGCGACATCATGTCCCTCTGCAAGCCAGTAGACGAGCGGACTGGCTGCAGCACATCGGACTGCCGCTATCCGATCGGCGCCAGGATTTGGGCGATTGCGGCCGTCAATTTACACCGGAAAATTGCTAACGCAATAGCGTTTCGCGAGTCCGGTATTAGGATAAATGCAAGCGCAAAGGGGACAGGGCCTGGCCGTGTCCCCTTGCATGTCGTTTCATGGGATGAACAGAAGCGCAAATGTGAATGGTCTGTGCGGTGCAGCCACCTGGTGGCATAGAGCTCAACCAGACACAGTAGCAGTAACAAAATGTATTCTTCTTTGCTGCTGGTGTAAATTTTTCGCAGGAGTGTGATCGTTAACACATTGTTTTTGTAAATGTTTAAAATATTTTATACTTGGTTAGAGCAATATTAGCTCTTTCTTTGGCTGGTTAAGCTCTGCGCCAACGGGTGGCTGGAGCGTGGAGACCGATCAGGCAGCTCACGTACGTCTACGCTAAAGTTCCTTTACCAGCTTGAGTTTATGCTTCCACCGTTCAGTCGAAACGTTCCGCTAGTGTGTGGTTAACGGAATACCAGACACGTTCGGCGCTGCGACAGAATGCTCGCAACGCACGCTGCTTCGATAGCTTTCGCGCGTGCGGGGGTGGGCTCCAAAACAACCGGAAGTGGACGATGTGACGTCGCACCATGACGCAGAACCAGTGAAGGCGGAGCTTAGCCCTGTGGCTCGGGGAACGAGTTGAGGAGGAAAAGCATGGCTAGATAGGAGGGTAACTTGTAATCGCTTGTAGCTCCATTAATACGTAACACTTCACTTAAGTTGTGGTGCGAATGTTCTACTTAAAGGGACACTAAAATGAAAAATAATTTCTACTGCATCAGTACATTACCGTTCTACAACAGCAAGAACACCATTCTTACAATGATAAGACGTTTGGTAAGCCAGAAAAAGCACAAGAACGAAATACGGGTGGCGACGCCTACTTAAGTTCCCGCACCTGGGGGCTGTGACGTCGTGGATTTGATGGCATCTTCTAGGGCCTGCTAATTATATATAGCGGTACAGATTGACTACACTGTGTTCTAAAGGAACCAAATATTAAACATGGCAAGTTTCGGGAACCTTTATTCAGCCAACGCGGCCCAAATAAGAAAACATACTTTGGAGTCCCTGACGTCATGCTGACGTACCGGCGCAGGGGTTTCGGCGCGAAATTCAGATACTGATACTTGGACCTTCATTTTCTCGTCTAATAATCAAACTATTTTTTTTAAATGACTGCCTGCAGGGTTCTCAAACAATGCTTCCATTAGTCTAAACTGATTTATGGTTTCGCTTTAGTACCTTACGTGTCTACAAAATTTGACTGAACCGTTTCAGGGGCCCTTTAAGTTTACTTATGGGAAGTTATATCTTTGTACAAAACACAATCATCGGCAAATAGTTTGATGTTCATGTTTGAGTCAACTGCATTTTCAAGATCATTAATGTACAAAAGGAAAAGTAATGGTCAGAGTATGCTACCTTGCGGTACTCCCGATGTCACCGGTAGACAGTCCGACTGTCGCCCGTCAATCACAACATACTGTTTACGATCGCTAAAGTAATCAGTAATCCAATGTATAATAATATGCGGAAACATGGAATTTTTTAATTTTGTTATGAGTGGATCATGAGGTACACGGTCAAATGCTATGCTAAAATCTAGAAAATCATGTCAATGTCAAGAGAAGAGGCTAGTGAGTGAATTAGCATGATTAGCTGGCTTACCATTGAGCATCCTTTTCTGAAACCATGGTGGTGACGTGTTAAAGTTGAGTGTTTCTTGAGAAACTGATTAATTTGTTTAGTGATGAAATGTTCAATTAATTTACAAGACGATATTATAGAAATAGGGTGATAATTTGTACAAGACGGTCTCCGTTGTTAAATACAGAAACGATTCGGGCTGTCTTGCAGTCATCTGGTAATTTGCCAGTTGCTCACGACGTACGGAATAATAGAACAAGAAATTTCACGACAGTTTCTGCATATCGCTTGAGAAAAGTGTTAGGAATATTATCATAACCAGAAGGCATTTTGACATTCTGATTTAGCAAAAGCGATAGTGGACCTGGAAAGGATATACATGATACACCATATTGACACATGAACTTGTTTATCTTTTACGGGTGAGCGCTTTTCACTGTCTACGAAATGTCATCGCTCAGTGCGGGACACGCCCGCATGTATCACAAGTTTCTCGAATCTTATCGATGGTTCTGTTGTCATCGAAGCTTGTGTAATCTGATTGCATGTGTGACGCGAATTGTGTAGAACTTTCTGGAAGGCACCCGAGTACCACCAATTACTCTGGAACCTTTGATGACTTATGTATGAAAGCTAACTTGCCTGACCGGCAGATAAGATTTTCGGCGATTGCCGACTGTATTCTCCGCTATCGTTGTGCTTTGAGTGTAGCCTGTTTTTGAAAGCACAGGTTCGCGCAATAAAACACTAGTTTCGCCATTCAGTTTTACTGCTTCCTTCACTGTCACTACCGCGTGACACTATGTTGAAGCAGAAGCCATGGATGGACACATGATAGCTCGTGAGAACACGCTATAAACATATGTGTTAAAATGTTGCGCAATTTCTCTTGAATCTGAAATCATGTGACCATGAAATCGAAGCTGTGTGACAGGTTTCTTTTGTACACTTGAGCTTACCACTTCACACTCCTCACAAAACCAAGAAATTGAGTTATTTTAAATTTCATTAGCTACTGCATATATCCTCATGATGTTTTAGTATTATGGTCATTATTAGGTATAGTTTAAGGCTGTAACATTGTTTTGCTAGATTTGTGAGCTTAAAATAGATTTTTTAGTGGAACCAAATATATTGAAAATGACTTTGCATGACCTTGCCACGAGCTTCCTATATGTATAATGCTTCGCATTAAAATATGGTGCCTCAAATGTAAAATGAGAAAGCACTCCATTTTATGAGAAACTTGTCCATGGCCTGTCTGAATTGAAAAGCTAAAACTCTCATCATCATCAAGGGTGGATGGCATCAACCCTAAACTGTTAAAAAATACTAAGCACATATGCACAGCTTACTTCAGATTAATCTTCTCTCAGTCTTTATCCTCCTGTAGCGTCCCCGTCGCCTGGAAGAAAGGACAGGTCGTTCCAATCTACAAATCGGGTAATAAAAACTCGCCTCTTAACTACCGACCGATTTCCATAATTAGCTTACCCTGCAAGGTAATGAAGCACGTCATTTGCACCCAAATCATGCGCTTTCGTTACACTAACAAGTTCTTTCACCCATCCCAACATGGCTTCCGTAAGGGTCTGTCATGTGAAACACAACTTGCTATGTTCATCCATGACTTGCATGTTAACCTCGATGCTAACACCCAAATAAGTGCTATTTTTCTGGATTATGCTAAAGAATTTGACAAGTTACCCCGCCAATGCCTATTACTTAAGCTCTCCCAGCTGAACCTGCACCCCGATATCTTAAATTTGATTACTGAATTTCTCACTAACCAATCACAGCCAGTGCATGTCAATAATTACACTTCCGCACCCCTCCCTGTAACATCTGGCGTACCACAAGGTAGCGTTCTAGGCCCCCTACTTTTTTTTATTTATATTAACGACCTTCCCTTCATCTTTCCTCTCAAATCCGTATATTTGCTGATGATTGTGTCATCTACCACATAATTACTAACAACTCTGACCACAGTATTTACAAAATGACGTTAACAAAGTGCAAGACTGGTGCAACGACTGATTAATGACCCTTAACCCCAATGAATGTAAAGTAATGTGCTTCACTCGCCACCATCAGCCCTTATACTCACTGTCTAGTATCACTAATACTACCTTAGAAAAAGTGGACACATTTAAATACCTCGGCGTCACCCTTTCATGTGACTTAAACTAGTCTGCTCATGTAACGCGCATTACCGCCTCCGCTAACCAAACATTAAGATTCCTAAAACGTCATCTGCGTCAAGCACCGCATCATGTTAAACTACTAGCATTCAAGACACTCGTACATCCCAAGCATAAATATGTATCATGTCAAACTTCCCTTATCAATTCACTCAAAAAAATTCAGAATATGGCAGCAAGATTCATTCGTTCATTGTGTTCTTATAACACCAGCGTATCATTACTAAAAGCACAGTCTGCCTTAAACATGCTATCATCCCAGCGTCACATTGATTCGTTAATACACAAACACAGCTTTCTCCCCATGGTTGCTGGAGGAAATATCTTGAACTTGCCAGAGAAAAGCCAAAACTTGTTGGTGTTTACAGAATGTTTTGGTTTGTTTGGTAGTTTGTTTGTTTGCCTGCATGCATGCAAGTGTGCTTTAGTAGAACATCCAAATAATTAAGTGTTTTTAATTAATTGATGCTACACAAGAAGCTGGAAAAATCAAAAGAACTTTAAAATGGCCTTATTGGCATTTTCAAAATGACACCCTCTTACCTTTTGTGATACAGATTCTGAAATTTCATACTATTGATTTTCAGACACGTGTACAGCCAGTTGTGCCTTCTGTTCGGGACCAAATCACACCTTCTGCTGGTGACTGTGCTTCCTGGAATGCTTTATGTCAGCAGATGGATGAACAGTTAAGAGAGACCAGAGCACAGTGCATTGAAGCTGAGACTGTGTTCGAATTGTAAGTCATCTCAACATTTTTCTTTACAACTGAACGGTATAAAAGCAGTGAGAATTTGCTCCAGCAAGGTCCTCTTTGTTCTGAGGGCATAAGTAAAGGAGCAATCTGTATTGATGTGTTGCTACTAGAATATACTAGTGTGTTAATAATAGTGTATACTAGTGTATCCATATGAAGACCACAGACAATGGAGGCTTCATATGGTTGTTACTAAATATGAAGCTTCTTATTTCCCTTGATTCTCCTCACTCAAGCATACTATATGTCACATTGTTGAAGGCCAGCTGTTTCGACTATTAAATTAGCCCTCGCCAGATAATTCAAGCTTGACTGGTCAGCACGCATGCACCTGACCCCAATGGTGACTCCAATGGTGACATAATACAATTAAAACTCTATTAACGAAACCCAATTTTACGAAGTTCCCGATCTAATGAAGAAATTTCCATTGCCCGGCAAGTACCTGTGAGGTTCAATGTTCTCATCAACCTGAATTAACGAAACTAGCTTGCATTAAACTCAATTTAATGAAGTTTTTCCAGAAATAAATGAGTCAAAATAAAGCTGTGATTTCATTCTAATTTTGACCCAGACGGGTTTCTCTTTGAGCATGCACTCTAACGCTATCAAGTTAAGACATCTAGGCACCCTAGTCATGGCCCTGGCTTTATTTTGACGAGGCTGCACGCCATTCCCATGCATGGAACAACGGGTTCGGCAGTCGCTAGCATTCTTACGTACCAGATGATGCTAGGGGCAGCGGTAGCTGGGCCGTCCTCGCAGACGTTTTACATGTAAAGGCATGGGTTAGCGGCAAATACAATGCAGCGGTATCTTTTGGGTGTCGCTGCATTACAATTTCGGATATCGAAGGACAGAAATATTCCTTACTCGATTTTCCTAACTTCCCAATTTACCGAAATAACTTGAGCATGGGTCATCACATCGTTAAATAGAGTTTCAACTTGTGGGGATGCGCGACACTCTCATGTCCCCTAATATGTTTTTCCCGCATAGCTCCCTTTTCCTGCAATCCGGCTTCGCCGCGTGGCTTGCGTGATGCCCGCGGCAGTCGGTCTGGTTGAGGCGCAGTACGAGAGATGGCGCGGGTGTTGCGCTGCTAACGCCGCCTCCGGCGGGGTTACTTGGGAGCACGGAGCAAGAAACATTTCTCCGTGCTTGGGAGCGAAAAGGAGAAAGCTATCTCTCTTTCCCGGCGGATCGGCGAACAGCGCGGACGTCCAGCGCGCGCACCGATCCATGCTTCTGCGAGACCGTCTCGCGTGGCCTCCTTCGAACGCGCCACCGTTCGCGTGACCGTACGCGCGAACAACCAGGCGTTGGGATCCAGCATGGGGCGAACATATTCGCTCGTTATCCGGTCGCGGTGAGTCGGACTTCTAGATTTGTCGCGCACCCACCGGCATGTTTTGTGGATAGCAACTCGGCTAGCAGGCATTGATCTATGAAAGGTGCAATAAATGCCCTTGTGATTGTTTGCACTGCTGTGTTGTCGTTCCTTTGTCCCAAGAGCATGGGTGTGAGAACCCCACATCTGGCTGCCCAACGTGGACATGTTGGGGCATCGGACGATAGATTTAACAGTTTTGCTTCGTTCGAGACCTTTGTTTGAACCAAAGCATAGGGCTAGCATGAATTTTGATCGCTAGCATTGGCGGCGTGCTTTCTTGAGCGAGGCGACAGTGGCTGTAGTGTGTTTGAACATGTCAACATGCTAAGCCTTTTTGCAAGTGTTTTTTTTAATGACATTCATCGGTACGAGAGCCACGTGGTCTGCATCCTGGGAGAGCGAGGCTTTGCGCCCGCGGAGCATTGGCTATCCTGAAGCGAGTGAGTACGGAAGCCTCGTGGGTGGTCCGAATTTCTTATGTAAATAGCTTCTTCTATTTCTTTGACTCTAATCAAGTCGCGGCTCTGGGACTCGGGTGGCCGCGGGCCACGGATGCCACTACGGGCTGACTGGTATTGCGGCCTGGCACCGGGTGCTCCGACACCGTCTGGGACGGTGGGCGCCGTCAACTCGGATGCTGTGTGCACCGAGCGGGGTAGGACCACCTAACAGAGCTGATGTCTCCTGGCGGCTGCCTGTTTTCCGCCCATTTTGGGTGGTGTTTTTTGGATGCCGATTGTTGTCAGGGTAGCGACGCTTTAAGCTTAAGGCTTTATGGAGCTGCCTGTCGCACGTGGAGGGACACAACCTGGTGGACCGTGGCGTTGAGGTGTTGCACTTTGCTTCCCTCATTCTAGTTAGCCTCGCACGAGTTGAAATTACTCTTTTGACTCAAGGAAGTGAGCTTCGTTCACATGAACTTAGCATCTGAGTAGCTGCCCGATCTTTTGCTAGCCGAGTTGAACATCGTACCACGTGGGCGATGCACATGCAGAATTCCTCTCCCTTGCACTACTTTAGTGTTTGTTGAGTGTACACAGCGTTTGCTGTGACATGCACATCATCTGCACTGCTGCCCCGGACTACGATCAAGCCACCGCGGGCAATGGTGATGCTGTGGCCGGTTCGGCGCAGCGACTTCGGCGGCCGTCTGTATCCAGCTCGCAACCCTCGGCGGCAGAGAAAAAAGCCGGCGGTCACCGACTGCTACTGCGGCTCTCGCCAGCAGAGCGCGAGCAACGCTTGCTCGTGCGGACTGCTGCATCGCCGTTTCCGGAGTCCTGGCCTAGAATCGTGCCGTCGAATCTGCGAAGATGCTGCTGTGACCAGTGGACGCCAGCGGTGTACCCCAAGGACAACGTCTGCTCGCATGTTATGGACAGCGTGTGGACATTTCCTCAGCGCAGCCACTGTTGCATGTACTACCTTGTTCGCGGAGCACACGTTGATGTTAGACCGTGTGACATGTTTCGCCAGAATATGTAGTGATTTAAGGTTGGGGGGATGTGGGGATGCGCGACACTCGCGCGTCCCCTGATATGTTTTTCCCGCATAGCTCCCTTTTCCTGCAATCCGGCTTCACTGCGTGGCCTGCGTGTTGCCCGCGGCAGTCGGTCTGGTTGAGGTGCAGTACGAGAAATGGCGCAAGTGTTGTGCTGCTAATGCCGCCTCCGGCGGGGTTACTTGGGAGCAAAAAGGAGAAAGCCATCTCTCTTTCCCGGTGGATCGGCGAACAGCACGGACGTCCCGCGTGCGCACCGATCCATGCTTCTGCGAGACCGTCTCGCGTGGCCTCCTTCGAACGCGCCACCGTTCGCGTGACCGTACGCGCGAACGACCAGGCGCTGGGATCCAGCATGGGGTGAACATATTCGCTCGTTATCCGGTGGCGGTAAGTCGGACTTCTAGATTTTTCGCGCGCCCACCGGCATGTTTTGTGGATAGCAACTCGGCTAGCAGGCATTGATCTATGAAAGGTGCAATAAATGCCCTTGTGATTGTTTGCACTGCTGTGTTGTTGTTCCTTTGTCCCAAGAGCATGGGTGTGAGAACCCTACAAACTGTATAGTATCTTGCGTTCGTGAATTAGGGCACCCCAGTTGTCACAAGAGATTTCGTGAAAAATACAACAGAACCCTAGTGTACTTTACCATGGTGCATGGTCAGCTATGCACATATTCTCTGCCGCTTAAGCATTGAGCAACAGTGTGCTTATGCTTCCAGTCACTTGTTCTCTCAACTGTCTTGGTGTGCTTCAGAGAGGAATGAAGACTACGCTTTCACTGTCAGGAGAGAGCCTCTCTTAGGTTCTAAACTTTCCAATGGCTGCAAGCACAAATGTAGAGCACAGCTTAAAATAGTCTACCTGCATCTGAGTTTGACTACTACAGTAAATGCTACTTTCTTGAGATGCAGTGCTGGGAATGAGGAGGGAGAGAGGGTGCTACTACAGGCATGCCAAGCAATGAATAAAGACTCTGTGCGCTGGTATAAAGTATTGGAGACTGCATTGTAAGCTTTTGGCAAGCTTTTCAGTTGGTCACTTTCGGGGCCGAAACAGGTGATTGTACTAGCTGTGGAGTCGCAATTATGCAGGTCTGCTAATGGAACAGAAAAGCTTCAGATTTGTTTTCTTTCCCCCTTCATTGTGTCTTTTTAGTTTACTCTATTGCAGTACTTCAATATGAACAGCGAACTTCCCATAAACACCTGATAGCATAAGTGTTTTCTCATCGTGCCACTCACCATACACAATTCTAAGTCCTTATAAACAACTGCTGATAGTAATTTAAAGGGATTGCTCGCGCTGCCTGGCTATCTCTCACGTAACTCCAGTAGTTAGTTTTCAGTATAGTTGACTTCATTTACGACTATGTTACACTGAATTGTTTGATAAACAATTTAGTGAACTTCTGATAAGGTAAATTGATTTCCAAGATCATTTTATGCTCATCTTGAAGGGAGCTTACTACATTGCTTTTAAGCCTTTGTGGTTTCCTCTTTATACAGGCAATTGCATGTAGGATTAAATTGAGTGTGTGAAAGCCAATGTTACTATCACACCCACTGTTATTTAATGAACGTTTCTATACATGGTGCAACATTGATTAGTTCAATTGTAGACATTTGTGCTGCAGGCTTTTCATTGTGGTACGAGTGCAAGGCTTTGGATAGCTCATTGTCTTTGCATGTACAATATGGAATTTATGAGCATCGCTACTGAAACAAGTAAGCTATGTTATCATGGCAGTTATTTAAGTGTAACTTTTGTCTCACAAGCTCACCACATGTGGCATTATCTGTATTAGTCAGTGTCACTCTATTCCTAGGCTGACTGCCAGATTTTTGTGTTCTTCTTTTTCTGGTCCTTCTTCACGTTATAACTGCTTTTCTTTTTATTTCATCTCCATATTGGATCTGAATGGAGTATAACACTATGTAATTGCATGTTAAATATCTCTAGAAGCTTGAACTATTTTATCTGACCAATAAAAGTACATTTAAGGGGGTACCTGGGCCTCGCGCAAAGCTTTTATGACAATTTTTTTATTATTATTATTTAGAAAGACCTCACAGGCCTACGAAGAAGCATAGCATGAGGGGGCATATGGCACAGTTTATCGCAAGCTACAATCGGTAAAAAGATATTGATGCATAAAGGTATTCAAATATTGGCACAAAATGATGAAATTTACATATGTACATAAGAAGAAAAAAGAATGAACAGATAAGCATTGTGTAAAAACAGCAAAAAGTATTGCATAAAAGCAGCAAGATACTTTACGTTGATACGTTATGCACTGCGTAATGTAAAAAAAAAAAGAAAGTTAGGTGGGTGGATGAGATTAAGAAGTTTGCAGGGACAACATGACCACAATTAGTACATGACCGGGGTAGTTGGAGAAGTATGGGAGAGGCCTTTGCCCTGCAGTGGGCGTAACCAGGTTGATGATGATGATGAATGTAAAAAAAAATGGAAACAAACACATGGCATAACGCTTGCCAGTGCATTGAAAACGTAAATGTAATGGGATTGATAAGTACCCGTGCACTAACTCAACCCTATGCACAGTGTGGAGAAAAATGTTTGACCAAATTACTGCAAGAGGCATCATGATTTCTGAGCAAAGCAATGCTATCTGGGAGGCTTGTGTCGTTCCATATATGCGGACATAGCTGAAATTATTGTGCAATCTGCGCAATTTGAAGACGTGGTGTTTTCAAGCATGGTAGGGATAATTCGTCAAAGTGAATGAATTTATGGAACAATGATAGCAATGCAATATCACGGCGAGTACTCAACGACTGCAACAATAGTTCGGCTTTGATCTGCATTATGCTAGACTGGGCACTGTAATTATGAGTGGTGAAACAACTTGCCCTATTCTGAATGATTTCCAACTCTTCAATTAGGTATTGCTGGTGTGGAGACCAAATGGGAGACGTGTACTCAAGCTGGGGTCGCACAAACGTTAAGCCATTTTACGCAAGACAGATGGAACACTGTGCAAGCTCCGGTGCAAAAAAACCTAATGATTTGGATGCATTGGCAGAGACACATGTAATGTACTCAGACCATGATAGGTTAGGTGTAAAGTGTGTGCCAAGATACTTATATTGTGCAGTTTGGGATATAATACTATTGTTAATGTGGTAGCTAAACTGCATATTAACAGATTTACGGGTGAAAGACATTGTTTTACATCTTGACAAGTTTAGTGTCATGAGCCATGTAGCACACCACTGATTCACTATCTCTAGATCTTGTTGGAGCGCTATAAGATCATCACTATTGGTTACTAGACAGTAGATGACACAATCATTGGCGAATATTCGTATGCAAGACGATATGTTGTTAGGCAGATCACTTATATAGATTAGAAACAACAGAGGCCCAAGGATGCCTCCCTCTGGCAGACCAGAAGTAATGTTAGATTTGGGGGAATTGAAGTCATTAACAGAGGTAAATTTCTCTCGATTAGATAGAAAGTTACGTAGCCATGACAATGTACAGGAGTCTAATTTTAACGCAAATAATTTTGATATGAGGCAGCAGTGTACAACACGATCAAATGCTTTGGAAAAGTCAAGGAATAAGCAGTCAGTCTATAAGTAGTGATTCAAGTTAAGGTGGGTATCTGATGTAAATTCGAGTAGCTGTGCGTAGCACGAAAAGCCTTTTCTGAAACAGTGTTGGTTACAGAAACTGTTAGATTCGAGATGGTTATAAATGTGCAAAGCGATGACATGTTCGAGCATTTTGCAGCAAATGCAGGTAAGCGAGATGGGCCTGTAATTTTCACTCAAGTTTTTACTTCCATTTTTGTAAATCGGTATAACTTTTGCTATCTTCCAGTCGGCATACCAGGCATTAAGGACTGCCTGAATATATGAACCAGGATGACACTTGAAGCAGAAGTGGTATTTTTTAATATCTTAGAATTTATACTGTCAATGCCACAAGACAACGACACTTTAAGGTTGTTTATTAGCAAAGTAATGCCCTTGACCGTGATGTTTATCAGTGCCATTCAACCGTAATCGAAATCAGGTACAAAGGGAACATTTGAGCTATCCTCACTTGTGATCACAGATGTGAAAAGCGAATTGAAAACCGTTGCACACTCACTCTCAGAAAGAGCGATTGTGTTATCATCTTGTAAAAGAATGCGGTTACTCTCTTCACTAGGGCTTGTTGTTTTCCAAAACTTTGATGGATTGTTTTTGAGTAATTGTGGATGGTCGTTAGAAAAGTAGTTACCCTTTGCTGCGCATAGGGCAATGCAATGTGACTTAAGGTAGGCTTTGTATTCACTCCACAATGAAGGCGTTCTTGAGCGCCCGGCGCACTTGTGCAGCCACTTTTTTTTATTCTTCGTGCACTTAAGAGTTTTTGTGCAATTGCTACTGGAAGACTGAAATTTACAGGTAATAGATAATTTAATGTGCTAGTTGTAAGTATGCAGCTAGCTTTTCTCTACATAATGAAGAAAATATATTATACAATTGTTTCTGTTCCAGATTTTTAAGGTGATTGGCAAAAAATGTTTTACAGTAAGCAAGTTAAAGTTTGCCTGAATATATGCCTGAATACTCAAGAAGTGCAATAAGCGTTGTTTCGTGTTTCTACATGTATTCAATCCAACCTTACAAAAGTTCGAAGTTGAAATTTGGTATATGAATTCTTTTTCTTTTATAATTTGTAAAAATTACACAATGTTTCAGGGCACAGTAACATGGCATTATAGGCTTATTCCACTGCTTGGAAACCTAGCTATCATATAGAAAAAGGTATTAAAATCGGATGATTAGGAGAGTAACTACACCTCTCGGAAAATTGCTGATGGCCAAAAATAGTTATTTTAAAAACTAAAAAAAAAACGTATCGCAATGTGAGAAAGGCATTTTATTCTCCTGAGTGCAAAAAATTTGGCAGAAAAGCAAGCTGGAAAAGGTGCTATTTCAAACAAGACCAATATGGTGTAGCTATGATAAATGATTTTAGAATGGTTAATGGCAAAATGGGTCATTTTCAGCACTTTCATGGGCAAAACTGAGCATCTCGTAAGATAAAAACTTTTTTTTCTTTTTTTCCTCCCCATCAACAACCTGCCATCTTAAGCTAGCTTGGGTTGGTTGTGGGTTTTTTCTTTTTTTGTTTTTACTCGGTGCATCATGATATGTAGATTACAAAAATAACCAATGCAAAATTAATTTTTTAGTATATTTTTGTCTCCAAGAACCAGGTACCCCCTTTAATGTTAAAGCATGCTTCAGCATTAAATGTACTTTTCATGCTAAATTCTTATGATCAGCATGGCTGAAAATGCATTTTGTAATTCTATTTTCACTGCAGGGTCGATGCAAACATTGCCAAGCTGGAGAAAGAGTGCAGTGAGCTGTTGAAGAAAATGACCACTAAATAAACTAGAAAAGCCCTCATCTGGTCATGTGTGCTTAGAATTCCATCTGCCTTGTCTTTGTTCCGCGTGGCTTCCCTTTGAAAGTACTGTTATCCAAAGTGTCACGATCTGCCAGACTACTTGTCACACTAATGAGCAGAGCACTTCCCTGGACCTGAGGCTGGCTTCCACTGTTTCAAGAGAAGCCGCCATCTCAATTCCTGCCATGCAGGGTACAGTTAAGAAAAAGAATAGCTTATTTCCTTACCATTCTCAGGTAGTCTGATGTTAATCCTAGATGGGCTTGATTTTGTCATTGTAGTAAGTGTTGTACGCACAACACATATGGGCACTGTATGTTATACCGCTTCTCCATAGCATTTTCATAGCTGCAATATCACTGCCTGACATCGAAGTGTATAGTCCATGAAATGGCTTGATGAGTACAAGAAACTCGGCTGATTTTGACGGTGTATTTTAGTATGAATTTAGTGTTGGGAGGTTGGGGGGCCAGACTTGCTTTTGTGAATGCCGGTCTAATCGAGCCAGTCTTTCGCTTTTACTTCACACTTGCATCATGCAGTTTATGCTCTGTTGCAGTTTGTTTACACTGCACTCAAGGGTCACGACTAGTTTTCAGGCATTACAAAAATAGATGGGTATCATATACCTATGTATGCCCTCTTAAGTCCTGTCTACCCTACTGCATGGACATCCCTGATGTAGTACTCTTACAAGCATTTGTGTTTAAGAGGGGGAGGGAGGTGGTCCATGCTTGATTGGCATTACGCATCAGTAGACAAGGCTTATGCATTCAACTTGGATGCCTGAAGGCTGCTTTGCTTGCTATGCAGTAAATCTTATTGTTGCTATGCATATCTTTAATGTTGAGTGTGCACACAAGTCAGGGAGTTTAGTTCCAAGTAAAGAAGCCAGGTTACGAGCTTTTCTTATGAGCAAGAAGGAGTGTCGATATTGTACCCGCTTTTAGGCATCTTTTGCAACACAATTATTGTTACATGTGTTATGTGCACTGGACATCATTTCATGCAGAACGGTATTTCAGTGCAATAACAAGTTCCAAGCATATGCAGTCAGAAGAATGTATATGGCTAGAATGCTAGTTCAAACTGTTCACCTAGTTTACAAGTCTTTTCATTGTGACTTTTGCCATCTGTCCAGATTTTTTTCCAATCCTGGAAGTTCCTCATTTTGTGTATAGTTGTTTTGCCATTATTACTTATTCTACAGATGCATTTTTTTAAATATGTAAACATTTTCTTTTGGAACATGTACAATAATGTTAATGGCTGAATCATTGCACAAAAAATGCCTTCACAATTTGCCTTCTTTGTATACACTCTGCTGTTGTTGCTATTCCGTGCTCTGTGCTGGACATTGTTGTGATGTATTGCACCAATAAAATGTGCTTGCCAACATAAGTGTTCATTTGGACTAACCTATCCAGGTGATGTTCTCACTCTTGCCATTAATACGTTTACAACTAGCATAACACTGGAGTAGAATCTCATGATGCCACACACGGTAAAACTTCACACTTATCTGCCACAGTGGCTGAGCAGCTGTTGCATTCTACTGTCGAGTGAAAGATTGCAGGCAGGGTCCCTGGCCACAGCAGTCACATTCCAGTGGGTTTAGAGTACTGGAATGCACCCCAGGTCGTCACAGCCCAGGTGTTGCTTTGAGGTGGAAAACTGCACCTGTCAGTGCAGTTTGCAGAGGACCAGTGCAGCCTTGCCCTGCCCTGCCCTGCTTTACCCCAAGGTAGCTAGCTAAGTCAGCGAACCAGCCAACCACTCTTCATTCATTCATTGAAAACCGCTGCTAGTGAAGGGAAACAACAGTCCTCTACAGTGGGAAACCAGAATACAATAAGAAACAAATCCAGAAAACTGGATTATGGACACCAGCTTTCTTGTTGGCCATGTTAAAGGAGCACTAAACACTTTTTCAATGTGGCAAGAAAACATTCCTGATCTGTCATTAATGCGTGCAGCAAGGGACTTAACAGTCTTGCGTAATATATTGCTTTCTCTCTCCCACAGCTTTTATAACCCCACCTTTCTTCCACCTTGCGCAATGCAAGTGGTGAAGTTGCATGAAGCCTGGTGACCCATAGACGGTGGCCATTGGACACATGCATGCACGCCCTTCCATATTTTCTAGGAAATGAAGAAGGGGTGATTGCTCGCATGTCCTTGTCTCTGCTCCTTTGTAGCCCTCTGGCACCTTTTGTCAGATGCCAGCATCAAGAAAATGTCGCAGTTTCACCCTAGAAATGAAACACTGATTTGATAGCAAATGATTAGACAGCTATATGAAGTAAGAATAGTAGTTTTATCGGCCGTATAAACCTGTAAACATTTGTTTACAAACCAAATTAACTAGCATGACATCACACATGCACAGGCAAATATGAACATATCTCGCTCAATGACCGTGTACACTTGCAGTCAAAACACTGGCGTGAGGAAGGAGGGCAGCAGCAGCGAGAAAGTTGCCCTTCATGCTGCCTCTCGCTTCAACGCAAACTAAATATTAGGAACACAGTGCATACGAAGCCATCAGTCCTTGGCACGCCAAGACTCTGTATCCAGTGCAGATGGCTTTCGAGATAGGGCTCGTTCGGCCACGCTCGGCCACGCCATACGCAGCCACTGACACCCCCTGGTGCTATGTGAATGATGGAAGACTGCACACTTCCTCCCAGCCTTCCTCCCTTGCACAAGAGAGATCGAGCCACTATCTTTCTTGGCTCACCCTCGCACGCTTTCACTCGCACCCACGGCACTTGGCACATGGCCGCCATAATATCGCACTTGGACTTTGTATGGAACATCACGGCTACGGCGACGACGGCGGCAAAAATGCGCCTGCAGTGTCCATATAATTGCTATCACAATAAATGATGGCACACTACAGAAAAAAGTAAAAGAAAGGAGCAATGGGTAGTACATTATTATTGGCGGTGCCCCACCTGAGAGGAGCCGATGAGATGAGTGGGAGTGGGAAAAGTTAAGATTGAACTTGTACCTCTATTCATATTAAGTCCTTTGTAAAAATTTCTTGGGGAGTATATTGCTTGGAAGGTATCGCATGCATTCCATTGCGTTGCTCAGTTCAAGAAACGTGACACCCCTTTAGTCATAAACCGGGCATGTTTGCCACTAATGCTTGTAAATCTACAATTGGCTGCCATCTCTAGCCTTTCCCAGTTTTTTTTTTTCAATTAAAAAGCATATTAATCATATTGGGTTACTAATGTTCTCACTGCATTTACACTAGCCTCAATGAAACTCCTATCAGTTGCTTAATACACCATATTGTGACGTCGTCGCTCTCCAATAAAAATGCACGCGCTTCGGCGGTCCTCTTTTTCACAGTGGAAAAAAAAGATTATGCGTGGCTCTGCTGTGGCAAACACCAGAGACTAGCGGAGCTCGGGGAAGACCAGCAAAAGTTAGACTAAGTGTGCCGTTTGGCACTACTTTACTGGCCTTCGCCCAGCCCTGCTGGTCTCTGGTGTTTGCGATAGCAGAGCCACATATAATTTTTGGTATTGCGGAAGGGTAATTGACTAACACAGCTCAAATCACTTTTCTCTTTAGTGCCCCTTTAAAGGTTGCTGTCAGAAGCTGTGGTATCTATAATCTACCTTAATGCATTTCATTACAAAATTTAGGTAGTACTAATGTGATGTCATAGCTTGGCACTTGTTACTAGAAAATTTGCTGTGTTGCAACAGATCAGCTCATTCCATGGTATTGCTGCAGTTAATTACACAATGTATTCCAGTGTTTGTCAGTGCTCTGCCTAAAGTACTGAGCTGTCCACGAAGTTGATTAGGCACACTACTAGCTGGCCAAATTCATGCATTGGCATTTTTCAACCTCCATGCAGTGGGTGTACATATGTGCAGACTTCAAACTTTGTAACGTGTGTAGCACATAACTATTCTTCCTGTTGTGTATTGATTTCGTTCTTTTTTATTTATTTTAAAATTTTTGTAGACCTATTCCATGGCTGCCATACTTCACGAGAAAAATGTTCAAATTATGGTAAAGAGTGTGGCGATGAGAGACAATCTCTTCACTCTTCTGTATTGCATGCTTGAAAGTGTGGGGAGCAAAATATTCAAAGCGCTAGACTGAGATGTAAACGGGTTAAAGACCAAAGGGACATCTCGACAACCTGCACATTTCAGATGGTGTTATCCAGTTTAGTAATGCTGGAGATGATGAAAACATGTCTTCGGCCTCGCTGGCCCTGTCGCAAAGGACGCTTTCCTACTGCTTTGGGTTGTGGGAGGCAAGAAGGGTACGGCAGAGGGGAGAGACTGGTGATGTCTTAACTGAATTTTAGTGGAGCAATTTATAATGTAATGAGATTTAATGGTGCTTAATCAGTTTTTTTCCAGTGTTTCTTTATCTGATATGTCACTGAATCAAGACCATGTGCAATTCTGAGTACATTTGATTCATGCCCATCCGTTAAGCCCTGTGATACGCCACTTGTCTTTTTTTCTTCACGTACTGTGTCACAGTGTATTGCACTGACAGCATTAAACCTATCAATGTAGCCCAGCTTTCCATCCTGTTCTACGCTGGGTTTGCAAGGGAGCAAGAGCTATGATTCGTAACCAGCCTTTTGAAACAGTGTACGAGTACTTTTGCCTAGGGTTTTAGACACAGGGACTCGGGTAATGAGAATTGAGTCTGCAATAAACACCACTTTGAGTCTATTTGGTAGACAATCCCACGTCATTAATATTAGCTTGCTTGCATCCACCAGAAGAAAAACATGTAAAACATTATTCTGTCGCTAATAACTCATTGTGCTGAAACTTCGACGATAAAAGAACTTAAAAGGAAGCTAATAAGGACTGCATAGCAGGTAATAGAAATCGTTTATAAGCATGAAAGACAAGAAAATAAATATGCTTGCCAAGTCTGGAACCTGCAATTTCCTACCCTGCTCTCATTACCGGAGCATTTCTGGATTGCACTGCCTGGTTTGTAACCCATGGCTATTCAATCAATTGCCTAGCGGGATTCCCCCACTACCTGTCTATCTACACTGCTGTCTAAACACTAGCAGAACAAGTTGTCCCAGTGAGTTGTTACTAGTAGGAAATAAGCACAGTTTCACAGGTTGTTATCCAAACTTGTATGAGTTAAAATTTACGAGATGTTCTGTCACTACTTCTGTTTTTACTTTGCGAGAAATATTTGTTGCTTTACATTATACCCAGCTGTATGGTCTTCACTGGCACAGTTGAATTTCCAAATAAGATTATATTCCAGTTAAAAGTAATAGGAAGAAATTTAGTTAGCTAGGTCATAGTATAACGAAGCAGATAGCTGGCTTGGTCTGTCGGGTAGTAGGATAGGCATCAGGGAAAGATAAGTACAGTAGGTGATATTAATGCAGAGGAATACAAATGTGCAAAGCATTTATTGCATGCTGCAGATGCACCAAGCATAGCCAACTTGAAGGTCAATGGAAGGAAGAGCAAACAGTTCGTGTTCTTTTCAAGCAGAGTCTTAGATGTCACAAAAAGTACCAAAGCCAGGTTTGTAAAGTTATTGAAAATTTTGCTTCTAAGCCTTGGATTCTTTGAGTTTTCCTTGCTTTCCCAGCACTTCCGAGGCCTTCATACCTTACTCAACAAGGACATCTCTGACAAAGAAACATGCTCCATTCGTATGGATAGAAGATTATGAGCAAAATCGTACAGAGCTTGACAAAGTCTTATCTTCCGTCTGTCTTGATAAGTGTTCCATTTGTGTAGAGTGAAGATTACGAGCAAACTTCTAAAGAGCTTGATTGACAAAGTCGTATCTTCTGACTGTCTTAATACCCCTGGCATTTAACGGCTCCTGAACCACCCCAGATAGTTATAGAAACAATAGAGTGCTCCTCTCCAGGCTTTTCTGCTCCCTTCTTCACATGTGATGCTAACAGGGTCATGAATGTGACTTCACCAGGATAAACGCTGTCACTTGGTGCATACACGAGAGCATCTTCTCATCTGTCAGTTGGCACACTAGCAACTGAGCGGCCATGTAGTCACATGCCCACTCTTCCTCATTGTCTCACTTGGTTGTCATGTGCAATTAACTGATTTCACCTCATGTAACTTGTTTTGCATTGTGCGTGCAGCATCATCAGTATGTAGCCAAAAAGCATGGAGTACTGATAAACAAAAGTTGATAGTATTTTCAAACAAGAGTGCCAACACTACACATGGTACTCGCCTAGTGTCCGTGTGGCTTTTAGAGAAGTGCACAGCAAGGAAGAAAAAGCACCTGTGGGAAGGGTAGCATAGGTGAAAGAGAAACTGTTCACCTTTGAGCTGAGTGGTCTTGTGGCTTAAGAAGCCTTTTGACTTCTGCATAGACACATCACTCTACATAAATGGGAGCAGTCCTTCACCTGCGTGACGACAGTCACTAGGGCACCAGTTCAAGGCTACAGGTTATTATTCAAGCACCCTTGCAGAACCATAAGAAAACTATGCTATAATAAATAGGAAACAGAATGTTCTCATGGCGGTGATGGCCATCAGGTATTTCAGAACATAACTTGAAGGTTGATAATTCAACATTTTTAGTGACCACCAGGCTTTCACTCAACTTATGAATCACTTGCAACTCAAAGGCAGAATTGCAAGGTGGATCAGAGAATTGTGGTAATTCACATTCAAGTGGCACATCGACCTGGCAACAAGCTCCCAAAGACTGTCAAGACACCTTTTATCAGCACCAGATAGCAAAAAACTGTGTGCCAACGATATCTGGGAAGGCATAGAGGAAATACAACCACACAGCAAGAAGTTCTACGTACCAGAGACATGCCAACCAAGAATTTTGTATCTCTACTATGACAGCCTCAAATCAGGTGGGCATGCTGAATTTTGGACGACGTTTAGAATGATAAACTAGCATTTTACATGGGAAGAAACAATACAAGTGTAAAAGTATGTCTGTACTTGCCACCCATGTCAAACGTCCAAAGCCACACTCAATGCCACACACTCAATGTAAAAGAAATTGTCATTCCTACATAAGGCAATACTTGAAGCGATCAACCTCAGCTTCACTTAAGTAAAAAGAAGGGGAAAGGAGTGCAAAAGACGTAGGTTTTTCTTATACTGAGGATAGTACTATAAGTATGGTAAAAACTAAAAGCAAAAAGATAGGATGCCAATTGGGATTGCCCCTCGTGGAACGAGATCTGTTAAAGAAAACAAATTTTGGTCTTTGATAAAAAACATGCATTACGCAGCAAAATATAGGCAGAACAAGAGGTATCAGACGTATTAAAATTTTTTGGACACCATACCACCCAGGAGCCGACACACTCGCAAAATGGTGGATTCTCGACCTAAAAATGTGTTGTATACTCTTATTTCTCTGGCAGGTCACTGGTGCAACCCAAGCCACAGTGACCTACAACACAAATGGCTTGGGTTGCAGTCCATACTCTGCACATGGAAGAGACCCTTGGCTCCCAGCAGGTCACTAGTGAGCAATCATCATGGTCGCATTACTCTTCAGATGACAGCCAAACAACAAAGTATATATATATATATATATATATATATATATATATATATATATATATGACAAAAGAGGAATTACAGAAAATGGGTGTTATTGTAGGTTGCCTGCAATTGAACCCATTAATTTAATCATCAAGAAAGGAAGTACTCAGTGGCTACAAGTGCCAATTTAAGGGTCCATACATGATCGCGAAGACAGCAAAGAATTCTCCAGTGAGTTTACTAAGATTCCTCGGAAGACAACTGAGCCTAGCTTCATTGGGAACATTGTCTTGTACCACTCAGTTTCGCAGTTTCGAGTTCGCAGTTTTCCAAGGATTAAAACCCCTGTTTATGGTGATATAAAATTTATTTTTGAATATAGACAGCAATTGAGAGTTTCATCAGCTAACTACATGCAAAAGATAGTATATATACAACCACTGAGAAATAAATGTTAGTCAACCTGAACTCAGAACAACCATCATTGTCAACCTGCGTTAGGTGTCTGTGTTCAAGCTGCAGTAGGTGGTGTGGTGTCGAGCAAAGTGAATTGAGACTTGCAGCTATTTTCATTAAATTCTGACACGGTCACTTTTTTAATATGACATATATTTACATTCACAGCACATAATGTGACCTTTACTGCATCAAAGCAGCAATTAATCTTCAGGATAAATCAGATCTCATAATTTCTGAATTTTCTCAGCAATTCATCAGCAGGTTCCTTGCTCCTCCAACTTGATAAAGCATCACTTGAATCATCCACACCTGCAGTACACAAAGAAGTACATGTTGCACAAGTATCAATAAAAGATGGAAAAAAATGTACTACTCTGACATGTTCTCTTTCTGATCTACACTTCTCTTATTTTTTATCAGTTAATGCACTGTCTAGGCCCCATGTTTCTCAAACCCAGTACCAGTAGTTGCTACTCAAGGCCTGTAGCATACATCAAAATAGAGAAACGAATGAACAAGTATAACCCATTCCATGCCACACTATTATCACAAATTTTTACAAAAAATGTCCAAATTGGCAAGTGACTATGCTACAAAACATTTAATTACAAAAGTGGCCAATTCACTCCATTACGGCATAATTTCTTATGATAAACATTGCAGACATCTTAAGTGTTTACTTAATGACAATCTCACCCATTATTGCAATACTGAAGCTTTAGAGCACTATACCATATACCATGTGGTAGGTACAAAAAGAGAACATGAAATTGATGTTCGCCTACAGAGTACACTTGGAAGTCCTACTCCACTGGGTCACCAGTATCCTCCACATGAAACATCTAAACTAGGGACGCCAAAAATTGGAAGTGAAGCGGGCATGCAGGGGCTTTGTTTACGTCGAATTTGCACTGCTGTCTTGTGACGTCAAAATTTCCAGAAGCACTGCTCTTGGAACACGAGCTTACTGCATCAAAGATCACTGTGTCTTCTTCACTCAAAGAGCAGTACACTTCATCTTTGAAATAGCTCAATTCATTGCTGAAGTCAGCTTTTCTTTTTCACAAAGAATCCAACAAAGCTTGAGCTTCCTATGGAACCATCTTTAAAAGCGCCAGTTGCCAGCTTCTTTTACTTTCTCTGCCAAGATAAACTCACTCCTGCTTGCGCTGCCCCACAAATTGTGTGCTACCATCCACCAGCACTAAGACGAAACCAGCTCGGCCATGGCATTGCCAGAAAGTGAAAAGTACCATCAACGAGCATAGCTCATCCTTCGAAGTTTTTACCAGAAACGCATGAACGAACCCAGCTCGTCCAAAACAGAGACAGGGTTAAAGATCTTCCACATACACAAGCACGGAGCACTATCTTGTGGCCGAAGGCACAATAAAATGTCTCCTTGGGTGTCCAGGCGCGCATCTTTCACTTCACATGCTGGCACTCGTGACAGAGACCGATAACTGAAATAGACTGTCAATAAATGTTAAAGCAAAAGTATGTTGCTACCTTTGCTCTAGCTGTTTTATATGATGCTGTTTAGAATCAGATCTAAACTACAGTTATGTATTTGGGAGATTTTTCTCATGTGCAACAGTCAAATAAGCAGCTCCAATATGGTGAGAAATTTTGTCAATACATTTGCAAATGTCGTACACAAAGCACTTGCTTTGTGAACGACAGGGCTTGAGTGCATGCTTGTGCTCATATGCTCGTCTGGACTATGCTATGTGGTGCAGACTGGCTTTGTCCTTCACCAGCTTGACCGATGAATAATAGCCACCTCCAACTTGCATGTGTTATCAATAAGTCTGCCAAGGCGTCTAAACAGGAGCAGCCAGGAGTTAGCGCACGCTGACAATCATGCATGTGGTGTGTGTGGTCTGGCCTTAAGTTTTGCGGGGTTCAAGCCTAGTTGAGCGTTCAAAACTAGTCAAAATTAGCAAAACTCGATGGCTACGACACTGATAAGCAGGGTAGCCAAAGCTTAATTGCTACACAGGCAGCCACGGCCAAGCATGAGCAGACGACACTGAGCTTCTTCAGGAAGTACGTAATTATTATTGAAATTCGAAAGCAGATTTTTGCTTACTTCAGCCTGTTTATTAAACTTCGTCAATAAATATACACAGTAACAGTAGGAAGAAGCACACTGATCAAGCACCCTTCTCGATTGATGTCAGCTGCTGGCCAATAGCAACCGCATATGGGAATCCACTACACTATGAAACAAAGCATCCAGAAAACAGTGAGGAGCAGGCTTCTGTTGAAAAGAAAGCATCTGAGAGAAAGGCGACTTTGCATTCCGCTAGCTAGCTCCATGCACTGCGTACGACTACAAAACTTTGCTGAGGTGTTCACATCAGCGTATGCTATCTGCAGGCTATGCCTTTTCACGAAGCCCGAAGGGGCGTTCAGGACCCTTTTAAAGCAGCATGTTATAAAATTCTCAATGAAGCATTAGAATGCCATCATCATGGGCTGTTAAGAGGCATTTCCTAACTACTATTCAATGGTAGTACGTATCATGGTTAACTAGTAACTATAGAAGTGATTGTACAAATATTTTTACCGGCTTAAAACTGCTGTTCTTGAGAGTAGTCCAGCAAAATTTAAGGAGTCTTTAACAGCACTTTTTGTTTGATCCTTAAAACAAAACATTTTGTTCAGACCTTGTATGTCTTGTGTTCAACTTTTGTTACTATACTGCTATTGACACGTACACTGACAAGTGAAGATAATTATAATTTTGTTCTTAATTGTACTTGCTTTGCACTTAATTTTGTCATTGACTGTCAATCTGCTAATTACTGTTAATCACTGTTCTCGTTTTTTTTTACATTTTTCTGTTTCCCTTTTTTCCTCCTCCCCCACTATGCAATGTCTGTTTCTGTCTGTTTTTCCCAATACTTGTTACAACTCACAATTTCATTGGTGAAAATGTTCTTTTTGGTTGTACTCACTTCATATTCTATATCTGAAAAATGGCTGCTGTTCTGCTGGTCATTACATTCATTTTATGACATGTCCTTTTCGTCATTGGTTCTCCCCCCCCCCCTCTTTATTTATTGCCCTATAAAGGGCCTTTAAGAGCAAAATAAATTATCATGATGATGATGTTAAAGGGAAACTAAAAAGACAAATATCTGAGCTGCATTAGTAACTTAGCCTTCTACAATACCAAATAAGCCACTCTTACCATGAGAGGAGTCTGAATAAGCCAGAAAAGACACAAAAATGAAATATGGATGATGCTAACAATTATATGGGCGAAGTTCCCACACAGCCAGACATGATTCATGAATTCTGACAGCGTCTGATCGAGCCCATAGTTAATTTCTGATCAGTACAGATGGACTACATAGTGGTCTAAAAGAGCCAAAGACTGAACTAGGCAACCTTCAAAAATGTTTACTAAGCCACAACCACCCAAATATGAGATGGTACTTTGAAATCTAAGACTTCACACAGACATAGTGGCACTGTAGTTTCAGCAGGAAATTCAATAAATGGAAGTTTAACATACACTTACTGTTCTACCTATTGCCGTGAAATTTATAAAAGTAAGGTTCTCAACTTCATCACTCATAATTTATTTTGTTTTTTCTTCAGTGTCCCTTTAAAGTGAGAATGTTCATATTACAGCTAAGCTGACAGTACCCATGATTAAATTAGTCCCTGCACCTTTTTGTATATTTCACGAGTACATGAAACCTCAACTAATGAAACAGTATTTGATGTTTCACTTAGTTTTACCATATGTGTAGATAAAAAACTATGCTCACGAGTCATTATGCACTGTATGGTAACAAAAGTGTTTAAAAGACTCCACAACGGTAAATTTGACAGGAAACAAGATGTGCCAGTATAAAAATGCCTTTAAAACGTGCCCATAAGCAATAAAACAAGCCGATTTTGCTCCCAAACAAAGTAGATTTCCAAAAAATTGTTTGTTGCAGTGCATTTTGCACAACTGCTGTGACATGGCAAAATGTTAAAGCTAGTATTACAGTACTGGGAAATGCATATCACCAAGATGAACTTGTCTGCACACATGGCAGACTGAGCACAACATGGCTGCAGTCAGTTTGGCAATATAAATCAGTAGTGCCACACAACACAATATATCAAATAATGCTACTTACAAACTTGCATAGGTGCCTGATGACAGCAATCCATCAGCATTGGCTCCTTAGTCTTTTTGGTAACCCAGTGTAGAGACTGACAAAAATATTCAAGCAAAACAGTAATTTTAAAGGGTGTAAAAGTATCACCTTAAGCATTGTAGCATTCATGCAATCAATGAAGCATAAAAGTTCAATAAGTATGCTCAACTGCATCTTTTCTTTTATACAATTTGTTCTAACAAATATGTACACCTATAGATTTGACTTTTTCTTTAATAGCGATATTTACACACACTTGTACCAGCATGTGTGGGCAAGTGACTATGCTACAAAACATTTAATCATAAAAGTGACCAATTCACTCCAACTTGAATAGATAGTAGCTTGTATGGTACACTGATGACTTCTGTAGGTTCCAACATAAATAGATTTAGAAGTTCCAGGTTAATTTCAACCACACAAAAAAATCCACAGAGCTTTATAGCATGCACACAGTAGAGGAGGTCAGCCATGTCTCTGTAGTGATGCATCAGAGTGAATTTAAGCTGTTAGTCATGTGAAGATATACCTAAATTAAGTCATGTTTTTACAATTTTTATCCATTTTCCAAAGAGGGAGGAAGCAAGGAGTGACATCCAGGTGACACTTGCACACAGTTTTTTCTGATATTACTGCTGTATACTCGCTTGCATGTTTCAGTAGATGCTCAGTTGTAGTCAGCACAAGCGCCCTGTCTTCCATCATTACTTTGTCTTTCATTCTATGTGCCTTTTACAAAAGGAACCAGCACCAACTCTCCTAGCTTGCCATTATTCTGTAGCCCTTCCTGAACACATTGGTGGAGACATTCTGACGGTAAGCCTACCGAATTGGGGGGGCTTATTGACTAAGGGAGAGCATGCAGTGCATGTGTAACATAACAGACCATAGTTGGAGGTCGGCACTTGAAAGAGATGGACATGCCAGAGAATCCAGTGGCGTTTCTGCAGCAACTTGGAGCATGGACCCCAGCCTCATTTTGTCAGTGTTTAGTCTAGGTTCATTTGAACTGCTAAAAAGGACCACTTTTGTTTCTGCTTTAACTAACCTATGGGCTCGCTATACTTGCTTGTTTACAACCCACAGTTTCCTACAAAAATCACTAGAGGGAACTCACGCACTGCAATCATTCAGCTACCACGGGAGTTATGGTTAGTTGATGGATTTGTCTAATACTTCATGCTTGTAGTTTCAATCATTCTTATGACATGATTTATTGCGCATTATTTTTCTAAATTTTCAAGTACTCATAGTTTTCTAAATGCAGCAAGGCAATTAGTCTCTGTGCACATGAATGATATGTGAGAATAGTTGCATTTATAATGCAATATGTTGTTCAAAACAATCAATTTATTGCAAAGCCACAAAGCCGTTTGAAGCCAGAAGCTGGGGGAAATTCATGTACTGGCCATCATTCCTATGTTGGCTGATCCGCCATACTTGCAGCTCCTGTAGGCATTGTAGGACTCTATAGCACCAGAGTTCCTTCCAGTGATTTTTGTAGGAAACTGTGCTGTAACCATGGTAAGAGTGCTACCAATTTTAATGAAAACAGGCTACCGTGTATGCATGTTTTCTCTACATGCATGCTGCGAGTGCTTGGTATTGGCTGCAATATTTCACACTGGTAGAGCGGCAAAATTAAAAATTAAATTGAGGGTTTTACATGCCAAAACCATGACATGACTATGAGGCATGCCATAGTGGGGTACTCCAGATTAATTTCGACCACCCGAGGTTCTTTAATGTGCACCCAATGCGTGGTACATGGGTGTTTTTGCGTTTCGTCCCCATCGATATGTGGTCGTGGCGGCCAGGACTTTATCCAGCGCCCTCAGGCTTAGCAGCACAATGCCATGGTCACTACACCACCACGGCAGATGACTGGTGAAATGGGTAAGGGTATACCAAAATTTCGAATCAGAGGAACTTTTAACTAACGTGTATGCTGAAAGTTTTCAACTGAATAACTACAGAGCGCACAACTCCTTTTACGTCTGTCATCACACAACATTAGAATCAGAATCAGAATTTATTGTTAGAAGTTGGGTCAAATTACAAGTGTTTAGTATGCAGGAGGAGGTCCCATAGTCAGAGACTGTATCAGGACCTCCTGTACAAGAATAGTTATGATAATTGACATCTCAAAGCAACAGTAGCATATAATAAGGTATTATACAAGCAACAGGAAATGAACGTTAACAAAGCAAAATACATAATTCATTACAAATAATAACAAGGTTTAGCTTATCTCACAGTAACATAAAGAAATGCATGTGAAGAAAATACCAGTAGTTTATTTACAAGAATAAAAACAAACAAAAAAGCAAGATAAGCAAAAAGAATGGACAAAAATACGGTTACAGTAAATTTTCTCATTAGTTTGTCAATAATAAATGCATTAAAACTGATCTGAATCATAATCAGCACCATCTAAAAAAAAATCAAAGAAACACTTGAGGAGAACTTTAAGTTCAATGATGAATGCATACAATGATTACTATGAGCCACATGTAACACCAAGAGCAGATCAACAAAACCTTGGTTTTACAAAGGCTTGTACACCTACTGTAATGAATTAGTCTTGGAACAGCAATCTGTAAAGTGGTATAAAAATCTTCCCACATATTTTTAGCACAGGCTGGTGCACCATCTCACCTCTTTCTCCTAACCTGACATGATACAACCTGTCCACCAAAAAGTAAGTAAAATTCTTTCATGAATAACGTGAGAAGAGGCAATTCATTCATCACGTTTCATTACTTTTTTTTTAATTAGCCTTACAGATTTAGAGCTTTGCAGCTATTGAAGGCAATTCACAGTGCAGCAATTTAATTTCTCAATTAACAAAAACATGGGATGAATGAACAAAATATATGTGCAAGTAATTGTCAGTTGAGCAGCATAACTAAGGGTTTTAATATACAGGTTGTCCCACATAACTTGAGCCAAAGTTTTAAAAATGAAAGGCACTCCAGACGCAAGTTGAACTGAATGCATAATGTTGGCACTGGCCTAGAGTTACTCGGGCTAATTTTTATTTTCCCCTTAACTAACTAACTTAACAAATTAGTTATACTTAATTAATCAACTGTTTAAGTATTGGCTACAGACCCAAAGTGTGATACGCAATGTTGTAGAGCACCTTGAGAAACCTCTCAATAAATTGTTTCCAACACGTTACATCTCACGTGGTTCTTTTTTCCGCATTCCAAAGAAAGCCCGCGAAATATTAAAAAATACCACGGTGACAGGGCACTTGCGCACTGTTACTGTGCGCAAGTGCCCTGTGACCCTCAAGCGTGCAATGCATGAACAAGGTCGGCTGCAGCGAGACTGGCCCGCGACAGGGTGTTATGACTGGTGTAGGTATTGGGGCATGCGGCTTTTATCGCATGATGGCGCAAATGCGTGCTGCTGGCCGAGCAGTGCCGAAGCGATAAGGCGTCTAAGGCGACGAAAGAGAACAAGAACATAGCTTTATTTTTTTTATGCTTGAAATGGGCAAGAGTTGGCAGCCTGACGACGGAATATAATGGGGTTGAGTGGGGAGGCGGCATTTGGGCCATAATTATTTTCCAGTGACCTTCAATCCAAAAAGTGCCCTTTGATTATAATGTGTGTTCAAAGAGGTCACCATCTGCTGCCATGCACATTTGGCATCTCATAGGCACATTTTCCGAGGCGTTCTTGATCATGGTATCACGGATGGAGTTGCAGACTTGTCTTATTTTTTCTTTTAGGTTCTCTGATACTGTGGTTGGTGTCCGGTATACTTGATCCTTGATGTAGCCCCAGAAAAAGAAATCGAGGGAAGTTAAATCTGGTGACTGTGTCGGCCAAACAATGGGCCCATGCCATCCAATCCACTGCTGCGGGAATACTTCATGCAGCCATTTGCAAGCTTTGCTGCTGCCGTGCACGGGAGCACCGTCATGCTGGTACCAAATATCCATGATCCTAGCCAATGGAACTTCGCAAAGAAAATCCTCAAGCGCTCCATCAAGGATGTCGATATATCTTGCACCTGTAAGCGTGCTATCAAAAAACACTGGGCCAATGATAGTGCCACCATAAATTCCACACCACACATTAACCAACCACTGATATTGGTGATGTATCTTCAAAACCCAGTGGGGCTTTTCGTCGCTCCAATAGTAAGAATTGTGGATGTTCACTTGGGCATTACGTGAGAAGGTAGCTTCATCGGTCCACAGTATTTTGTTGACAAAACCTAGGTCCTCTTTCTTCTTGATTATAATCCAGTTTGTAAAGTACTTTCGATTTTGGAAATCACGGGGCTCCAACATCTGGTGCAACTGCACGTGGTACAGATGAAGTTGCCTATTCTTAAAGGGCCCCTGAAACGGTTCAGACAAATTTTGTAGACATGTAGGGTACAGCTAAAGTTAGTCATTTGCACCACAATTTGCATGAAGTGTCTCATATTAAGAGAGCTACAGACGATTGCAAGTTACCCTCATCCATAGTCATGCATTTTCTCCTCAACTCGTTCGCCAAGTGATCAGGGCTAAGCTCCGCCTTCACTGGCACTGCGTCATGATGGCACGTCGCGTCGTCTACTTCCGGTTGTCTAGGAGCAAGCGCGCAAAGCCTCTTTAACCTCTCCACGAGCTGCTTGGCAGTCGACCCCAAGCAAGAGCTATCGAAGCATCGTGCGTTGCGAGTATTCTGTCGCAGCGCCGAACGTGTCTGGTATTCCGGTAACCGCAGGCGAGCTGGGCATTTCAACGAATGGGTGGAGGCATAAACTCAAGCCAATGAAGCAACTTTATTAGCATAGGTGTACGTCAGCGGCATGATCGATCTGCACAGTTCAGCCACCTCTTGGCACAGAGCTTAACCAGCCAAACAAAGAACTAATATTGTTCTAACTAAGTGTAAAACATTTTAAACATTTACAAAAATTGCATGTTAATGATTAGGCTCCTGCAAAAAATTTACACCAGTAGTGAAGAATACACTTCGTTACTGCTACTGTGTTTGGTTGAGCTCTGTGCCACCAGGTGACTGCATCATCCATATCATTCACATTTGCGCTTCTGCTCATCTTGTGAAATGGCACAGTGAAGCGGCCGGGCCCTGTCCCCTCGCTTGCGTTTACCCGAATACCGGACTCGCGAAACACTATTGTGGTAGTAATCCACCGGTGTAAAGTGGCAGCCGCAAACATGCAAATCCTGGCGCTGATCGGATACCGATAGTCAGATGCGCTGCAGCCACTCCGCTAGTCTGCTGCTTTGCCGAAGGACACGATGTCGCAGCTTGACATAATGCCAGTCGCTACATTTGCAGCCCACAATGCAACAAAAGCGATTCATGGTGCTCACGAAAAGACAGACCGACACTGACCACGGAGCTCTCGTCAAGACGGAGCACATTGTAACACAAGCAGACAACACTTGCTGTGTGCCGGAAGTGCTTAACTGTACTGAGAAATCGTTCTTGTGCCTTCTCTTTCTGTTACTTTCTTTTTATAGAAACAAATTAACTAACATTCCAACTATTACGAACAATATTTGTTTACCATAAAGTTGGAAAAATTATTGATGACGCGCCCTGGGCAGCCAATTGGATAGCTCGCCCTACTGATGTCATTAGGGCAATTTACGTCAAATGTGTAGGAGCGGCTGAAAATTCGGCTGAGCAGTCTGCTGCAATCGGCAGCGACGTAAATTTTTAAAACCTTATAATAAATTACACGCTTTATGCGGATCACCTAGATGCGTCAATTAATCATCAGAAGGACCTACTCTAACGACTCAGTACGTTTGCACAAAATCGTCAAAATTGTTTAATAGTCACTTTAAGTGCTCTTGCTGAAGACTTTGACACTC
Organism: Dermacentor variabilis; assembly: GCF_050947875.1. Classification (NCBI taxonomy): domain Eukaryota; kingdom Metazoa; phylum Arthropoda; class Arachnida; order Ixodida; family Ixodidae; genus Dermacentor; species Dermacentor variabilis. Next base: position 119,175,102 of record NC_134568.1, on the reverse strand, counting down.
CAGCTTCAGCACCCACACTACGAACGCTTGCACGTGGGTCTGAAGAGAACTTTGACAGAATATCTGTCTCCACGTCCTCGCCCAGGATTGAAGATTTATGTTGTTTCTTCGTAAAAGTCCCAGTCTGTCTCAGCGTTTCATATGCATGCACAATCATCATTGAGCTCGGACGTGTACCTGGATGCCAGCATTGAAATAGCTCAACTGCGCGCCTTCTATGTCCACATAATGCACCTAGAGCCAAAACCATATCCGCTCTTTCCTCACTGGAGTAAGCCATATCTGCTGCTCAACGTTGGTCACAGCCAAATAGTGTTGCTGTGGAGAACATGCAGGGATACAAGCGCCTGAGGAGCACTGGATATATTGCAGTTCGCTGGGATTGGTTCAAACGAGGTGCATAAGGTATGATCTACATCCGATAAACTGGAACAACCTGCGGGCACACACTCTCAGGGACTGATGCGTCGGTCACGGTGCACAAGTGTGAAGCCAAGTGTAGGCCAGTGCGAAAAGAGTCATCGCCTAAGAGGACATGCGTAATCTTCTTTGAATATAGCCAAGGTTTTTATTACCATTAGTTTTGTTCCCGTGTGATTTATGCGCTGTTATTCGAGCCCTAAGGTTTAAAGTTGTAGCATCATCGTTCAATTCGAAAACTACTTAAAGGTCATTTGTGTATAAAGGCAAAATTGTAGCAACCATCATCGCCTTCCATCGTTCCCACGCACTTCGCCCTTTCCTTCTTTCAAGCAGAATCAAAATGCTGCTTTCATTTTTTCTTTTTCATGGCCTTAGATGCTTTATTGCTTCGGCAATGCTCAGCCAGCAGCATGAATTTGCACCGTCATGCGATACGAGCTGCATGCCCCGATACCTACACCAGTCATAACGCCCTGTGGCGGGCCAGTCTCGCTGCAGCCGACCTAGTTCATGCATCGCAAGCTTGAGAGCAGCACAGTAACGGTGCGCAAGCGCCCCGTCACGTGGTATTTTTTTCGTTTTGCGGGCTTTCTTTGGAGCACAGAAAAAAGAGCTATGTGAGATATATTGTGTTGGAAACAATTTATTGAGAAGTTTCTCAAGGTGCTCTACAAATTTGCGTACCACACTTCAAGTCTGCAGCCAATACTTAAACAATTGATTAATTAAACATAACTAATCCGTTAGTTAAGAGAAAAATAAAAAAATAGCCTGAGTAACTCTAGGCCAGTGCCAACATTATGCATTCAGTTCAAATCGCATCCGGAGTGCCTTTCATTTTTAAAACTTTGGCTCAAGTTATGTGGGACAACCTGTGTTTGTGTATATATATATATATATACAGTATAGTGAAACCTCGTTAAACTGTAGTTGGCCGGAGCTCGGAAAAAGTATGTACTAAGCGGTAGTACTGTTTAACCGAAATAGCATGAGATTGCACCCACTTACCAGTCAAAAACAGAACACAGAACTCAGAGAGAGTGCAATGAAAGAGGAAAAAACATGCAGTATTTATTCACTTCGCGTGACAAAAGTGTTATTTTCGTTTGATGCTGCCGCGGCCTATCAGCGACGACAGCGGCCTCAAACTTACTGAAGCTGCGTGCCAGTTTTTCAGCCAGCCCCCTCTTCTCGGCAAACACTCGCATGGCAGATTCCTCATTGGCGTTATGTATTCTCCGTGCACGCATGCGGTAAAGCTGCAGAAGTCGCGGGGCACCTTTTTCATTGCGGGGTGCTGTTCTCGTAGCAACGATTGCATTCATGAGGCTGACGTAACGTGCAGCTTCTGCCACTGTCGGGCCTGAATCGCCCGTGCTGTCGCTTTTCGTGTCATCCTCATCACTGTCGCTAGTCTACATTTCGGCAACGATGGTGAAAAGTTGAACCTCGTAGCCGATATCTCTTCGCGGTCGCAGCAGCGCTGCCGAGCAACTTCGTCGCGTTCCAAATGCCACACACCGTAGTCAACAGCAGATCCCTGTCGCGTGCCAGCGCCGACTTCTTCGTGTCACATTCAATAGCACGAATGATTTCTAATTTTTCTTCTATCCTGAACACCCGGCGTCTTTTTTATCCGACCTTCGGCATGACATGAGTCCCCGCTTGCACGACGCCACAATGCCCGGCCTGGGAAGCTCCCTGGCTTCGGTGGCAGATGTAATTGGTGCCATCTATGAGGAGGGCGGAGCAGAAAATCCGTTTCCCTTGCACTTTTGTTCATTTTTTGAACATGCATCACCACCACGTTATAAGAAAAATCTTTGTTTTCGGAAACGAAGTCAATAAAGTGAGACCAAAGATGTGTTGTATTGGAAGAAGAATTTTTTTTATGTCTCGGCACATGCTGGTATAATTATAATTATGGGCAAGACTGCGTGCGTGCCATCACATAGCCCACGGTGCACCATGAGCCAGCTCGCAAGCAATGCCAATGCACGCGCTGTGCCGCGCACAGGGATTGCTTGCGAGCTGGCTTGTGGTGCGTCGTAGCACGCACATGATAAGAAAAAAAAATAATACAGAACGCGCTGCGTACAGGCAAAAACAAAAGAAAAGTAAGTGGCGTGCGCGGCATGGGGGAAAGGGAGTGGAGCGGGTCGGCATAATAAAAACAAAAATAAAAAAAAACGTTAGGGGGAGGAGGCGCCACGCAGCTGCTGTTCCTGCTGCCATGACAACGTAAACAATCGTGCGCCGCCATTTTGCTAGAGCATCGCCCTCCTGTTAGGGCCATAACTGGAGGGGGCCTTGGCAATAGCGTCGAAAGAGCATCTGCTCGAAAACAGCCAATGGCAGCCATGCGGAGATTCACCCCTGGGACCACATGCCTGGGACAATGCTCTCTGGCACGGCGCCAAAATGATGTTGATGTTGATGTGGCTTTACGCGCAAATGCACAGGGCACTTGGAGGCTGTTGTTCCGATCTATGAGGCTTGTTGTTCTGCAGGGCCGCCCGATGAATACGACGCACCGCCGTGCTTGCACGACGAAAAGTGGAAACACTACATGTTAACCGACGTGTACGCGAAAAGCTGGTACGGTTTATGCGGATACCAAAAACACATTATGTTCAATGGCCGCTGAGTCCGGGATTTGACTTTACTACTTTTAAAACGAAACGACTGTTTAAGCGGGTACGGTTTAATGAGGTTTTACTGTATTTTAGTTCAACATTAACGAAATTTTTAAAGATTGCCTGTGGCATTTAGCACAAATCTTTACTGAGCTGGTAAACCAGAAGAGGTATAAGTTACTTACACTGGAAATCAGTACACATAACTGAATACTTAACAAAATTTCACTAATTGCATAAGTGCACATATTGCAAGACACAAATTGAACCCAGTAATTTCACAAGGCACATCTATTTGGAACAAATTCTGAAACTAGCACCAGCTTTGAGATAAGCACCGTCAAACTTGCTGTAAAAATGCACTGTTGCTCCACTTCCTTTTTCAACAAAATGCCCTTTTATGCACTGAAGCTGTACAGTTACTGGAACACCAATGATTTCGTTGCATACTTTGGGAATGTATACCTCGAAACTGGTGTCATCCTTAGAATTCATTCCTATATGAGTTAGGTCACTGGCTACAATTTGCAAATTGCAATATGTGGTGTGACGTAATTAGTTTAAAAGTTCATTAGCAAATATTTGTTAATTATTCAAATATCCCTTTATTTTTTTTGCAAATTATGTCTGTCTCTGAAAGCATTCTGGTTAATAAATTGAACTGCAGTGCATATCACAGTTGGGTTTTTAAAATTTTGTAATCGATAAACACACTGTATATACCGGGTGTTTCTAGGAATACTTTAAGTACTATATAAAAAAAAACATTTTGAAATGAAAAGATGGTTTCTTCGGTGACATGCCATCAGTGGTGGCCACCATGGAGTGATGGTTATGCATTGTAATTAGTTGCTAATTAACAAAAAACATTAATTAACTTTGAATCTTAATTTCAGTAGGCTTATCGTAACTGGGAAATTGTAGTGAGCTCTCCATACAAGCTGCATCAACTTTTGGATCTAGAAAAATGTGATTATCCACGGAATTGTGGAACAGCCAGTTTCAGCTATCACAGTGCGCGAAACCAAAACTGGGAGGCTGCAGTGAGCTCAAAGCCGCGCTCCTCGAGGCAACATTCAGCTTGCGTCACCCAGCAGTGGGCAGCCGGTGGGCTGCAACAGCTAGGAGCAAGGAGCCGCAGCGCACTGGCTGCCCGCTGCTGGGTGACATAAGCAGAACATCGCCTCAAGAGGATGGCTTTGCACTTGCTGCAGCGTCCCAGTTTCAGTTTCACATGCTCTGACAGCCAAAATTTGTCATAACACAGTTCCATGGGTAAGTGCAATTTTCCAGATACAAAAGTTAACACAGTGAACTCTCACTTGAGTGAACTTCAAGGGACCGAAGGAAATAATTCACTTAACTGAAAGTTCACTAAACTGAATATTCACTAGACCAACATAAGACATGGCATACAGAGTCAAAAGTATGAAGTGCAATTCATGGAGCAAAAGAAATGGCATCCATAGTGTTAGAAATGTGTGAAATGGAATTTGTACATATCAACAAGTACAAGGTTCATAACAGTTATAATGCTGCCTTTCTCACTTAGAAAAAAAATCTGTAATCTTCTTCTGCACTTGTACTTTTAAAGCACAGGAAGTAACAAAACTGTCCAAAGAGTCAATGTTTTTGTACACTTCTTCTGGCACAGCTTGCTGTTGAGACACGAAGTCTGTCAACTTTCCAATGTACCCTACAACCTCAGCTAGAGTTATAGGGCTTGAAACTGGCTCGACAATTGCCTCTTCTTCGTCTTCTTCGCCTCTTCTTCGAAAGAAAAAGACGACGACAATGACACGGCTAGCCAGTCAGAAAAAAAAACACACCACATGGTTTGTGATGTGACAGATCGCCGCTTTGCTCTGGTGGCGTTGTAAGCACCAGCGATGTTACTTTGTTTATGGCCTCCGAGATTACATGCTTGCTCGTTTTGTGCGGGCAATCTCGGAGGCCATGACTCATTTCCGTTCGTTTTCCGCGACGCCGCTTTGCCCCAGGGGCGCTGTAGCGCCAGCGACGTTACATTACCGCTAGAGCGGTGGTTTGATGAGGGCGGGCATCGGTTCTGATCGTAAAAATAAGCCTTGGTCCTCTGAACGAGTTCGTTAAACTGAAATATTGACTGTTTTGAAATTCGTTTAAGTGAAACATTTTTGCATAGAATCTATAGGAAAGCTGCCGGGGATTTTTAAAAAGTTTGTTATTCTGAAATATTCGATAAACCGACGTTCGTACAACTGAGAGTTTACTGTATCACTTGTATGGACAGCTTGCTTCAATTTCCCAATTACGATGAGCGCTACTGAAACTAAAGGTTTCAAACACAATTCATGGATTTTTTTTTTAATTTGCAGCTAACTACTATGTATCACTCATCACTCCGTGGTCGCCACCTCTGACGGAAATGCCCATTTATTTCAGAATGGCTAGTCTTAAATATTACTTAATGTCTTCGTAGAAACACCCCGAACATTCAAACAGCTTGCCCTGCAGCGTATGTAGGTATTTAAATCAAAGCCCTCTTCATGTAAATATTGTAGTTGGCTAATGTTTTCTCAATGTTGTACATCTTTTGATAAATGTGCAATGCAGCAAGGTTGCAAAAGGAACATGTGAACAGTGCTGATTATTTTGCAGTGGTTGCACAGCAAAAAGCACGAAAGAGCAGACCATGACTAATCTTGGTAATGACTGAACTACTTGGTTCCTTGATCTTATCAAGAAAAATTATTTCTAGTCATAAAATGTAGAGGTTACAATTTGAAATGTGTATGTTTAAAAGACACTCAATTGATAATTCAAGAAAATGGGGGTCACCCATTTTAGAGAAAACAGTCAAGGGCTGCACAGTCACTTTTGTCGGAACATTTCCTACAAAGCTTGTTAAACACAATTTTTTCCATACTTTGTGGCAAGTGGAAGCAGAAAGTAAACACAACATATCCAATTCAACATTCCAGCTATAGAGATAATCTAATTAGACCAATCAGGTAGTTACAACAATATAGACAACAGACAAAAACATACCGTAACATTAAGGTTGACATACTGCTGAAATGGCATGCTGAGGCCCGACTTTCTCCACTTGTCATATTTTTTTCGTTTTTCAGGGTCTAACAGGACATCACGTGCTTCTTGAATGTTCTGGAATTGCTGGGCTGGTTGCAAAGAGACAGAGGTGCACTTTCACTGAACCACCAGCTACAAATACAGTTGAACCTTAATTTTGTTTAGAAATTTATTTCTAAAAGTTTTTAAAAAATTCTATTAGCAGGCTTTCATACAAGACTGCACATCTTTTCACAGAAAGGTATAGCAAAGCAATTTTGTATTACAGTTTCATTCAAGAATGGGAAAAATTGTCATCCAAGAAGTTATAAAGAAACCTCACATGGGTTTCTCAGAAAGGTTCGCAGTTGAAGAAAAATTTGTCATGGTCTGGGATGTTTTCTATTTTTTTTTTCAACTGAAAAACTTTCTGAGAAACCTGTATGTTTTTTTTTTTTTTTTTTGTAGCTTCATGGTACAGTCAGGTGGACAACAATTTTCCCTTTCATGAACTAATTTCTCCACGTTGTGGGCTTCTGCAGAAATGATTTACTTGTTTCAGTTTCACAAAACCTTTGCGCACTGCAATTTTTCTTTTTTTTTTTTTAATTGAAAATTGCTTCTCCATGGTGTTAGTGTTGTTACTTTGCCCCTTTTGCTTGTTTTCGAGTTGATTGCTGTTTACTGTTTGTCATTCCGAAAATGCCCCTCCTGCTAGGGCCAAAGAATTGGCCTGCAGTATGGTTAAATAAATAAAAAAAATAAAAATTTGGCAGTATGCGCATGAAGGGCCGATTTGGAAGGAGCGAGTAAAACACTTAACCGTAGCATCTGCTAGTCTGGCACCTTCTCAGTACCTGCAGTCGGCACATTACATTCATTCTCATAAGCTCAAAAACAAGGACTGCACAAAGGGTGATGGAACGAGGAATGCTAGGCATAACGTTGAGAGACAGAAAGAAAGCGGCTTGGATCAGAGAGCAAATGGGTATAGCCAATATTCTAACCGACATTAGGAAAAAAATGGAGCTGGGCAAATCATGTAATACGCAGGTTAGATAACCGGTGGACCATTAGGGTTACAGAATGGGTGCCAAGAGAAGGAAAGCACAGTCGAGGACAGGAGAAGACCAGGTAGGGTGATGAAATTAAGAAATTCACATGTGCTAGTTGGAATCGGTTGGCGTAGGACAGGGGTAATTGAAGATTGCAGGAAGAGACCTTCGTTCTGCAGTGGGCATAAAATAGACTCATGATGATAGTGATGATGATGATTAATTGATAACAAGCAAAATATAATGTGAGCTTCTTTGAGAACAGTGATGTAGAGCCAAGTTTAGCCCAGCACGCCTATCTGATCAACTTTCATGGCCAATGAACTGTAATTAAGTTTAACCACAGTGTTCATGCAATTCATGTGCCTAGGCATCGGCATGGTGCCAACTTGCCAACTTCACCACATATCTGCAGAATACTACTAGTTTGCATTTTTCTCTTTTTCTGCGTACGTATGAGTGTAAAAAAAGGCAGAAGGGGGAAGGGGTTTATTAGCACAGCAGTGACAAGATCAACTGCTCTGAGTGCTCAGTGGGACTCACTGTGCTGGCTTGCTACTGCATGGCAAATTTCCACATGCAAAAATGCGTCAGTCTGGTATTATCATGGTTTACATCACCTAAAATTGTTGTCTTGAACATTAATTGTACCTAACCATCCCATAGTGAAGGCCTCATGCTCGTATGGCAGCAGCAGCAGTGCTGCTTTGATAGTTTTTGTGGCTGTCTATATTTCAGTTATGCAACTTCGTTAAGGTGTTTCACTATCTGTTAGATTATATATAATCATAAAAGCAATGCTTCATGTGACATGATGCACAAACTTACTCTGCTTGCCCAAACTAGACAGCAAAAGCTGCATAAGAATTGTATTTTCTAGCCACCTGAAATTTCAAAATGCAGTCGCTGCTTCCAACAAGCAACCACGCGTACAGTTCCATGTAATAGCACAAAACTAGACAGGAGAAGCAACTAGTACAAGTGATAACTTCCATGCGGCGTAGAGTTTATTGCTAAGGAGACATATATATACACAATAAAATAATAACAACAAAGCAAAAGGCTATAAAGCAAAAGAGGGCACCCTCACTATTGCCCAGCATGCATGCTCCTGCTCTTAAAAAAACATCATTTGTTCATAAAATACAACATGCAGCTTGCTGAAACTTTCAACGGTATAATGTGGCAATTCCTTTTGCTGAATTCTATTCCTTTCTTAATATCCACCACTCACAACTGGCCAAGCCTGGTGATAACGCGAGCAGAGCATTTGCTGGGCCTACGACAAAGCATGAAAAAGAAAAATATTTTACATTATCCCGGCCCTTCTTTGCAATTTTGTACTTGATTACTGTCACATCCCTCTCACAATGTGCTGTAACACAATACCAATGGGCCAAATTCTAACTAGCCAAGTCACTTTCAAAATATACTGTGATCACAGGTTGCAGTGTTTGATTTCAAGACTTGCTTGGAGATTCAGTCACAGAGCCACCAGCACACATGCTCTTATCAAGTGACAGCAAACGAAATGGAAATGTAATGAAAGCAAACTGTGGGGCACACTGTATTTCCGTGGCACTATACAAAATTTTACTAATCTATTCTGCAGGCATATCATTTGCCTCCAGATAATAAATGTGTACCTGCTTCAGGGTCGCCTGGGTTCTTGTCTGGGTGGAATTTAAGCGCTTTTACCTTGTACTCACAGAGGAGTTGTTCATCCTGCAATGAGGCGAAAATACTCTGAATTAGGCCAATTCCTGATCAATGTAAACAATTTTGCACACCCTCTACATTCAAGCAAAGCTATTACATTGTTTTACTTGTCATCTTACAAATTGTTTCTTTTATGGCTGTTGTGGATGCCTAAATTTACAAAGCATGACAAGTGTAGATATAGGAAAAGCTTTACCCTTAATTTACCACCAGCAAACTTAAATGTTTGACTGTTTTCACAAGATTACAAAAGCAAACAGGGGTGTACCTCATAAGTTGCCGTATGCATATATATATATATATATTTCTAACGTCTAGCCCTTCTTAAATATGCAGTTCCAGTTCGCTAGAACAAATTACTACATTCACAATTAATGCAGCAAACTGAACGTATACATATGACAGTCAATTGCATCCGGACGTTAATTGGTAGCTAGATGTACAGGTGCCCCCAGAATAATTCGGAACGCCGGACACGCAGCTGCTCGTCGGCGGAGCGCGCCGGCGGATAAATACAGGCAAGGTCTGCGCATGCGCAGTCTTCCTAGCGAGCAAGTTTCGCTCCCTAGTGTTTCTAGATTGGCGTTGTCTTGCTCCAAAAAGGTAGCGCTAGGTGCCCTTTAGCATTGTGCAGGGGGGGCTGGGCGAATAAATGTCTGTAGCGCAGCATGCACCATAATCTGTAAATAAAGGCTTGTGGACGCCGTGCAACGTATTCTCGCCATGGTCTGCATCCCGTGTGGGAGATAATAGCAATGCTTTACGTGATTACGTGCTAGTGAGGCGGCTTGGCTACAACGACCTCGCTTCCCTATTTTTTCAACCGTGTTAGCCTGTCCTGCGAAGTATTAGTTCTTATTAAATTATCTCCCACTCCGTGGTACTAATGGCTTCGTAAAACGAGGACAATTTCCACTTATACATGACCCCTCTTAAAGGGTGTGTCTGCGATAGTGGCAATAAAAGAGTTTACAAAATGAAATAACGCGGCACGTTCCTCAAGGCCAGTTTCATGCACAGGAGGCCACCTCATTCCTTTTCCTCGTGGGAGGCCGCTCTTCAGGCCACTTTCTCGCATGACCAGCTCTGGCTGGTGGACCGTGCTTGCCTAGAGATGTCCGCCAGGGGGCTCCCGGACGTCTAGGGGCCCAACCACATTTAAATAGATCCAGTAAAGTTTTATCCATCCATCCATCCATTCGAAGGGCACTTTAATGAACTCTTCACGACTCCAGTCATTTATTGGCGCACCACATTACGTGGTTCGCATATATTGTGCGCCAATCAATCGCGGAAACTGGATCATTGGAAGCGAGTATTCTTACGTATTGGTCGCGTGTCGGCGTTTGTTGGTGTAGATATTCATTTTCACACTCATTTTCTTTTGCTCAGAGGGGATATACAATGATAATTAAAGGTAGGCTGTGTGAGCTGAATGAAAAAAATATAGTAAGGAGAACATAGAAAATATAAATAACAGGAAGAACACTGGGTTCATTTTTTCCACAGAAAACAAAAAGAATCGAAACGTAACTTTGTTTCGTCTAAAGCGGTTGGCATGTTCTGCTTTCAACATCTCGCGATGTCCACGCGAAGCGCAGCTTGTAGGCAGCGTGGAATTGACTCTCAGAGCGCATCTACGAAGTCCCTCCTCTCACCAAAGCCCTTCCACTCGCGCGTTATGGCGAGCCAGAGCTCGTCGGCACTTGCCCCTCCAAGATTCAGCTTGGATAAACTTGCCTTCATCGTGCCCCACGCGTTCATAACATTGAAGTCTGCACCTTTCGGAGGCAAGTAAAGAACGCGAACACCACATTTTCAAGAAGTTTTTCCACGGCTCTGGCCATGTGCACCGGCTCAGGCCTTGTTGGAACAAGTAGCAGCCATCTTTAAATGGCCCGTCAAGAGCGTATGGCAATAAGTGGAAGTCCTGAATTTCGCTGTAAACTTCAGCTGTGAACAATGGGGACAGCCGGATTATCGGACCGAGGCCCTCTTTGCTAATTGCTCCCCAAACGTTGAGGGCAGAGTGGCCGCTGTTGTAGATCTCGGAAACATACTCAGGCTCATATCTACACGAAAAGGAGGCAATGGATAATGGTCTTTTCAGATGAAAGACCTCTTGCGCGTCCGAAAAATTTGTGCTTAAAAGATCAGAATGAAAAGGAAAATACCTGCAGTTGTATGGTCTCCATACCCGGCGCTCTTAATCCCATCTAGATGAAGATGTCGATTCATCTGACAGTATGACTTCCTTCCATTCTTCACAGTCGTCCAGCGCTCATATGCCCTGCCAAACTCAAGGCGCCGGCGTTTTTGGCACTCCGTAATGTGTGGCTTTTGTGCCGCGACAAATCCACGAAGACCAGCCTCTCGCATGCGCCTTCTAATTGTTTCCTCACTGGCTTGCAGGTTGAGGGCTGTCTTGATCTGGCGGGCGCTCTAAAAAGGATCGGCAACGGCTGCAGCAACAATCAGAAGGTCGGACTCTTGCAACATGCATCGGTGTCGTCCCGATCGTGCTGCATCTTTGAGACGGCCATCTTCATCCCTGTATGCTTGGATTATTCGGTTGACCGCACTTATAGACTTTCCTGTGAGGCGGCATATCTCACGTTGAGGTATATCTTGTGAACTGAGCTGAATTATATTTCTCCGCACATTCATCGGCACTTTTTTCGGCATGTTGCCTCGATTGTAATAGGGCGGAATTCGCGTAACTGTCATTGTTTAAATATGTTCGTATCTCTTTATCAATCGAGCCGCCGATATCATCACGTTTGCATCAGACGCAAACGCCGCCCTTTGCCAGCGCTAGTCACGGTCACCTACCATAAATATTTTGAGCAAATGATAAATACGGCCCACATGAAAAATGAAAAACAAAGGCGCCCAAGCACCCGACCATGCAGACACGAGCGCTTATGCTCCAACGCGAGTGCATGCGCAGACAGAGCTTGTCACGGACACCATCGGCCCAACCCCCTTGACAAAACGTTAAGGGGCACCTAGGGCTACCGTTTTGGAGCAACGCAACCCAAACTAGATGCACTAGGGAGCCAGCCTTGCTCGCTAGGGAGACCGCGCACGCGCAGACCATGGTACTACTTTATCGACGGGCGCGCTCCGTCGGCGAGCTGCCGCGTGTGTTGCGTTCCGAATTATTCTGAGAGCGCCTGTACCTTTATTTATGCACGCAGGCCAGAGAATCGTAAACACGTCTCCAACGTCCCTTTCACACCTTTTCGCTGTTCTAAGGCAACATACCCTGGCCGAAATGCGTACCGATTTTTCAAATATATGCTGGCACATTTCACGCATCGCTTTTCTGTTCATGAACTGTCTGTGTTCAAACGTCGACTGTGCACGTTCACATTTTGATTTTTTTTTTTTTTGCCATGTTCTTTACAGCCAGTCCACACAATAAAAACAAAAATTGTTATTAATTCGAGTTGGCGCGCATGCTGCCACCGCCTTCAAACGCAAGCATCAATTCGAGCAGACATATGAGCTAGATAAAGCGAAAGGAAAGAGGCTAAAGAAGTTCCTATCAGCCACTTGTTGATCTCTCGACGACCTTGCGCGGCTTATCGATTGAAAGCTGTTGACAGCCTTTACAGATGTATCAGTACTACGTAGCAGTAACGTGAACTCTAAGGTCGCTAAAGGTACTTAGTCACCACAGAATGATGGCACAATGGCGCAAATGTTTAGAGAAATGCTGCGAGACAACGTACCGAAGAGATTTCGTCGCACCCAAGTATCTCGTAGTAGTCGGGCTGCGCTTTGCAACGGCCCTTCATAACGTCTTCTAAAAGGGATTCCATAAGCACAAAATATATTTACTTTTTTTCTCCTGATCCGAGACAGGTAAACGCACAGAACTTGAGTAACCTGTACTTTTCACCACATACAAATCGCTGGGTTTCGCTAGTTTCGCTGCGCGGTTGTTGCGCAAACTACTTGCACTGCTTCTCTAGGGACCTAGGGACGGCACACGAAAGTATTTCCATTGGTATTTCCCTAGCGTTTCCCTCTTCAATTCTATCTCGCTCTCTCTTTAGCTTATCTGTCTTTTGGTGAAGTGGCGAAAATCACCGAGCAAACCGAGCTATCAGAAAAAAAAAAAAAAAATTAGGGTAACGCAAAGCAGCAGTGGCAACAGCTGCTCATGAAAAGCGTTACGCACAACCACGCCAACCACGCTGGCAAGTAGCGCTTGCTAGTCTCGACAGTTGACTGCTGCCTCTTTATTCTATGTGCTGCCGGCGAACTTCGGAGTGCTTGTGTACGCCCGCTGGTTTACGTCGCGGTTTGCAGTAAAAAGGAAGCGCCTCTGTATAGTTCGTGTTGGTGGGTGTCTTTCTTTTTTGCTTTTGCGTTCGCTAGAATATTTGGCCCCACCGAATCAATGTTTTCTTGCTGCATGCACTTAATGCCGTGTTCCGCCAACCAACAAGCGCCATCACTTTCGACAGATAGGTTCTTCGGTGCCGGAACCAGTCCATTGGCAGACGCACTTCTGTAGTCTACGCGGCGACATGGCAAGCAAGGTTCCCCTCGTGACTCTTTCATCGGGACACAAGATTCCTGCAATCGGCCTTGGAACTTGGAAGGTACAAAACATGTCTTGGAAGAAATGGCGCGCTTTTTAAATGGTATGCGAAGTGGCGGATAACCTTATTTTGCAATTGCCGAAACTGCCATATCAATTATCGCAGCATTGCTAACATACACACATGCCGTATTCTGTGTGTAAAACACCTGCTGATTGATATTACGAAATTGTCATACGTATATGCTGAACATGCATGACTGGCATCAATTTTTAAACCTCATGTCTTGATTGTATAACATTGTCGTACAACTTACAAGCATGGTAATATGAAGTGCTGATACGCGCTTGACTTTCTTAAACGTTTTAGTAGGTTCTTGCTAGTGCTGTCCAAGCGAGACTCTTTGTACCCTTTTGCCTCTTTAGTTTATTTTGGCTAGGTTAAACTTGTAAGGCAGTGAACGGTATAAGCTAATGGAAGTGGCCACATGGCATGTGTGCCTCTTCTTTAAAATGTATTTTTCTTAAGGGTGCCTCATATGCATCATATAGAGCATGTATTTCTCATCATGCTTTTGGAAATGTATACCTAGCAAGGTGAAATGCCAGAGACATTTTAATTAAATTTTGAATGCAGAAGGGGGCAGAGTTGTTCCATAAAAAAATGAATAACCAACTAAAATATATCACATTCGTTCACTGTGTTTACGTTACACTGCTATCAAGTTGGAAATCGTAATTCACTGCGTGCACTACAGTCGCTGCATTAGTTCCTTCAACTAGAAAAAAAAGCTGCAACCTTTCAGTTTATTTAGAGGTGACTTACACTCAACCTGCATGGCCTCCCGCATGCTTATAGGTGTGCAGAAAACTGCACATGTCACACACAGGTGATTTTCCACATCCATTGAGTGTGAGTCACCCCTTATACTACTACCTTCTCTTGAAAGATGTCATAACCCACTGTGATGGCTCATGTAGTGGCTTTGTCATTGTGCTGCTAAGCCCGAGGGTATGAGATCAGTCCCGGCCGCAGCGGCCTCATTTCGATGGGGGCAAAATGCAAAAATGCCTGTGTACTGTGCTTTGGGTAAAGAACCCCAGATGGTAAAAATTAGTCCAAAGTCCTCCCACTATGGCATGCCTCATAATCATATCATGGTTTTTGGCACATAAAACCTCTGAATTTGTTGTGGTACAGGGTTTTTTGTGCAATATGTGTGATCAATGGGCAGCTTTCTCTGACACACTTGCCACAAGCTGCACATACAAGCACTGCATGGAATTTCCACAACGAAGTTGGGCTTCTCTACCACCCTGCCTGAATTATGGCCATGCGGACATAGTTAAAATTTATGCATTTATGTCTGTTACACCACCACACTGTGGAATTCTTGTTGCTATATCTGTACATACCAATTGTTCAAACAGCATGCTCACTGCCCTTGTCTTCTTTGTGGATGTACGAGTATGGAAAAAGTATTTTAAGAAGCAGTGTTTCATGAGAGGTGCAGCATCTGTGGAACTACCTCACTTTAAAGGGAAGCAGAAGAGGTTTTAGAATCGGAAGATTTATGGGGGTTTGGAAGGCTGCCACTGTTTAATTCAACTCTTGAAGTTATTTTCTTGATTGTGCGAGTAGCAGCTCCGCAATCACTGTTTAAATTTTTGCGTGCCTGGTGTAGCGGAGAAAGACTGGGCGTGACGATGACGTCAACGCAGTATTCACGCAAGTGCTTTATTCTAATCATGTGCCTTGCCAATACCGAGGATGACGTCATGATTGTCTTCGCAAACAGATCCCCTTAACCGGCCTCTGGCGTTTCCCGCAGATGCTGCTGCTTGTTTTTGCTAAAATAAAGCAACTTGTGGCAACTTGCGGCCTGTTAAACTATGACTTTCATGTTCAGGGGGTGAAAAAGCTATATTAATTCACTGAAACCTCACTTTTTTTTCAGCTCAGCTTCCCTTTAAGTTTCCGCTTCTTTTCATATCGTAGATTTTCATAGCATTTAGTATACACTAGTAGTTGACTGCTAAGCAATAAAAAGAGGGGTACATTGATGGAACAGAAAATGATAGGCATAACATTAAAGAGACTAGAGGAGAGTAGCATGGATTAAAGAGTAAGCACAGGTAGTTGATATTCTAGTTGAGAATAAGAGGAAGTGTAGTTGGGTAGGTCATGTTTATGCATAGAGTAAGTACACTGGTGTTCTTTCCATTTAACAGAATGAGTGCCAAGAGAAGGGAAACGTAGCTGAGGGCAGCTGAACATTAGTTGGCATGATTAGGTTTGATAGTTTTCAGGCATAGATTGAAGTTGGCTGATGCGACATAGGGTAATTAAAGATTGCTGGGAGAAGCCTTTGTGCGGGAGTTCTGCTGTGGACATTAAATAGGCCCCTGCTGTTGACACTGTTCTGATGGTCTAAGCAGAAACTAAACCTGACAACTTTTGTGGACTTCACAAAAGGGGCCCAATATAGAAAAGTGCTGTGAAATTTGCAATGGCAGACCAACATTATTAATTACATGATTCAGGTTCAAAATTGAGAAGCTTTACCACTCTAATACTTTTCGTTAGCATTAAATAACTGTGGTTCGACCTTTCTTCTCTCCATTAATAACCTGCAGCTTTCCACCAAAGAAAATTAGTTTCCAAGGCATTATTTATCAGTCTAAATTGATATAGGTCTTTTCCTTACGTCCCTTTGAAAAAGGGCTAATGGGGATTAATGGATAATTATTAACGGTAAGAACACTAAGGCCCAATTAGAAGTACAAACAAAATTTACGTATAATAAATTTACAAAAAGGAGTGCAAAGGGATAAAACATGGCTATAATATTTATCTAGGTACGATATAAAATTGATGTGATCCAGAGTATTATTTCATTACAAGGTGGCACAGTTTTTGCTGTCATTATATGTGTTGCAGAAGGGGAGCATGAAGCTGGTGTTTATATGAAAGGCATCATGATGTGCATATTGGAGTTTGATATCATTCTCTACTTTTGCTTTTAAATAAAGCATATTTGTGCAGCAGATTTCAAGGAGATGGTTTAGCAAACTAGATACCACATTTAATCTTTTATTCTCAGCTGATCTAATGACCCCGTAAATCAAGGAGTGAGAAATGTAGTGTTGTGGAGACCATATATCTACATGCTACTCTCTATGGCGCAGGAAGTGGAGGTTGACATAAGAGGAGCGTGTCGCTGGGGGGGAGGGGGGTATATTGCCCACATTTGTTGAGACTCTTCCATATTTTTGTCATATGAACATGGAAAATTTCCTGCAGTGCCTTGTGCTGGAACTGTGCCACAGTTTATGATCCCATGCGCACACAACTGTTTGAAGTCTGCAGTGGAAATGTGGGACAGCAGCTGGCTTCAAGCAAACTTAGCTGTTCCACATTGAGAAGTTTCAGATTTGATACTGTTTATTAGCTCGTGAATGCATGCATATTACCAAGCTCGGAGAATTATAATTCACTCATTCAACTTGCTTACCCATCTGGAAACCATTCAGATTCTAAAAATTGTTGATTAATTTGCAAATGAATACCTTCACATTTGAATGGAACGAAAAGAATTAGTCAGCCATATACTGTGAATAAGTTTAGCCTTTCATGCAAGCAAGCAAACCATGATTTTGAACGCTGCAAAAGTGCCTCATTCCCACTCCTTCATTTACATAACTGTGTATGCAATCAGTGTTATGTTGTGCACATTTAAATAGTGCTCTTTCATTACTGAGCAATGAGCTAATTAGTGCAACATTGTCTTGTTTTGCTCTGCTGTTGCTGCAAATACATCGATGTCATGACAGCCCACACACTGTCAAAAAGAAACGTAAATTTGAGGTTGTTTGGAACATTTTGCTAAAGGTGAGTATGGCAGCCATGACATGACAATTACACAAAGGCCACCTCTAGCACGGTACATGTTCGTATGATCATTGTGGTGCCCCCCGGCAAGAGTAGCAAGCTACAGGAGTGTACGTCAGACTTGCTTCTCTGTTAAATTTATAGAGCTAATCTCTCTCGTGTCCTGCTGCTCTTTCTTGCAGTAAATCTAGAACCTGCCTGTAAGGCCATCAAGGTGACTAAATATTTTAATTTTCCTTTACTTTACTTTACCATGGCAAAAAGAAAAATGTAAAGGTCTCCCACAAGGTGATTAGTTTTATACCACACATTTTCCTATTGGCATGAACCATTGGGACTTGGAGTTGCAAGCGTTTTTTTTTAATGTGTAAATGCTCATGGGTGCAGCATGTATCCTGCTGAAGATAAGTAGAGACCACTGGACATAGTCTTGCTAGTCTTCTCTTGGGTGATGGTGAATGTGGTGCAGAGGTGGGACGGTGCATTTCAGATATATTTAGAAGACCTTGTAAACCAGTCAACATCTGTTTTGTTTAGAGCTCTGGTGTTATAGTGCTGGGCGCATTTGCTATTTTTCTAAACACCATATAGTACATATTGCCCTGCAACTAAACTGATCTGCTGTATTCTTTTCACTCAACAGTCTCAAGTAGGTCAGGTGTATGAGGCTGTCAAGATTGCCATTGATGCAGGGTACCGGCACATTGACTGCGCATTTGCATACCAGAATGAAGAAGAAGTTGGAAGAGCAATTGAAGACAAAATTAAGGATGGCACTGTGGAAAGGAAAGACCTTTGGATCACTGGGAAGGTACATGCTGCTTGAATATCTATACGAAATTTCATGGCTAGTGTGTGAATAATTTTTAAGTTCTTAATCTCTTTTAAAAAATTAGTCCATAATGGATGGTACTGCCATTTATTATGCATAGTAAAATTGAGAAGCAGTACTCTTTTATTTGTGAAAGCAAGTTTGTGAGAAGTAGTGATGAAAAAGTGCACAGTGTGTGCAGTTCTTAGTGTGGGGATGGGCACATCAGCACTATCACATAAGAAAATAAGAGTTTGAACAAGGATGAAAGAATATAAAAAATTATGCCATCATTGTGATTTAAATAAAAGTTATGTATCCTCTACTGCTAGACAATTCATAGACCCCCACCTGTGGTCTATGACTTGCAATGAGTTCTCAAAAACATTCATTGGGGTTTATGGCCATACGAGAACTGCTGTCACGGGTGCAGCAATATCAAATACTAAAAAGTACCAATACTGCGAAAAAGGTCAGCATTTAGTGAAGCCTGCCATATGCATTTTGAAAGAAGAAATTGAATTTTTCAATATGTAAGTGTTCTTCAGCATGCTGATGGGGTAATAAAACTATGCTGGGGTTGCAAGAGATGTCATAGTGAAGTGTTGTGGAATAATTTTGGCTATCTGGCCACCTGTGTGTTTGTAATTCTATGTAGTAGACAAGAATTTCTGTATTCACTGTGAACTGAGCCATCTCTCAGTGGGCACCTTAACACATAATGGATCAAATTGAATATTGCAGTTTTAATAGTTTCATGTTATTATTCCACAATGGCCCTATTCTTTAGTTGAATGAGATGGAATGTGAATGTAATAGAGTGGAATGACCAGAGTGAAACCAGAGCTGGCTTTCATTTGCCACCAGTCTTGCAAAATCAAATATACAGGGTGTCCCAACTATCACGCACCAAGATTTAAAAATATGCAAATGCCACATAGCTGGACATAACCAAGGTAATGTTGTTTGCCATCGTTTGGAGATACTAAGTATTTTTTGCATTCTGCTTAATTACATAATTAGTATTAATTAGTCAATCAACTTCTCAAATATAATTAGATGAAAAGTGTCTGTGACAAAACTGTAGAGTAACACGAAAAACTCTCGATACAGCTTTATGTTGCTCAATACATGCTACATAAGTTTTTCCGAGTGTGAAAGAAGCCCACAAATACACGCAAAATTGCCATGCGACTGGCCACTCGAGGCATTTTGCGTGTATTTGCAGGATTCTTTCACGCTCAGAACACACTTATATGTAGCATGTATTGAGCAGCAGAAAGCTGTATTAGGAGTTTTTCATTTTGCTCTACAATTTTCTCATTGACACTTTTCATCTAATTATAATATTTGAGAAGTTTATTAAGTCCATTTCAAGTGCAATTAGGCGGAATGCAAACAAACTCTTGCGTATCCCCAAGCAATGACAAACATTACCTTGGTTCTCTTCAGCTATGTGGCATTTGCATATTTTTAAATCTTGGTGCATGATAGTTAGGGCACACTGTATAAACAAAATATATCAGGCATGTAGGAATCACTGCTAGTATTGCTGACTTGTATAGCTGATCCCACTAAGCTTGCTCTCCTAGACACTCAATAAATGACTAGTTTATGGCTACTTTTGGCCACCGGCATTGCAACCTTTTATACTATCAACATTCTGTGAGAACCTGATGTAAATGGCCGGTAATAAAATTAAAATTCCCTCGAGATCCAAAAGTAAGTAATGGCTTATACATTTCCTGCACTCATTAAATACATGTTAGCATGATGTATAACGACCCCATTCATAACAAACATGTGGTCATGAAATTGGCAGTACTGCTGCTATACTGTGATCTGCGTGAGGGCAGTGGCACTGTCTCAGGTGTAACAAGCACATTCTTCACTCAAGAAGATTGACATTCTGTGTGATGCTCCAGCCTTAGTTCTCACTGCCCACCAGTTAGCACATGGCACATTAGTGCTCATGCTTTTCACTGGCATCCCTGCAGAAGCAATGAGAAAGTTAGCAGGCAAACTGCCACACAGTCAGCACATCCTGGCATTGCCTTCTGTGCATCATCTTATGATGTGGAGATAGCATCAGCTTCTAACCATGTGGTTGAGCCTTAGCACAAAGAAAACTATTAAGGCCCATGTTTAACACCTGTAGTTCCTTCAAGGACACTTGTTTTTGCTGAAATTCATGCGAATGGGCTTCAACTAGTCAAATAACTTAAGCTCTGTAGTTTCATACTCCAAGTGTGGCATAGTCTTTGCAAATTAGTAATAAATATTTGCTTTAAATTCAATAATTACTGGCTCTAAAGTCAATAATTATTACTTAATGTAAAGTAATAATTATAACATTGGCACTCTTAACAAACATCACCATTATAAAGATACAAAAGGAAATAATTTTTCTGGGAAGCATGGTTTGTTGAAATCGGCAATAGTATTGGCTATCAACTCTCAGAGATAAAAGCTCTTGTGCAACATGAATGCTGAACTGACAAGTAAATGCCTCAGAAAAGCAATTTATGGTATTTTATAAGAAGCACCTCTTGTGGAAGCCTTGCAACAACTTTTCATTTATAGTGGATTGGAGACTAATGGACACAGACATATTGACGGGACTGTAATGTAATGGATCTCTGCCCGTCTGTAAGTTGGCTTGCTCAGCTTTGATATCAGTGGATTGGTATTGTTTTACGCCAACAGTTGACTCTACTACCATATATGTGATTTATGTATCACATAAGAAAATGTTGCAGGACCCCTTTGAGTGGTTTTCTGAAGCTGTTCACTCACTAATTGTCCCCATGCAAATAAAGGCATTGATGCCTCAAAGCTACACGCACAGACATTGGTTTTCTTCAGGAAATTTAGGGATAGAGAAATCGGTAATGATAGAACAAAAATGTGAAGCTGGCTGTCACTGATTGTCAGCCTTTCTCTACAGTAAAGAACTTAAACACCGCGGTAATATAGTTAACACTGAAGTCCCTCTTTCTTTCTTCCAGAATAAATTTTTGACACATCCATTACCTTATTTTAGGAGGTACAATTTCAGCAAACACATGAATGTAACAAACAAAATTTGCATGACAACCAGGTGCGTTATAAGTGGGGCCAACTTAGTATTGTGTTTAGGTATCTTGCAGAAAGTTGAAAACAAACAAGGCTGTGTGTAGGATGGTATACAACAGTCATCATAAACTGATATATTTTCTTTAGTCATCACTTTAAACAACACACTGCAGGCTCTGTATGATCAAAGTAGTCACTGCACTAAATGAACAATGTTGCAACATTTCAGTGCTGGAACACTTACCACAGCAGGAGCAAAGTGTTTGAGTGCTGTGAGGTGTCGCTGAAAAAGCTGCGCCTGGAGTACTTTGACCTCTATCTCATGCACTGGCCAATGGGCTACCAGGTGAGAGTGAAAAAAGCCTCCTGTGGTTATAGGAATTTATGAGATAGTTTCTGCAAATTTTGTGTATGAAATGTTTGTTTTGTGATGAAGTCTTCTTTGTTGCTAGAATTACACATAGAACAAATCACAGCTTAGCACAATGCTATTGCTATTCAGCTCCTTGTATGGTCATTTCTCATGCATATCTATTTGAGAAAATAAGTGTATCCTTTATCTTGGAATATTTGAAAGCCCTTGCAGCACCCATCACGGCACAAAGAGTAGCATGTTCTTGCAGTGATGGGCTACAAGTTTAATCCCCACTCAAGGTGTTTTGCATCTATATAAAAGTTGCAACCTAAGTAAGCATTGACCCTTTTCTTTTTTTCTTTTCCTACCAATTTGCAAGGGTTGTTGCAAAGAATAGTAAATGGAGCGAATTTGACAGTGCAAACCCATTTCAGCCATATACTGTAAGAGAGACTTGAACTTATTGTCCATGAGATATCCGGCTTACCTTTTATGTTGGTCAGTACATAGTTGGACAGTTCCAAGTGTTTTTTCACCATTAGTTTCGATTCTGGGGCATGTCCACATCATATGGTGAGCATCCACTGTAGATGCATGAGCAGAACTTCAGGCGTGCCACATGATCTTTGCATGTGTTACACCATCTCTAAGTGATGGCAGACGTTAAGGCTGTCCTGGGCTAAACCCTCCATAGAGGGACTTCCTCCACTTGGTAACTGCTATAGAAAAGGAAACAACAGCAATATGGCATCGAGTCAATGGTTATTGTAATCGCTAACATTTTCGAAAGTAACTTCCAGCAATAATTACCTACTTCCCTGCAAGCAGTTTCCTGCTGGAACTGAACCTTCTATGGTCTTGGAACTCTTTTGCTTGTGCGATAGCTTGCAATGACATCAGCTATTTTCCTCAATTCCTTGCTTATTCTGTCAGAGGTCACATATTGCAAGGCTTCTAGATGGCTTAAGTATATTTGTGGCAGTGTTGTCTAAGGGAATATTTGTTGGTGACTGGTGCTACTGCTGTTCCGTGCAGGAAGGTGGTGATATGTTTCCTCGTAATGAAAATGGAGATTTCATCTTTAGTGATGTGGACTTCCTTGAAACTTGGGAGGTAAGTTTAGAAGCTCGATCATCGGAGCTGTTCGGCTCTACATAATGGTCCTTATTTACCTTTTTCTTTCTACTGTCATGTTTTTGTACAGGCCTTGGAAGAATGCGTGGAAAAAGGGCTAGCGAAGAGCATTGGTGTCTGCAACTTCAACAAAGACCAGCTCCTTCGTCTCCTAGAAGCAGCCAAGATAAAACCTGCAATCCTGCAGGTTCGTGCATTTAAAATGCATCATGGAAACATGCTCTAATTACAGAATTTAAACCAGCAAATGCTCAAGAAATGTCAATTTAGTAGGAATCCTTAGATTACAGCAGTTACTAATTTTCCAAAATTAAGATTTTTTTTTTTAATTTGACATTCATCTTCATACCTGTGACAAAAAATATGGGTGTTCCTTGTAGCTTCTTCTCTCGGTACATAAGGAAGGCTGTAGGCACCGTAGAAAGATGCTACGTATATGAAATGCAAGTGTATTTGGAACACTTTTGGGGTGCATATCTCGGAACTGAACCTCGTTTCAGCATTGCTATTAAATGGACATGCTTTGAGCGCCCATTGTCTTCCGTTCCACAATTACATATATGTGCTACGTTAATATAAAAGTTGGTTAACTTAAGCTATTTTAAAGAACTAGTTGCAGTTACTGCCTACTTTTTAACGTGTACAGCTACAAGTATTCTTTTGCCAAAAGAAATCTTTTTTTTCCTCTACTGTGCTTTTTTTTTCCTTGTTTTCCCTTCCTTTACTCCTTTTTTTTTTCTGCCTTTCATTGCATTTTGGCTTAAGATGGGTTATGAAAAGATTTGAGAATGTCTTCACTGAAACACCTGGTGCAGAGTTGTGCCTTCTACAGAGCTTCATGTCCGAGACAACACAGATACATTAATCGCACCTTATTGGATCCAATAATAAGTGGTTTTGATTAAGGCAATGATGGTCCAAATGCACCATTTACACCATTTTGCTACTATTAGACTTGCCTGCTCCTGCCTGCGCCCACTCAAGTACCATTTGTGCCAACTGGGCAGAAGTGCGGTATTTTCACATTTTCACGACAGTGTAATGTTTTCAGTAGGGATGCATCAACTATACGAATCGATTTGTGAACATTCAAAGTAATTCTATTCATGACTCCATTATCTACTACACTAGTTTTCATATGCAGTAGAGCCTCGTTCATACATTTTGGGAAAACGTACGATCCTAAGAAACTAAAAAATTTGAGACTCAACCAGTGTTGACACCTACGTAATGCCAAGCGTCGTGAGGATAGTTGCGGAACGAGACGCGTCTAAAGTCCCTCAATCGTTTAAAAGTACCGACAGGCTTTGATCCAGCCGACAACTCCTGCGATAGGCTGATCGGTGACATGTGACCTTGCTCCGCCCCTTTGCCGCCATGAAAGTTCCTGCGCGCCAGGCGAAGTGCGCGCGTTTCGCCTGTTGTGCTATGCACATCGCTGCGATAATTTCTTACCGGGAGGGCCGAAATGCCTCGTTGCTGTGCGGTTGGGTGCTGAAACCGGACGAAGGATGGCAAGAAGTTATTTTGCATCGCGCGCGGCAACCAGAACCTAACCAGACGAAAAGTATGGTTACACAGAATTGCACGGGCGGGCTTTGAATCGTCGGTAACAGCACGACTATGCGAGGCAAGTAACATACAACGATGCAAAGGTGCCATAGAAAGTATACACGTGCGTGTGTCGAGCAGTGATAGTATTTCACTCGCGTGCATGAATGTTGAGGGCCGAAGTTTGTGGAGATTATTTTATTTCGCTGTGAGCCCGCTGAATAGATCGGTACGACCTAGGATGCAAAGGACCGAAATGCCTTGTTGCTGTGCGGATGGGTGGTGAGATCAGACGGAGGACGACAAGAAGTTATTTTGCATCCCACGCAGCAAACAAAACCTAACCAGAACTTAATTCTGGTGGCATAGAAATGGACGGAAAGACTGAACCGTCGGTAACTGCACGACTATGCGAGGAAAGTAACGTAGAGCGATACGAAGGTGCGAAAGAAAGTATACACCTGTGTGTGCAGAGCTGCAGTATTATTTCATTCGCGCGCATGAATGTTGACGGCCGAAGTTTGTGGATATTACTGATTTTAATGCATTACGAGCCCGTCGACTTAGCAAGTGCAGTATGACCTAGCATGCAAGTAAATAGTCGGGCAGAAACACATGAACTCGCTGACAAATATCCGCATTGCGTTACGTGCGGTAAAAAATAAAATTAAGCAGCAAATTCTACTTTTACACTTTCCTGTGTTTGTGCGCGCGTTGTTAACTGCACTTTTCAACATGTTCAAAAAGTAATTTCCAATATCCTAATCGTATTATGTGCATTGCATATGTGAATAAATATATTGCTAAGTGCCTGCATTACTTTGTTTTTAAAGACGAATACTGCATAGCCACAGCTACTGGCCGTCAAATAATAAAGCGTAATACAGTATATCAAAGTACATTACATACAGCTGCGAGCTCGTTCCTTCCAAGTTTCCCTTACACTCGAAGATGTTTCAGTAATCGGCAATGCCATTTTACTGATGAAAAACACACAACTGCAAATGAACATAAGAAAAACGCCACAAGCGATACACGGATTGGCAGCAAAACACAGTGCAGTAATAGCTGGGCCAATCCGCGTGCGTTTCGTATAAGGGCCCTCTAATTATTACGGGGCTTTAGCGGTGCACAGAGGCGAAAAGGGATAAACACAACAATGCGCGTCATCATTCGAGTTTACGCGGCGACATCGCACGGTTCACGAGAACAGTCAACCGCATTCACACACGCGCACACACTATGCTTGATATTGGTGTGCCGCGAGATCAGATCACGCTGGCAGCCCGAACACAATCGAGGAAACACGCTGACACAATCCATACCGCCTCTTCATCATGTCACGACAGTTGCACTGGCTCGTAGCATTGAACCACAAGACACAGCAGTCGTCGTGTACTCGCTACACGACACACACTCAGCGGCAAGAAGATTGTTGGCGCACTCGTTTCCACACACGCACAGGATGTTGTTTAGTTGCCGTGAGGGTCGCGCGCTTTGAGAATAGCACGTTTGAGCGACGTTATGTCGAAAGTTTTTCGGTCCAAGTGACTGTCAGCCTTCATTTTTACACAACTTCTTCGTTCAGTGCAACCGCTATGTGTACGCGGCACACTTACATGCAAAAGATTTCACAGAGCATACGGGATTAAGCGCAAGCAATCACCAAGGCTCGCGCGGTGATTGAGCGCGAACGAACGAAATGTAAACATGTGGAATCGAGGCGATGAAGCCCTCATTACGCTCTCTTGAGCTATTTTCTTGGAGCGCTCATTTGAAATTAAAGGACTAAATTTAGCAGTTCGGGTCCTTCTTTCGTTTTTCACCACAGTCAGGCACCAGTAGGTTTTATTTCGGCGCGTATGCAGATATTTTTTCACCTCACGAATGCTGCGGCTTAGCGTGGGTGCCGTCTGCTACAGGAACTTCCTAGGTGGCGCGCGCAGCAGATGTCGCTACCTTGAAAATTATAGAGGGACCTTAGACGCGTCGAGCTGGTGGCGCTCCCAGTGGCTGGAGGCGTGTTTTGTTGTTTTCCTATTGTGTGGTGTTTTAAGAGGGTGACGGGAAGCCGAAATGAAATCGAGCTGCCGGGCTATGCTGGATGCCGCCAAAGCGAAACGAGATGCCCACATCACGCCGCCTGCAGCAGCAGAGAATGGTGCCGTGTTTGTATTATCGCATAAAAGTATGTGGTATGCTATCAATGGCACAACGCACTACGCGCTATAAATCGGGTAGGTGAAGACGCTTATCGCAGTAGGTTTGGCGGCGATAGCTGTGAACGCGGCGTGCGACAAGGCCGGAGATTTGCTGGTACCAAAATAAGAAACTGGGCACGTCATCGTTTTCACATGAGACGGGCGGCTATATACTGCTCTTGATCGCGCACACTTCGCCCCTTTTCTTGTTCACATGGGGTCTAGAGGCTGGAGAGCGTATATGATCGCAGTCTGCAGCAGGAATGGCGCCGCATTTCAGTTATCACCTATTAAAAGTGCACTACGCTTCCGACGGCACCACACGCTGTGAAACAGATAGGCGAAGATGTTTATCACAGTGGGATTGGTGGTGATAGCTGTGAATGCCGCATGCAACGATCCGGCTGGAAATTTGGTGGTACCGAAATGAGAAACTGAATTCGCGCCTGCGCTTTCACGTGAGACGGGCAGGCGAGTATTGCGTTGAAGCTGCCGTGGCGGGCAGCTATATATTGTTCTCGATCGCGTGCGCCTCGCGCATTTTCTTGTTTACATGGGGCCTAGCAGCCGGAAAATGTATCATACAATCGCAATTTGGCTACGTACTGAACGTTGATGCCGAAAAATTGTGTTCCGGGAACAGATGAACCGGTAAAAGATGAGCGCAACTCTATTGGGTCATTTTTTTGTGTTCTCGATTGCAAACATTGGCGCCGGGAAAATGTACGCAACGGGAATGTATCAACGAGGTTCTACTGTGTTTGGTGAAATACTCAGTGGAGATCGATACATTGCATGCAGCGTTACCCCGGTGCTCAGTTGGTTTATAGACAAAAGAAAATTTAATTCTGGAGTTCTTACCTCGTGCAACCACAACATCATTATGAGGCTGCCCTGTCTTGGTACAAGGGTCGTCTGGGTCATTAACTCCAATTGAAACAATTCCTATACCAGGCACTGACGAAGGAACGGTGACGAAAGTAGCATCAACTCATTAGCCACTGGAAGGCACGCAGATCGTATCGCATACGTGTGTTCATGCATGCAGATTCATGCGTTTGCACATGCGGTTTAGAACTTCCTGCCAATCTGTGAACTTCTATGCGCGATTGCAGTAGTTGCCGGTTTCTATGGTTGTCAAAAACGTGGATACATGATCTCGGAACTAATGGCCAGTTAGCCACTCATACAAACATACTAGCGGCAAGGTTTCCACAACGGCTTGTGGAAACCTTGCTGGTCACATCAGCCAAAAGCCAATTTTTCGCCATGGCACACTGCCTTAGCTGCTAGGCCTAATCGGTAGTGCTTTGAAAGGTCAGTCGGGTATCAGCAACAAAAGTTATGGTTTTGCACCGAATTGACTTGTATCTATTCGCAGAGGCCACGTGACGCGTGGGAAGCAGACAAACTGCCTCACAACAAAAGCAAGTGTACAGGCTGGCACGAACGTTGTTGCTCTCCACTGCCATCACTGTCTTTGCAAAACACCATACAGAGGCCTCTCATCTTGGCACTGTTCATAGACGCATAGTCCCCTGTCAAGCTTCTAGCATTGTTATTGGGTGTAACACATTTTGATGTGCTGTAATATGCTTTAGCATACTACAGCACATCTGTCATTTGGAATGCACATGAGACATTTGCCATCGCTTTTTGTTTTGTGCCTGACAGCGCAAATTGCTTTACAGTCAAACCTCGACATAATGAAGTTGTACTTGCAGCAAAAAAACTTCATTAAATCGTGAATTTCGTTAATTTTAGGTTTTCAAGTTTCAGCATTAAAATCAACTTCACAAAGTCCCAGAGCATTCTGGGTGTGTGGATAATATCTTGTTAGTAAGCACTTATAAACAAATTGCAAGAATGTCAGGGCGTCATAGCCCTGTTATGAGCACCAGCGCGTGCAGTGCAGATCGCATCGAGAGCAGTGCATTGACATGGCTCACAGCGTACGAGATTTGCGTGTGTGGTAGCACGTGGCCTCGTAAATCAGACGCCATAGCTGACCACGCTTAGTGCCTGCAGCTGGACCCCACAAATTAAAAACAAAAATGTAAAAAGATATGGATATTGGTCCTGAACCATAAAAAAAAAAAGCCGGTTTTGCCAGGAAAGGGGAGCATTGATGATGGTAGCAAAGGGACTATACAAAGTAAGGTTTGTAGTTTTATTAGTGTCACGCCGCTCAGGCAGACATTAACAGATTTCACTCGATGACCGCAAACTTGCAGTCGCAACGCTAATGAGCGCTTCGTACCATGTCTCAGAAATTGGCGATTGAGATTACATGACCGCCAACACTAGACTTGTGGCGGTCCTCCCCACCCCCTACCAACGCGTGCTTGATCACATTACCGCGCGTTCACTCCCTCCCCATCCCTTTTGCACAGAAGGAATCATCAGCTCTCATGTTTCTCCAAGTTATTTACCAACAGAATGAGTGGCGCAATGGTGTTTCCTGCCTACTGTGTCCCAGCACGCGTGCTTTGACAGCGGTTTTGCCGCTCAAACTTTTCATACAGAAGAACACTTGAAATAACTTTTGTTTTTTTGCTAGATTTACTAACCATGCAGGCTCCAAGTACATGATTGAAATGGTCAAAAACTTTGTTAAATCGAAACTGTGTCACGAAGCTACTTTGTTAAATTGTGAGAAATAAGTACACGGTTTTCAGTGCAACTAAGAACGGTAAATGAAAATAGTTCGTTAAATCAACATTCATTATATTGAGGTTTGACTGTTAGCACATTTGTAATTTTATGTCAGTCTTGCGCTCGGGCACATATTTTTGTTCTTGTTGGCCTACAAAATTTAATTGTTTACAGAATTAAGTTCCTTGCCTACCCAAATAAGAATGCTTGCAACATACCGTGCATGGTGTACCGTCCATATAGCTTAATTGGTCGCTGTTAGCTTTGTCTCGCTTCACTGTTGAGCAGCACTTACTAATTGCACAGTAATAACAAGCTTTGCCAAATGGTTACAGATTACTGTTGAACTACTCTAAGTGTTCCAAAAAGACAAATTTTTCTGCTCCGAAACTGCTCCAAAATGCTGGTGTGGCTGCACCTAAACTGCTCCAGAACGACATTTTTCCTGCTCCAAATATTGCTCAAAATCCTAAACAGGCTGGACCACCACTATTAATGTAATTGTTTCCACGTAGTGAGTGTCATCCAGACTTGTAGAATAGGCAAGTGAAGTGCCTACTCCTACAGAGTGAAACCTTCAAGCTCAGTACAGACCTAAACATGTTCACAAGTTTGCTTGCACCATCTACCATGAGCCACTGGTTGAGATAACTTACTTTGAGCATGTAGATAGGCTGGCCACTATTGCATGTGCTTTTTGTTCTGAAACTGGCCTTCATGGCTCTTTTTATTCATTACATCATCCTAGCCTGAATGGTTGCCAAGCTTTAAAGTGAAGTCATTCCTTGACACTTCACATAGATTCCAGCATAGATCAATGCTTGAATCTTTGCTGCACATCCCCATCAGCCTATTTTGTGTCCACTGCAGGGCGAAGGCCTCTCCCTGCGACCTCCAATTACCCCTGTCCTGCACCAACTGGGGGGGCCTACCATATTTTTTTTACAATACTGCCGCTCTCAGCCGAGAGCCTAGCAGACGGGCATGAACACTTTCTTTTCCGTACATAAATACACGTGCGAGCTACGCAAAGAATGAAAAAGCAACGATATTCAACAAAATACAAAAGATAAGGTAGATAAGGTATACGCTACAAATAGAACACTAAACAACGCAGAGTAAAATGAACAACTGGGGCACATCATAGACAAAGCAAAATCGTAAAATATTTGGGAACAAACAAGTGTATACAATTTTTTTTTCTAAGTACTGTCAGTTTAACATAATGAGAGTGGGGAACAAACATTAGAAGTCGTTAATAATCTCTTGTGATGAGCTCCAGCTGTGAAACGAACAGGGATAAAGAGTTTGTTGCTGTTAATGACGAGTTAAGTTCATTCCATTCTCTGATTGCGCGAGGAAAGAATGAGTACCTGAATGCATCATTAGAAAAGGAATACTCGGTTAGCGTATGCTCGTGTTGATGCCATGTTATTCTAGATTGCGAATATGAAATGTACTGGGTGATATCAATTTTATACTGACGATGCAGAATTTGAAACAGGAATTTTAGTTGACCTTGTTTTGCTCTCGTCGATAATGTGTTGAGGCCCGAGGAAGCTAAGAGACGTGAAGGTGAGTCAGTAGAACAATATTTGCTATGAATGAACCCTGCGACTTTTCTTTATACGGCTTCGAGTTTAGCTGTGTTAGTTGCTGTGTAAGGAAACCAAATTGTGTTAGCGTATTCTAAGATAGGTCTCGCAAATGTTTTGTAGGCCAGAAGCTTAATGTTCGTTGGAGCGATCTTTAGGCGTCTTTTTAGATAAAATAGCTTTCGCAGTGGAGTAGTTGTAATATTAGTTATGTGTGTTTCCCAATTGGAGGTTTGATGTCAGCGTTATTCCTAAATATTTCTGTTGCTCAGCCTTTGAAAGAGGCATGCCATTAACGATATAGGTGAAATGAGAGGGTTGCTTTTTTCTTTTTATTGTCATTGCCACTGATTTATTGACGTTAATAGACATTTGCCACTGGGAGCACCACTCGGCTAGTGTGTTAAGGGAATCGGAAAGATCAAGATGTTCGTTATGGCTGTTAATTTCTTTATATATCACACAATCATCCGCGAAGAGTTTGATTTTGCACGCTATATTATTGGTTATATCATTAATAAAGATCAGAAATAACAGTGGCCCGAGTACCGAGCCTTGTGGTACTCCAGATATGACAGGAACGACATCAGATGGCATGTGGTCAAACATAACAAATTGTGAGCGGTGTGTTAGAAAAGCTGTTATCCAAGCAGAAACTTCTCCCTTCCCAATAGCTTGCTCCACTTTTGCAATTAGCTTAGTGTGACTCACGCAATGAAAAGCTTTAGATAAGTAAAATCATGTCAATTTGAGAATGATTATTAATACTAAGAGCAAGGTCATGAACTACCTCTGTTAGTTGAGTGATGTTTGATAAGCCAGATCGAAAACCCTGCTGGTGAGGCGATAGGATATTTTAGCGCTCTAGAAACACTGTCATGTGTTTTAGAATGATGTGTTCTAGTATTTTGCATGAAGTGCTTGTGAGAGATATGGGTCTGAAATTAGCAACATTATTTTTGTCTCTTTTCTTGTGAATCGGTATTATTTTAGCCTTTTTCCAGTCGTGTGGTAAATTAGTAGTTGCTAGTGACTTGCGAAAAATATGTCCCAGATATCTACTGCACCACTCAGCATATTTTTTTAGGAATTCGTTTGGGATTTCATCAGGGCCGTTTGCTTTCTTAGGGTGAATGTTGAGAAGATTGTGGATTCCGGCGTCCGTTATTATTAAGGGATCAAGCACTGAGGTACAGGGTGGTGGAAGAGGGGGAAGTGTACCATTGTCTTCCATGAAGACTGACTTGAAGAAATCGATATATTTATTTGCCGTTGCACTTTTTTCCTCTTCAGTTAGTTTGGTTATTTGCTCGGTACTGCGCAGATGTTTCCAGAATCTTTGTGGGCTATTTTTTAGGAAGCTAGCAAGAGTGACACTGTAGCAGTATTGTTTCGAATCTTTCAGTTTCTGCTTGAAATGCATAACTGCAGATTTTAATTTCAAGGTTGTAGATGGTTTTGGGTTATTCTTGTTTGCCTTACGAAGCCGATTTGCACGCCGTTTAGCATGGGTGACTTCGCGTGTGATCCATGGATTCTTAAGGTGCTGTTTTTTTCTTTTGCATTGGAATATAATTAGTTATACAGTGCAGGGCCATGCTTTTAAAATGTAGCCACATCAGTAGATTCCTGAGATGCTTTTTCCAAAAGGGATCAAATTCACGCGACAGATAAATTAGTATGCTGGCGTCATCTGCTTTATGAAAGTTAAAAAACCTTTTTACTCTAGACAGGGTAGTAATACAATGATCAAGCTGGAACGTGCACATAGGTATACTGTGATCAGATATCTCTTCAATAATGTCCATTTGTACTTGACTTGTAGAAAAATGGTTGCTAAGAAATATGAGGTCGAGGATATTTTTCGTTGAGCCTTGAATGCGAGTAGGACGAGTGACAAGTTGATGTAGGTTAAAATTTATCATTAAGTCTATTAGCACTTCTGAGGCTTCTGATGTGTGGTGCATTGTGGGCTGGTCTATGTCAGCAAGGTTAAAGTCGCCTGCAAGATAATCCTCGATTGATGGATATGACGCTGCATATATTCTTGAATTGCTGAAAGGCATGCACTGTCAGAGGAAGGGCTCCGATAAAAGCAACCGGTTACAATTGACGTCCCGTCGCATAAAAGTTTACAGAAAATGGCTTCAGCATTGTCCACCTCGAGAAGAAGGACAACGTGGAGACAGTTTTTTATCAGTAAGGCCACTCCTCCACCCCGTGAAGGTCGGTCTTTTCGGATGATTGTGTAGTTTGGCGGAGCAATATCATGGTCGAATATAGCGGGTGATAGCCATGTTTCTGTGATGGCTACGATATCGAGCTCGTAGTCGACTAGAAGGCTTTCCAAGGCTTCTGTTTTATTTAGGACACTGTGGGCGTTTACATTTATCAATTTTAATCTTTTGATTGCGCGGCTTATGCCGCTGCACTCTCCCATATGCACTCCAACCCATTTTTATTCTTCTGTAAATTCCCTTCTCATGATCAGGATCCCCTGTGAGTAATTGATGTAGGTCAGTGTACTCCTTCACAGACTCTAGGTTGACTGGTGATCCTCAACTCTTGTTCCCCTGACAAGCTTTTATCTTTTTCTTATACATATTAATGTCCAACGCTACTCTTACACTTTCTTTGTTAAGGTCCTCAATCATTTGTTGCAGTTTGTCCCCAGTGTTGAACAGGACAATGTCTTCTACAAACCAAAGGCTGCTGAGATATTCACCGTTGATCCTCACTCCTATGCCTTCCCAGTTTAATAGCTTGAATACTTCTTCCAAGCATGCAATGAATAGCATTGGAGAGATTGTGTCTCCTTGCCTGACCCGTTTCTTTATAGGTATCTTTCTACTTGTGGAGAATCAAGGTAGCTGTGGAATCTATGAAGATATGTTAGAAGATATTCACATATGCCTCCTGTGCTCCTTGATTATGTAATGCCTCAATGACTGCTGGTATCCCTATTGAAACAAATGCATTTTCATAATCTATGAAAACCATATTGAGAGGTTGATTGTACTCTGCAGATTTCTCGATTACCTGATGATATGAATGTGGTCCGTTGTAGAGTATCCCTTCCTGAAGCCAGCCTGTTCTCTTGGTTGACTGAAGTCAAGTGCTGCCCTTATTCTATTAGAAATTATCTTGGTGAATATCTTGTACAGTACTTGAAGTAAACTAATGGGTCTATAATTTTTCAATTCTTTAACGTCTCCCTTTTTGTGGATTAGTATTATGTTGGCATTCTTCCAGTTCTCTAGGACTTTGGAGGTCGTGTGACATTTCGTATAAATTTAAGGGCCGCAAGCTTTTCAAGCATGATATCTCTTCCATCTTTGGTTAAATCGACTGTACACAGTACAACTAGCAGTGGCCTGCCAATCAGGCTCTTCTTGCTGATAATAAAAAATTCTCAACCCAGTGACCTGTGGTAAAGGGTGCAAATGCATTCTACAGCACACTGTTCCCCTGCTGTAGGCTAGAATGCAGGTGGCCAGAAGCCTTTGTCAGACTATACAGACCACTCTACGTGCACAGATCTGTTGTTGCTGGGCCCCATGAAGGTGCTTTGGCAGCACTCTTAGTTGTCTAAAGAAGCTCCAAAGAGTCTGCGTGATAGCGCCCCTCATAGTCAAAGCATTGGATCATCAGGGTTGCTCTAGAGGTGCTCTGGAGTCTGCTTCAGTCATGCACACTGCGACCTGTGCACATTTGGTAAAGGTACAGAGAAGACTAAATTAGTGCAACAAATTGAGTGGTTGTTTTCATTGATCTCCCCTGATGTAATCATGAGTGATTTAGCTTGACTTTTTTTTTTTTTTTTAAACCACAAGTCCTGACATAGTTATATGGTGCATTTATGCATGAATTTCAGGTACTTTGGACTTTGTGGATTGTTTAGCTTTCTACACCTCTTCTTTCACTTATTGTGATTATTCTTGTGCATTTCTAGATTGAGTGCCATCCCTACTTGAATCAGAGTGAACTGATTGAGTTCTGCAAAAAGCACAACATCGCTGTCACTGCCTACAGCCCCTTGGGTTCCCCTGATCGCCCATGGTAATCTGAATTGTGCAATTGTGTGAGGGATTGTTTTATTTGCACAAAGTTAGTGCTCAACAACAAACAAAAACAAGCACTATTGCTAGAGGAGATTTCACCACATTCAGTGCCTGCATTCAGTGAAGGAAAACATTTGTGCAACTTGTACTGTTCTGCTGTGCACTCGTGTATGCATTTCTGAGTACATTACCCAAGACAGTGCCAGCAATCAGGGTCATCTGTATTTCATCATGCTGGGGCTCTCTGCTCATATATACCACTAGTTTTTACTGTATATTTGATACATGAATTGTTGTTCGATGACGAAAGTGGATAGTACAGTTCGTTGCCAGTTAACAATTTTAATTTGCTTGATATATTTATGTGTTGTTGCCTTTATAAGTTCATTTGGCAAATCTGTTTACGAATGCATTTTGACAAATTGCCACAGTTAGATGTGCTGGCATAAGTCATGTTTCATTGTATTTAATGTATTATAATTTATGAAATGGTGCTGCCCAAACATTAAGGGGAGACACTGGTCATGAAAAACTTCTGATAAATGAAAAACAGATGTAAGGATGTAAGGCTTGCTTTGATGTTCTCCCTTGTTTTGTCTTTTTCGACAGCCTTTGACGGTTTAAAGCTGTATAAGCTGTACTATGTAGTAGTGTTGCTGGTCACTATTAGGTATATGCTAAATTGGGAGCTCCTTTACAGTCATAAAAATGCTTATCATATCTGTAAGAGAGCTACCGTACGAGTGGCCCTTTTCCATAAGAGTGGAAAAATACCTTCTAAAGGTATAGCATTTTCCAAGACAGGTGAATAGTGGTAGGCAATATAACACATTCTGCCTAGGAAACTACTTGTTTAGGGTCATGGTGAACCCAGAACTAGAGCTTGGCAATATAACTTGTTCTGCCTAGGAAACTATTTGTTTAGGGGTGGGGAAACCAAAACTAGATCAGCGACAAAAGACATGTAGTTGGAACAAGTTCCTGCAGAACTTCTACATTTTTGCTCATGCTCATGGCATAGGATCCCAGCAGTCTGTTGCCATCCCCTTCTTCAGACATATCACAATAGTGGGCACTGCATCTTTGTGACATCAGTGTGTAAACAAGGCCTGAAACATGTCGTGTTCCTTACGTGCCAAGGCATGCTATGAACAAATATAACTTAAACTGTAAACTCTTAATGTAGCATTTTATTTTAAGAAATGACTACTCGTAAAACTTTCTGCCATGTTTCTTGGCTGTTGTGCCTTCTACACTTTATGCTGATCATATACTATAATGCAGTGCACATGTAGCAGTGTTGAGTAAAGTAGAAAAAATGATGAGCCATTCCACTCTGTGAAGGTGGATGATCAGCGAAGCTGTGTAGCACACAACAAAGAGGTGGCACAGAATTTTGGACAAAGGTACAAACACATTTATTGTCTTGATCGGTGGTCATCGTGACGAAAGGTACGCACACACATTTATATTTATACATTCCACAATCATTCGTGCTATACATTTGTTATATGTCTTCGTGTTTTCATTTTGCAATATATTGAGGCAAAGAATTTGAGACCAAAACCACTGCACCGACTGGCAGTGGCCAGTGCGGTCCGTGCCTTCACAGAGGTAGGGTGTCAAAGATTGGGTTACGATTACTTGCACTCTCCGAAACGGAGGTGATGGGACGGCAACAAATCCACCCCGCGTGCATTTACGGATGGTTCGACAGCTGACCGGCGATAAGGTCCACGCCTGATCAACCATGGACCAGAGGCATGAGACGGGAGGTGGCATAAAAGCAAACTCAGTTTAATAAAATAAAATCAGGCCAGAGACACAATGAAAAAAATATAAGCAAACTGCAAGCAGATGATGCAAAGCTCCGCGGAAAGTGTGCAGGTCACACACAACACACTCTGACGTGACGCGCGACACAAAGCCCACCTTGTGAAAATTTACAACACTCGCGAAATAATAAAAAAAATATGTGGTGCAAATGAAAAATGCACACGACAATAAACACGGCAAACACTACACTAACAGAACATACAAAAATGAACACACTAATAAATAAATGAAAGATGAAACGTGATTAAAAAAGTCTGCTTGAAAGTTCTGAGAGCAGGTTGGATAACTAGGCTTATCTGTAGCGTGCTCGCCGAGATCCCGATCTGATGAAGTGTTAGGCTGCTGGTACCTCAATGCTGAAGATTTTGACGGACTTGCACCGTCTGTCGATCTATCGGCGAAGACTCCGGCCTGGGGGTTTCAGCCTGCCGACCACATCTTCAACTCTCTCGGTGCACGACCACACCGCTCCATCTTCCAAACTACTCTGCCCGCCTGCCGCGGCTAGCTCGTCCTTCATCAAGCTCTGGCGACCCACGTGACCAACCGGTCCCGCGAGCTCAGGGACAATAGGGAGCTTTC
This sequence comes from Dermacentor variabilis, assembly GCF_050947875.1. Classification (NCBI taxonomy): domain Eukaryota; kingdom Metazoa; phylum Arthropoda; class Arachnida; order Ixodida; family Ixodidae; genus Dermacentor; species Dermacentor variabilis. Next base: position 119,137,915 of record NC_134568.1, on the reverse strand, counting down.
CTCCCTACCACCGTGTAAGTGGCACTGCGACTGTGGCGGCAATGGCAGCCATGTCGAGATGGACGCGGGCATGCACTTTGTGACAGAGGGGCAGTATGGGAATGCTAGCATGATGAGTGGCATCAGAGCCAGCTGTGGAAGAAGAAAACAACGACGAAGGCGCGAGCGATATATTGTGGCAAAGCATTTGAGACCGAAATCACCGCACCGACTGGCATTGGGCCAGTGCTGTCAGCGCCTTCGCAGAGGAAGGGGCAGTATGGGAACGCTGGCATGATGAGTTCTAACGTTGCCAGCTGTGGAAGAAGACTGCAACAAACGAGTGAGTAGTGGCACGAGTGTGTTGCTGTGGTTACATCGACGGGTGCCAACAAGCCAGCTGTGGTAGAAGACGACAAACATGCGAGCAGTGGCATGAGTCATTGCCGATATTTTTTTCTCACACAGATTTGTTGATAGACACAAAAATTGCACGGAACCCTAGCCACAAACAGCTTTGCTGTGAAATCCAACAATTCCAACATATATAGTTACCTATATCCGAGATAATTTTACATGGCTTTAGTATTCGGTGCAGTAGGCAAAGCTCATCATAATAAACAGTGTTATATTAAGAAGATTGCATTCTATGCAAGCTAGTTGTGAAACCTATAGGTACAGTGCTTACAGAATGAAACACATCAATTTAGGGCTAGGGAATGCTCATACTTTCATTTCTACCATCTGCTGTTTGTGTGACATCAACATAATTTTTGCTGACACACTTATATTAGCGTCCGCATCACCTTTACTGAACAGATTCATAGGCACATGACCTGGTAGTCTCAAGTAGTTGCATATATGGAGTGTTCTTCTTGAAGTTTTCCTGTCTCTTCTTATTCCTTGAGCATTGTACATGTGCGGAACTTCCAAAGCCCTTCTTGATCGCCAAAGCAATCTCGGTATATTCTAACAAATACCTATTCTAATTTTGTTAAATGTTTGATAGGCCCCAAAAATATGACAGAATATTTACTAAATTCTATTTCTTCACTACAGAAAATTTTGCTGATGAGTATTTTTATGGGCATTAACATTTCATGTGTGCATTTCATAGGGCAAAGCCAGGAGACCCACTTCTCATGGAAGAGCCTGCAATCAAGGCCATTGCTGAAGCCCATGGGAAAACTCCTGCTCAGGTATATAGGTATCCCTTTTGTGTTTGCAGCTATAGCACTCTCATATGAAACTATACACAGTTCAGCATTTTACACCCTTCTGCCTTTCTGGGTGAACTTGAGAGCACTCATAAACATCTGACTGCAAAGGTTGGTGAAGCCAGTCTTATATTTAAAATCATTTGAAATTTCTAGCTTATAAATTTCGAATTTCATCGATACTTTTTAATTTCACTATGCTCAGCCAGGTTGTTTAAACATTCCCATTTTTTACACATCTCCAATCACTTGAAGTTCCTAGATGCATATGCTGTGTTCATATCATCACTCGTTTTTAAAAGTGGAACGGCCACAAGCATTCGTGTGTTTTGAGAGTATCTAGAGGCCCTTCCTCAAATTGAGTATCTCGTACATGGATTGCACACGTCTAGTACTTATTGGAGCAGCCATTGTCCAAAATGTACATTGAAAATTTGAATGTACATGAACATGCATTGCAGACTGAAATCAAAGGTCTGTTTAGACATGCATGCAATGTAATTTTAAAGATGTACTATCACAGAGGCTTGTAGGTACTTCAGCATTTTTCTGTAAGCAGCTAGTCTCATTGCTTTTTAAGTAACCCTGGTATGGTTGTCTTCCCTGTCAAGAAATTAATTTTTTATGTGAATGAATGTGTTGCACTCTTATGCTAAAACTGCACACTTTTCTTTTGTGTTCATGCAAATTACTGAACAAACATTAATAGAAATGTACATTCAAACTCCTAGCATGTCTTTTGGAAACTGGCTGTTATTAAAATAAGTGAGCCCAGGATCAACCAAACAGTACTCAGGTGTCCACATGCTACACAAACTACATTCTGCTAGACAGCAGAACAACATGGTGTCGTGAGACAAAAGGCATCAGAGTTTGGTCTTAACTTTTTTTAATTATGGGTAGAACTTTGACACATCCTACAGTTTTTGTGGGTATCGGGCTGGCACAAGCTTGACTCTGTCAGTAGCATTGTTCATGGAACATGGTGATGTGATGGCCTCTGTAGCCTGTCTGAAGGCTGCACCATCAGAGGGCACCAGACCAGTAGACTAGCCTTAAGTCAAGGAATTCGGGCATGGGAGGCTCAACCAAGTGAGAAAATCGTGCTGATAGATCATTAGGCCACTGGGGAATGCAGTCAGTACCCGTAGAAACCACCAGAGCTGCACATGACATGGGTCCTCATGGTGCGCTCAGGAGGCAGTGCGAGAGATGGCCAGGGTGTTATTACAACCAGTAGACTGGACCAGGCTGGTCTCATAGATCAAACTCTTCAGAGCATTATTAAGGTCCCTGAAACAGACATTCAGTACAAAGTCAGCTGGTCTTGTGCCAGGGCTACTTAGAAAGCCACTGAATTTGCAGCACTCACATATCTCTTTTTGATGCGATTAGCATTTTAAAAAATTAGCATTAACTAGCTGTTCATTTGTCCATCTGATCACCATTTTCCTGCAAATTTTGGTCTCTGGGTAGTCGCATGGTCAAATGGGTAGTGTGTCGGGCTGCTGTGCTAAGGGAACTGGGTTTGAAACCAACCATCGGACAAACTTGGGTCATTTGGTGTGTAGCACTGTATGAACCACTCTTCCAAGAACCTCTCAAACACTGACATGGGTCACTGGGGATGTGGGACTGAGTATGTGGCGTGGGTATGTACTGCACTTCAATTAATCTTTTACACTGACTGGGAGCACTGTGTTATGTGCCAGTCGGTCTGTGCTGCTCTTCACTGAACTTCTTTGACACAAATTTGGGTCACTATGTGCCAGTAAGTGAATGTCGCTCTTCAAGCAGCATAACTAGGTAATTGCCGTGGGGAATGTGCTACTCTGTAATAACAAAAAACATCTTCATAATTTAACTTTAATTTTAATAGGTCCATTAGCTTGCTTTCAGTATTGTATAAAATATTCACCAAGATAATTTCCAATAGAATCAGGGCAAAACTTGACTTCAATCAACCAAGAGAACAGGCTGGCTTCAGTTAAGGATATTCTACAATGGATTGCAACGACGTCATCAATCAGGTAATTAAGAAATCTGTGGAGTACAGTCAACTTCTCTATTTTATTCTCTATATGCTATCATTTGATTCAAACATTTGATTCAGTAGATGCGAGACGTCACGGAGGCATTGCATAATCAAGGAGTCCAGGGGGCATATGTAAATATCTTGAGAAATATCTGCAGATTCCACAGTTACTTCAGTTCTTGGTAGCTAGCTGGGCAAGTCAGTACAACTTTACTATCTGCACGGACTCGCCCAGCTTTACTGTAAGTAAATATACTTTGGTTCTCCACAACAAAAGTAGAAAATTACCTATCAAGAAAGGGGTCGGACAAGGAGACATAACCTGTCTGATGCTATTCATTGCATGCTTAGAAGTATTAAAGCTATTAGACTGGAGAGGCTTAGGAGTGAAAATCACTGGTGAATATCTCGGCAGTCTTCGGTTTGAAAGGGAAAAAATTGTCATCCACCCGAATGTAGTGTGAAGCTACGCAAGGAAACCCATACAGGTTTCACAGAAAGCACGCTTCGCAGTTGAGGAAAAATTCGTCCTTGTACGGGACTCGAACCCAGGACCAAGGCCTTTCTGAGGCGGTTGCTCTACCATCTGAGCTAACCAGGAGGCTAGCAGATGGCAGCGCGAGAGCGCATTAATCGACAACTCGAAGCACAGGGACACAGAATAGAACAAATCGGTTCTGTGGAATCCCGTAAGGTGGAGGAAGTATCATGAAAGGGAAAAAAATTGTCATCCTGAATGTAGCATGAAGCTACATTCGGTTTGCAGATGACATTGTCCTGTCCAGCAACACTGGAGATGAACTGCAGCGAATGGGAATCTTGACCGAGAAAGTGCGAGAGCGGGGTTGAAGATTACTATGCAGAAGGCAAAGGTAATGTTCACTAGCTTGGCAAGGAAACAAGATTCACAATTGCCTGTCAGCTGCTGGAGTTTGTACAAGAGTACATTTATCTATGTCAGTTACTCACAGGGGACTCGGATCGTGAGAAGGAAATTTACAGAAGAATAAAAATGGTTTGGAGTGCATACAGAAGACTACCAAATACTGACTGGTAGCTTACCACTGTCGTTAAGAAAAGTGTACAAACATTACGTTCTACTGGTGCTAACATACAGAGCAGAATCTCGGAGGTTAACAAAGAAGCTCGAGAACAAGTCAAGGACCACGCAAAGAGTGATGGAACGAAAAATGTCAGGGGTAACGTTAAGAGGCCAGAAGATAGCAGTGTGGATGAGAGAGCAAATGGAGATAGCCAATATTCTAGTCAACATTAAGAGAAAAAAAATAGAGCTGGGCAGGTTGTGTAATGTGTAGGGTAGGTAACTGGTGGACCATTAGAATTACATAGTGGGTGCCAAGGGAAGGGGAGTGCAGTCGAAGACGGCATAAAATTAGGTGGGTTGATGAAATTAGGAAATTTGCAAAGAGCAAGTTGGAATCGGCTGGTGCAAGGCTGGGTAAACGGAGATTGTTAAAAGAGGCCTTCATCCTGCCTTGGACGTAAAAATAGGCTGATGAATCTCTCCGGTGCTCGGCAAACCCGCACCGAGTGCCGACTTTACAGTGGCACCGACATACGGTGCAGTGTGTGCAGTGGAAAGTAGCATGCAGAAGCAGCAATGCAGCGGGAGAGGAAGCCGGCTGCATTTTGACCAGTCGATGTTGCGATGGGCGATTTCGGCCTGCCGAATGTACTATTAAAAAGCCTTTGAAATATCTCCTGTGCTGGGCAGAATCAAACCCACTTCTCATGGGTTGCTGAAGGACAGCAGCCCAATAGTTTAGCAAGGTGCGCGACAAATACATGTCATTGAACGTCTTTCATGCCAACGCTTTAGCGTGCTGTGTCATGAATGCACTGGGTATATGCCGCTCTTCACATAACCTCGCTACAGCTTAGGTCACTGAGTACATGCCTTTCAGTGTGGTCAGAGAGGAAAAACTTGCAGCATTAAAACGCAACAGCACACCACACATCTTGTCTCGGAGACAATGCGCAGACTTCTCGATAGCACCACTAGAGGGTGCAGTGTGTCCAGAAAAAAAAAAAGAAAGCACAAGAGACGAGCTCAGCTGCCACATGATGTGTTTCTCGGTGCTTGCATCAGTACGCCATGCATTTCGGAGATATGTGCAGGTTCGTGGTGGCAGCGGCGCTAGATGGTGCAGAGTGTTCATAGGGAAGGTTGAGAGTGTAGTCTTGCTGCAGTACACGTCTTGTATGTAAGATGTTTCAATGGTGGCATTACTTTGTGTCACTATATTACTTCAATGCTAAGCACATTACCGTTGACAGTCATCATGAGATGGGTTCTGCCAAATTTTGTGTTTAATTTGGCTGGATATACAGTCACTGTGCCAACCAGAGTCGTCTTTATTCCGTCACGCCAACGCATATAGCCAGTATCATAACACTGGCATTAATTTACACTTTGTAACATGAGATTCATGAAAGTTTGAACTACTTTCTAGGCTTCTTCCCTCACAGCCAATGGTGTTGCTTTACGCATTGAAAATATGCAATTGTGTCCTGCTTGACATTGAGCCGTCATGTACTGTTATCAAAATAAGAATTTGCTGTTTTCCAGGAAGTATACAGCGTCAGCTTTTTGTGCTCTTTTTTCCCCAGGTTTTGATTCGCTATCAGATTGAAAGAGGAGTGATTGTCATACCAAAAAGTGTGACAAAAGAGAGGATCATCTCCAACTTGAATGTATGTATGCTTAATAATAACACACGTAAGGATGTAGCTGAAATTTTCATTTTGTCTGTGTGCATGTGACCTGGCAAGACGTTACACAAGCACTGCTTGTGTTGCTTTTTGGTGCTTGATAGTGTTGCACACACATTTGGTGACTGTTTTAGTGAACCAAGCCACTGTATATGACTTGCAGGCTATGTAATATTTGTACTTCGTATTAAGTGGTCCTCGTGTACAAACAAGCCTAAAATTGTGCATGTGCCATTGTTTTTTCTGGAGCTGTCGTTTATGTCCCTCAGAGATGCTCAAGAACTTTGCATTATATGCCGCAGCACAGCCATAACAAAAGTTCATGCTAGCCTGGAATACTGATTACTTCCTGACAAGACTGGTGCCCTTGTTTACATGAACAGCTCATGAGGTTAGGCCATTTGACACTAATTTTATTTATTTATACTGTCGATCCCATTAGGGATCATAACAGAAAGGGCATTTACATAGTTATCTTACAATTTAACAATAATAATTAGTGCAATATTAAGATTACACACAATAGATAGGCAATTAGCAAAGGCAAACAATATAGTAGGCAGAAAAATAATGTAATACATTGTAATAATGTTACGAAAAAGCAAGAGGTAATCAAAAAGGTAGAAAATTTACAAAGGGGTCCAAAATGGTAGGCATTAATTACACAATAATACATGGCTGTAAATTTAAGAGTAACAAGGGGTAATGAGATAGTCTATCAAATAGCAATGGTGGTAGGTAATAATTACAACAGGTAAAGAATGTGCATAAATAAACAATAGTACTCAGTAATGGCGAGTAATACAAGTTATAAAAGTTAGGTATACACAAGAGGTAGCAATCCATAAGGTACATTTCAGGTGTCGTTAAATGAATTGTGATTATGTACACAATGTAATGAAATAAAGTAAAATAAAATGGCACACAAATAAATGGTGACGCATGTACGTCATAATTGTAAAGCGTGCAATTCGTTTTCGGCTAATGTTAAAGAAAGTAGATAAGGTTGGGCTGTTTGTAATACTAGGGTCCAGCATATTCCATTCTCACGTCATTAAAGGAAAAACGAATGCTTATGACTTTCCATATGAAATGGGCGTTCGTTTAATCATAGTGAATGTTTGTCGGGTGAGTCGTGTTTGTTCTATATATAAGTATTTGTAACTGTCTATTTTTAATTCATTATGAATAAGTTGATACATAATTTTTAATTGTGCAAGCTTGGCTCTGTTTTGTAAGGTCAGTATACCGGCCTGTTTTAGCAATTCTGTGGGTGAGTCTGTTAACCTATATTTATTGTAAATATATCTTAGTGCCTACTTCTGAATTGCTTCTAGTTTGTTAACGAGTTCTTTGGTGAAAGGAAACCAAACAGCGTTAGCATATTCTAATACAGATCTGACAAATGTGTGACAGTCGAACTCATTTATAAGAATACTGGTTTTAACAATATATCAGTTATAACAATGAGAAGCTGCACTGTCAACTTTTCTGTTTTCCATGGTGAAATAGCCCACTTACTACAATGCCCTGATGCTGCATTATCATTTATAACAATGGAGTCTGGCTGCTGGGTGTCCAAGCTGAAAGGTAGTGAAATTCGAAGTCTTTGAAAAGAAAAAAAAAAGAAAACGAGAAATTCGAGCCGGTGCACGATGGGCCGCTGCTACATTCATTTTCCAGCCATCTCCGCATGCCTCTCTCCCATCACCCTTCCACCCCTCCGAACACGAATGGGCTGCGCCCGTAGCTCTACGCCGCCCCACCCTCCAAAACATGGACTGCGCCAACTGCGCTGCTCGCAGATTGCTCGCATGTTGCTCGCTGGCTTTTCATTCAGCGCAGTTCTGCTAACAGCTTATTCGCTCATGTTCGTCTGTATTGCTTGCGTTGAAATCGTTCCTGGCCACGCGGTTTCTTAGCGTCGTTTGACCAACAGTTGGTTTGACTCGCCGCCAAAATGGGAGATGGCTGATTTGCCCCACTGATCATCAGCAATGAACGACGTTGCCGGTGAAAAGAAAGTGCACAGCCATAGATTTGGAAACTGTGCTTCTAACCGGTGAGGCAATCGTCGCAAACATGCTTGCATCAGATAGGGACAGTGATGACGGCAGCGATGACGCGGTAGGGCAAGCTGCCTCAACGTTGTACTCACAGGAGGCCTGGCATGATTCAGTCCCTCCAGGGTTTCGTTTTCGTGAGGAACCTTCCGCTGCATTACGTGGAGCGCTGGGATGCCTTGGAGAAGGAGTTCAGCAAGCTTTGCATAAAGCATGTAAGGCAGACAGACATAGGGTTTGCTCGTGCAAGCCAGTGAGAAGTATATGGCGAGATGCTTGTACTGTAAGTTGTAGTGAGTCTTCATTTTCCTTGTCTATCTCTGGCACACCATACACAGTTAAATTTGATCGTCTGGAGCGATTTTCAAGGTCGTCTAGTCTTAGTTCTAGCGTTGAAATGACTTTCTATAGATTAGCGACCTTTACCGCACAAGACGAAATCTTTTTGTCTAGGGTTTTAAGTTGCTCGAGTTTCTTGTCTATTGCGGTTAAGTGCTGTTCCTTTATTTCTTTTAAATCCTTCAGGATTTGTTGTAGTTGCCGTGAAGTTTCAGGAGTATCAGGACCCGGGTTCGTGTCTATATCTCCAGCTAATAGTAATAACTTGACAACTTCCACAACGTCAAAAATTAGTTCACACAGCAGCCCAGGGCACAGCAACAAAATTAAACAAAGCTCGTTCGAATGCATGCAATCTTTAAAGCGCTTTCTCACCTGCACGATGAACACAAACAGGTTATCCATCTGCCCTTGCGGCCAGCTGCCATGCCCCATGGCCCATAGAACCGTGTCGCCCCTTTTTATGGCACAAAGCGCTTGATGCGCCACCAACATCAAGTTGAAGCCCGAACTGGCACTCGGAGTGGTCGATGAAGTGTGCCGATAGAATGGGCTGTTGCTGTGCAATTCAAGCAGGACTGGTTCGGGGGTGTAGCGGTCTTGAAACGAATGCGCACCATGCGCGTTTTCCATCTGTAGGCTTCGTGTCTCACCGGGGCCATGGCCTGCGGCTATCCGCGCGATGAACACAAACGGGTTATCCATGTGCCCTTGTGGCCAGCTGCCGTGCCCTATGACACAGCATGATGTGCAGTTAACTGTATAATGCTCTTGAATGCACTCCACAGCCATCGTAAGTTTACTTTGTGTCAAGTTACTGAAAAAACCAATAAATGGAAGAACTATGGGAACATGGAGAATTTATAGCATTTATGTGAATAGTGCAGAAAGAGATGCATGAAGCAAACATACTTATGGAGATTCCATGGAATGAACCACTGGTGAAGCTTATGAAAAGGCAGACTACACTACGCTGTGCTTTGAGTTGAGCTTGATGCAGTTCTTGATAGTATTGAGTTACTTGGCTATCTTGCAACAAAAAGGGTAATCAAAGTAGAAACTTGCTGCACAACCTTATCAACACACTGGACATCAGCAATCCCTGTTACACATTCCAATTCCAGTTTTGGACATGCTTGTTATAATAGGCAAGACGGAACAGGCTGTGAAGGTTGAATGAAAAGCCTTGCAAGCGATATCTATGTGCAGAACATTTGCCTGCTGCATGTATTATCTTCCAATAGCACAATAAATAGCCTGTTGTTGCTACATGCGGGCGTCCACACGTGACACAGCACATGCACAGGTGGTCCCTTGCGGGAACAAATTGGTGGAGTGAATTGCACATCATGCTGTGCTGAAATGTTCAATTTTAAGCTTGTGGCTATGTCACACTACTCATCTTTACGTCGCAATGTGATACGCTTTTTTTAAATTGTCATTTATTACATTGTTAAGGAGCCCGCATTGCATAATATTGGTGGTTGCTTGATACTTTAGCAAATTCAGTATATGGCCTCAGTATGACTACTCACCCTTTCATGTAAGAATACAGTAATGATGTTATGGTATTGTCATCACTGCTCTTTACCATGTACCAACTATTCCCTTCTATATAAGCTGCCTCCTCTTTAATGTGCTATATTAGTGAGACTACAGTAGACTCCGCACAAAACTCAAAGGGACAGAAAATGTTTGTTTATCAGAAGTTTTGTTTATGCGAATGACCCAAAAAAAGTACGAAAATTGTTTCATTTCAAAGTTGGGGAGTTCTTTGATTTCATTGCAGTGAAAAAGAAAAGTCTTTATTGTACTGCACTTGAAGTATCAAAGCTTCTTTCACACAAGGTATTTGTCGATGTGCTCTTGGTTTTTGACTGTCGCCATCACGATCAAAGATATGCGAAAACTAGGCAATGTGAATGTTGCAGAGCAGCCACTGATGCCACGACAGCACAAATGACTGATATATTGAGTTTTCTTGGTTATTTGGCATGACCATTTGAAATTCTCAGGGTGTCTATGAACCGGGAAAACTGAGAGTTATCAGGGATTCTCTGTAGGTCTGGAAAACTCTGGGAATTGTCAGGGAAATTACAAAAAATCCGTCCAAATCGGGGAAAGTGGCTGGTGAGATTGACAAAGCTATGAACACGATCTGCGGCACAATCTTGGAGGCCGTGTGCAGCAGCGTCGTTGTGGCACACAGCGTCCGAGACCGACACGAATATTATGACGACCTCAGAGGCTGTGTACAACTACGGCGCTGCTACATGCGACCTCTGAGATTATGCCGTAGATACCCGCTGTGCATCATAGCTCTCTCTGCAGTTTAAGTGGCGCCAATAACCAGCCAGCTGCAAACGGTCTAACAGGCAACTGTCAACATCATCCTCATCATCAAACGAGTATGGCCCCATATCTCCATTCTGTGGTAATCTGCAGCATGCCCGTGGGTGTGCTTGTGTACGTTGTGCTTTGTTCATGCTTAGGTCATTTTTATCGTTTTGTTTTGTGGTGAACTTAGCTGCTTTTGAAGATACTTGAAATCGTCACAGTCACAAACGTGACAGTCAACAAAGTGCTCATTTAGTTCTGACTGGACCAACGCCAACGTACCCGATTTCGCAAGCTAGATTAAGCCTGTGCCCAACAATGCATATAGCGCACAATGCACAGTGTGCCACAAGACATTTCGCTTCAGCAACGTGAGAAAAAATCGCAGTATCTAACCACGCTGCAAGTATAAAGCATAAGAATGTTGTGAAAGCACTGGAAAGTGGCTCCCAGACACGTGTACTCTCGTTCTTTAAGCCAAGCAGTGCAACCTTGTCAACTGCGATGACTGTCAACGAAGAGGCAAAGAGAACAGGCCCCTCATCAATGCCTCCTGCTACATCACATAGCTGTACACATCTCGATACATGGCTTTCTATTGAAAGACAATGTTACAAAGGCTGAGATCATATGGTGCATGAATTCTGTAATGACTCGTGCATCCCTCTGTTCCGTGGCATCATCAGCAGTACTCTTTCCATTGATGTTCCAGTCTTGTGAAATTGCCACGAAAGTGTGATTGGGAAAAAACAGTCGGATATACTATCTGTCATGGCATTGCGCCATCCTTCAGAAAGAAGCTTCTATCAGCTCTTGCTGAAGCACCATACATAGCTGTAGCACTTGATTAATCACTGAACAAAGTAGCGCAGAAAGAACAAATGGATGTGCTGGTCAGATACTGGGATTCAACTGGCACTGTGGTAAAAATTCGATGCCTGACTTCTGGTTCTGAAGACCTCACATTTGCCTTCAAGAAAGCCACAGAGGACAAAGCTCAAGGTATTGCAAGTGTCAGTGGATGAACCAAATGTGAACTTCAGTTTCTTAGATCCCTTAAGGAAGAACTTGGTTGTCATAACAGTCGACAAATCCTGGACATTGGAAGCTGTGGCCTGCATGTGGTCCGTGGTGCCTTCAAAATGGGCCATGCAGCAACTGGCTGGAATTTGTTAGTCTTTCTGCATAGCATTTATGACCTTTTCAAGTATGTTCCGACGCACCGTGCTGATTACATTCGCATCACAGCAAGCACATTGTTTCCTCTAAAATTCTGTGCGGTTCGATGGCTTCAAAAAAGAAATTTCAAGAGCTCTTCAGGTATTTGTACTACCAAACTTGATAAAGTATGTGGAGTTCAGCTAAAGCCAAGGGCAAGCCGACGTGCACCAGCTACACCACAATTGAGACGCTAGTAGCTGACACGGTGCTGCCAGTAAAACCGACTTTCATGCTACCATTGGCTGAGAAATTGAAGCCATTTCAAGCCGAAAATTCAAACTGACAATCCAATGGTCCCCTTCCTTCCTGCAGCATTGGAGGCTATCTTACAATCACTGTTAAGATAAATCATTAAGCAAGAAATCTTGCACATTGCTGACATGCCCTTCAAGTTGATTAGAATAGATTTGGAGAAGCCCAAGAACATTGTTTCTGTCAATGCTTCTGATATTAGTTTTGCTGCCAAGAATGAACTTCGAAAAGCTGCAAAACCATCTCAACTTGCACTGCTTAATTTCAAGAAGGAATGCATTTCTTCTTTGAAGGTGTGCTCACAGAACATTATGAAAAGGTTGCCTCTGAAATACTGGCTAACAACAGGAGTGACTTGCTTGGATCCAACTTGCTCCTTATCAGTGGAGGTTGGCGAAAAACTACTAGCAATTGCGCTGGAAATACTCGGAGCACCGGTGGCTGACCGGCTTGGAAGTGGAACGGGCGCACCAATCCTACGTGCAAGTCTGTTCGCTGAGCTCTGCACAGCTGAAGAACATTTATAGGACGGCACAGATACTGGACAACTTGTGATTTGAGCTGTGCTCACGAAACCATAAGGAGTTTATCTTTGTCAAGATTATCCTCACCATGTCCTATGGCAATACTGCCATCGAAAAAGGTTTTTTTTGTAAATAAAGAGTACCTCATAGAAAACCTGAAAGAAGAATCTCTGATTATATAGAGAATAGTGTATGATGGAGTTTCAGCAACAGGTGGTGTAGCCCGTGTTGACATTACAGAAAGTATGGTGGAAAGAGTGCATGGCACAAATATTCGGTGGAAGGAGGACCTCAAGAAAAAGAAGCAAGAAAGGCTGGATGCATCTGAGGCTGAACAAAACAGAAGAAGGGTGGCTACCTGCATCAAGGAGCTCCAACAAAAGAAGCAAAGGCTTGTCAATGAAGCACAGAATGAGGCTTCTCTACTTTGCAAGGAAGTTGACGCTTTAAATCGGTGTATAAATGTGCTCATAATCTCATTTTCGGGCTGCAGTAAACTTTTTTGTGTGTAGAATCATCTATGTGAATTGTGCCTCTGTTTGACTCTGACCTTTTTTTTTTATGTTCACGGAATTGTTATTGACATATCAGGGAAAACCTGGAAAATTCAGGGAATTTATATTAAGTATTTAGTAGACACCTGTAATTCTTGTCAACCTAATCCTGTTTCATATTAAGTGTCGCAGCTGACGATGTAAGTGCAGTTCCAGTTCCATTTAATCAGTTTGCTAACATAGTTCCTATGGGTGGCCCACCAGAGTTGGTACTTTCGTCCCGTTTATCTGGCATTTTTGTATAATAGAGTTTCGTTTATCCATAGTTCACTGTATATGGTACCATAATTTTCTTTAAGACATAAGTACCACTTTGGTTTGCTAGTTATCTGTGAAACTGTTGAGCAAGAACAGACATTGTAACTAATACTGTTAGATGGGCTAGTTGCTTTCTAGAAATGTGAAACATGCTACGAGCTTTATTAGACTTGACCCAAGGAACGAGTAGAAACAGAAAAATAGAAACTGTTGTTTTGTTTATTCCTTGTGTTCCATTTAATCGTGTTAACCCTAGAAAGCCCAAATGCCCTTCCACATTAAGGAAAATCTTTACTTGATCACCTTTATTTCTTGCTGTGAGAGTACCTTCGTACGAAATAAAGAATGAAATGTTATTCGAGTTAGAAATGAAGTAGTATACCAGTTAATTGGTTGGTTTGCTGAGATATCTACAGTGAAAACTTCACTCCAGTGTGTCAAAACTGCTACTGCGAGCTTTCTGTTAAGTTTCAAAACTCATTTAAATCATAATTTTTGATACACTCATTTTGGTATATCAAAATGCTATGTTCGAATTTGTGAAGTTAAATAACATGTTTCTGTGAACAAACAGGCTTTGTTTGCATCCCAAAACCACACCTGTTGGCTTTGTTTTAGCCTGTATATGAGTGCAGTCATCAAAAGGAGACCAAAAGAAGAGGTGACGAGATGTAGTATCACTGTTTGCACCAGGCTCCTCTTTTCTCTGTGCCATGTTCGGTGGTGGCTGCATTCTGTATTTATAAAATGGCAACACCAACAGCAAGACATTGTTATTGTTGCATTTTAGAGCAGACGTGTTTTTACTTATCCATACACGCAAGAGCACAAACGTGTGGCTGAGTGGCAGTGCTATGCTGCAATACCCTGAAAAAGTGACTCTCAAGCTGTTTAGCATCACGGACCTCTTTAACCACTCACTGTCATTCAGGGCCGCCCTCAAGCATTTCCTAAAGAATAATGTATGTACAGCAAACCAGAAATGTTTCAATCCAAGCCTTTTGTACCTGCATGAGCAGCACTTGCATTTTCCACTGAGCATTTCTTTTCTTTGATGGTTGCATCATTCCCCAAGGTTTTTGACTTCAAGCTCACCCCAAAAGAAATGGAGACTATCAACAGTTTTAATAAAGACCACAGATTCCTTGTTCTTTCATGGTGAGTCCACTGTACCGTTATTGTTGATTATGCAATTGCATATCGACACAATCTTGGTTTATCAACTAGTTTCTGTATTCTGTAAATCTTTCTGGCTATAAGTTAGGCTGCACATAGTGAACAAGCTTTTAAGGCATATTTTAAGAATTTACAATGGTTAAATATTAAAATAATCTCGTACTGTAATACGTAAAACAATCCTGTTTAAAGGGACACTAAAACGAAACAATAAATCAGTTTAAACTAATAGAGCATTATTTGAGAACCCTGCAGGCAGTCATTTCAAAGTAATAGTTTGATTATTAGATGAGAAAATGAAGGTCGAAGTATCAGCATTTGAATTTCTCGCGGAAACCCCGACGCCGCTACGTCAGTGTCACGTCAGGGATACCAAAGTATGTTTTCGCATTTGGGCCGCGTTGGCTGAGTAAAGGTTCCCGAAACTTGCTATGTTTAATATTGGTTCCTTTAGAACACAATGTAGTCAATCTGTACCGCTATGTAAGGTAGTAGGCCCTGGTAGATGCGATCAAAATCCATGATGTCACAGCGACCAGGTGCGGGAACTTCAAGGAGGCATCGCCACCCGTCTTTCGTTTTTGCGCTTTTTCTTGCTTGTGAAGCGTCTTATTGAGGTATGAGTGGTGTTTTTAGTGTCGTAGAAAGTTAATTTACTCATGCACAAGCAATCATTTTTCTCTTTAGTGTCCCTTTAACTATTTTAGAGAATGTGTGCAGAGACAGACCTTAGAGTGGGTGTCGTGTAATAATTTTTTATACTTACCTACATTCTGCTGCAATGCCAGGTCGATGCTGCATGTTTAAACAAGTGCATTCTACAGGCTGTTTACTTAAAATCGTGGATTTCAGTTGTACAGTGCTTTATCAGCTGCACGGAAAGTTTTTCTTTGTTCTATGCATTGCTCAGCTCGCCCTTCTACAAGTTGCACAACACTTGTCATTTCTGTATATCTTTTGGGTCAAGCTGTCAGTTGCAATGTCCTCTCTTTTTCTTTCTCCCATTTTGCCCTAGGCAGCACTGGGTAGCTGACAGCAAACTCAGTCCAACTTGTCTGCCTTTGTGGAAGTAAACTCTGTCGTTGACTGTTTCCTTTTGTTACGAGGCATTCTTATGAATGGCTTTATAGATCTGCCCTGATCCTACAAATTGAAGGGCACCGCAGTAAAAGGCTGGTAGCAGTTTTACCGATCCTGTATTCTACACATTTTCCACGTGTGTTGGATTATTGCCACATTTACTAGATGCCTGCCACATGAGTGAAAAACCAGTTGCCAAACCCGTTCTCTTTCCTACTTTCGTCTTGTGTCAGTTGCGAGCACCACATGTGCCTAGCGGAACCACTGGGCACTACCTTGCGTGGCTTCTGAAATCGCCATCACGCGTGCACTCCGATCTCGAAGGCCATTAGCCTCAATCATAGCTCAGCGTATGTTTGCAGGCATTACAGGCGAAAGCTATTCTAGAGTTAGACAACCAACCTTTAAAAAGCGCACCCAAAGGATTGTGCCAACCGTGGTTTTGCCGTGGTACCGACCGCGTAAGCACAGTGCACTAGGTCACCAGCCGTTGGCACTGCCTGCAGCCCATGATGAAGATGGATGGATGTTATGAGCGTCCCCTTTGGAACGGGGTGGTAGGTTGCGCCACCAAGCTCTTGCTATTATACTGCCTAATGCCCTACCTAGGTAAAAAAAAGAAAATGAAAAAAAAATCCCCACGATGAATTCCCGTAACGAAGTTTTCTGACCTCCTATTGTAAACATTGATTTTGTACGTGTCTCCATTTTTTTTTTGTCGTTTCCCTACTTCTACCAATCCTTTCAACCCCTCTTACTAATCTCTTTTGCGGACATGTTTACTTTTCCCTTGCTATCGCTGAACCCAGGCACTTCAAGGAGGCCAGTAGTGCCTAAATCGACCGCTGGGCAGATGTCTTCGCATTCTGATAAAACATGCTCCATAGTTTCCCTAGCTTTACCGCAGAAAGCACATGCTTCTTCCTTCTTATATCTCGCTTTTTAGATGTGTGTTCTAAGGCACCCTTTTCTTCGAAAAGTAATGAGCTTCCCTTTGAGTTATCATAAATTGTTTCTTTCCTGATTGTCGGTCGCGAACGCCACCTCGCGACACTTGTTCACAACTGAGGGCAGGCCTATTGTGCTGGGAGCTCGAGCCATTCCACTGGCATCTAGTAAAGGGGGCAGTGATTAGGCTGGTCATCTATTATTTCTTAATCCGAATAATTTTTACAGCGAAGCTGTATATGTCTAGCCGATTTGTCCATCCGTCTGTCGCCTGTACGCTGAAAACTCCGGCGCAACCCCATACGCAAGCACGAAAAGAAGACGCGATTGGCTGCGCCAGTAGTGACGTCGTTGCTCTCCGGTTCCGAAATGGGTAGGCCGCGCGCCATAGGTACTCCTGAGGAGCAGGCAGCTTTAAATCAACAACGCCGAGAGCATAATCAGGAACGAGCTAGTTACGCCGTGCCGATGCTGCAGCCCAAGCACAAGAATAGGCTTGTGCAGCCGAGCGCAAGCAGCAACTGTGTACCGGGGATCCGGCAGCCTACCAAGCCGTTGTTTAAAGAACCGCCGTGATTAACCCAGTGATAAACACCGGGCCGCACGTTTCAGCTTCGCTAGTTAACCATCTGTACGGAGTGCTTGGGCAGTGATTTTTTGTCTTCACTGTGCCACGGTGCTTCCTGTGTTCATACATATACTACTACCATACTGAGTCAGTGCAGCAGATAAGACCCATGCACACATGTGATGTAAATCTGTCGATACAAAGGAACAGCACATGCATTTCACTGTGAAGCCCACTGTCCTCTTGTATTTTTCATATGATAGCAGTCTAACATAGGAGGCCCCGTGGAGCACTATTTCTTTAGCACTGCAGTACACTTCCGTTCATTCGATTTTTCGGTTCATTCAATCCCAACCGAAGTTCCCGGCCGGCGCCGGTATGTTTCTGTGGGCCCAAACTTCCATTATTTCCATCAAAATTGGCCTTCGCCGAAAAATTCTGACTGGGCATCTTCGCCGCAATACATCCATTCTGTGCGGTGAAACAGCAATAATGGAAAGGGGCCACTGTCACGGGACGTATTATGCATTTGTTATTTAGACATGTGCGCACGCGCCGTCTCTGGTCTCAATACGAGCATCTAGACGCCTAAAAAGCACTTCAGAGCTGCTTGTGACGTTGCTGTGGCGATTTGAGCCTTCGTTTCGCCCGCCATGCATGTCTCGTATATGAGACCGTTAACGGGGCCTAGTACGCGTTCCTTAATGCGCACGCGCCGTGCACCGAGAAGCGAAACCATCTGTGTTTTGGGAAAGCTAGTGAGAAAAAAGGCAGTAAGATTCAAGAACTCTGTCGAGGGGACGTTTAACGCAGAACCGTTTAGCGCGAGAACAAACGCCAGAAACGGCCGCCGAGCGTATACCTGCCATGCAAGAGGAAGCGCTTAAACTCAACAAAAGAACAGGGTTACATCTAAACTCTGAGGGCCTGCCAGTAAACTTATTAGCCATCTCGGTGCTCGTACTGTGACCAGAGCGAGCTAGTTTACGAGTATAAATTGAGCAACACGTGCGATGCCCCGCAATAGTAATACCTTTCCCCGCTTGGTATGCTTCGCCGCGTAATGTATGGTATGGCGGCGAAGCTAACTTTAAAGGCAAATACTGCCAATTTACCAGCGTGTTTCGGCGTTATTTCTGCCTTTTGTTTAATTCAACACGTCGGATAATTCGACCGGCTTCGTCGGTCCCATCTGGATCGAATTAACGGAAGTCGACTGTATACTAGTATGTACTACCTGTTGCAATTTTGCCTGCATTTATGGGGATGCGAGCTGCTGCCGCAGCGACGCAAGTATAAACTTGTCTCCGCCTGCCATCAGCTGCAGAAAGCAGCGTTTCAAGAAGGTAAGTCGCCTAGAGTGGGCAACACGCGGCAGCCCTCCCGGAAATGCTTTCTGCAGCTGATGTCAGGCGGAGACACAAGTTTACGCTTGCGCTGTCGCGGAAGCAGCTCGCATCCCCATAAGCGCCGGCAAATTTGCACTTTTTTCGTAAAAACCAGACACTTAACTGTGCCAAGTGTTACACTATGCGACGTAGACAGACTCCAAAATGCGATGTTTCCGCATAATTTCAGCAAGAACAGCGCAGCGGTGAGCACAAAACCTATTTTCGAACACGCGCAGCGAAATATTCAGGATCCTGTGCACCTGCACCATGTACCATCTCCTTTTGACTTTGCTCTTCTTGATTTTCTCTTCGTACACGCCACATGTTGCCATGTGATTTCCATCTTGCTACACATGGTACACATTTATTGTCTACTGCTTACAATTAGCTTTAGAGACAGCTTGTGGCATACACCAAGTTCTGTAAAAGCTGTGAATTTAAAACAAGTATCAATCAACCTCATTGCAGCTGCCTCCCTCCCTTCTTTGTTGTCACAAAGCTGATAATGCTGACCTGTGCGATATTGAACTTGCAGCAAACAAGTAGGCAAGTCCATATAATTTGCTCCTCTGATTATATATTTTTTTTCATATTCTTTTTCGTGCAGGATCAGCAGCCACAAGTACTACCCATTCAAGGTTTGAGCATGAGACAGCACCTGTATTAAGCTTACCCGTTGGCAATTTTGATATCAGAATTTCGAATGGCTGCATTTAACACTGAATAAAACAAGTTAGAAAATACTGGTGTGGCTTATGCCTTGGTAATTGTTATCAGTTAAACTGCTTATATACGCAGTCTATAGTCTCGATACAGTTAAACCTCAATATGACTAACTTCAATATAACGGAATTCTCGATATAACAAAGTATTTAACATAACTTTCCCGTAGAACGCCATGTATTTAGAACCTCAATAAAGCGAAGTGTTTATACGCAATTTCAACATAACGAAATTTCACTGCTGCCGCGAAAGAATAACGGGACATTGGAAACTTCCGCGGACGCAGATGGTGAAATGGTCGAATTGCAAGTGGCTCCTTGCGAACGCACCTCAAATCTTGACCAAGCCGCGTGAACAAGAGCGACAGCCGAAGCGGAGCAACGTCATGTTCAGTATAAAGTTGGGATACAATAGGATCTTATCGCGCCCGAGCGCTTGCATGCTTTGGGTGTGAGTGAAAGCGTACGAGAGCTAGTGAGCGAAGAAGGCTATGGTGGGGCTTGATGAGCGCAGTCTTCCCGCGCTCAATTGAAAGCAGCGCTGCCGTGGCTCGGTGACTATGGCGTCGCGTGGCTGAGCACGAGATCTTGGGTTCTATTCCAGCCGCGGCGGCCGCATTCCGGTGGGGACCGAATGCTAATTAAAGCGCTCGTGTACCGCATGCATTGAGTGCACGTTGAAAAACCCCAGAAAGTAAAAATAATCCAGAGGCCTACACTACGGCGTCCCTCATAACTCGTGTGCAGTGTTGGGATACCCTGCATTTTTCTTTTTAATTGAAAGCAGTATTCTTCCAACGTCAAGTCTGAAGGCCCACCTAACTGATGTCACGCGAGTGCTGCTCGCAGTGGCGCCATCGACCTCCTCGGGGTAGAGGCTCCTTTTAGGGAGCAGTGGGAGCCTATGCAGTAACTCTACCTCGGAGCATATGCCGGAAGGATGCAGCTCTTGTGGTGCAGCAGTGCAGCTCCTTCGCAGCAAGCATCACGTCCAACGCTCCCACCAAGAAGCGGAAGCGAGAGGGACGCGAAGGAGGAGGAGCCTCCCTCTCGTTTGTGTGTGCGACGCGAGAGGAGTGGGCTTTTCTGAATTCGCTAGC
Source organism: Dermacentor variabilis (assembly GCF_050947875.1). Lineage (NCBI taxonomy): Eukaryota > Metazoa > Arthropoda > Arachnida > Ixodida > Ixodidae > Dermacentor > Dermacentor variabilis. The sequence goes on along the minus strand of NC_134568.1, from coordinate 119,117,418 downwards.
GTTGGTGCGCTCGAAAATCCAAAATGTTTGCTCACTTTTAGCGTAGATTCAGAGAGGCACCTTCTATGAATGCCCGTGCAGATCATCGTGTGTTGCCATTTTGGTCGGCGAATGAAAGCACGTGCTGCGACGAGGTCGCTTAGTTCATGCGGAGGTTCGGCGGGGTATGCGTCGCCCCGAAGATGACCCATGCTGTGAAAGACACACATACCCATTATCAGCGACACGGTCTCTTAATGAAACGTAAGCTTCACGCATACCTTTCAATTTCGCATACAGTTCGTGCGAATTTTTCGAGCAACAGTTGTGAAAGGTGCGAGGGCCGCAACAGGTGCGGGCTGTTCGATACCGGCCGCCGCAACCTATCCCAGCGGGATAGGGCAGCGTTCTGCCCTTCCGCTGCTGGCATATGAGCGTTCCTGCTGAGCTGCTTACGTAAAGCTCACGTTTCAATATTTCGCCTGGCGCTGACAAATTTCGGCGGTTTCCCGTCGGTCTCATCTCGTACAACATCGAGGTGCGACCCCTGCAACGCTACTGGCGACGTTCCTCTTCACGCCAGAGTTGTGAGATGCCCGGTAGCTGTCGGGGCGCTGTTCCTTTTATACTCAGCTGAAGTCTTGCGGGCTGCGTTGTGCCAACATGTCACATCTGCGTAGAGTTAGAACTGTATATAGAACTGTTCACCCCACCCCCCCTTCCTGAGGGTCGTGGGAGTGAACATATAGTAGAGCAATGAAGGGGGCTAGTTGGTGAACGTTCATGGTTATATTGCGCTCAGTTTTACAAACACGATATTAAGGAAGGACAGGACGTGGGCGGACGTAGCGCAATACGTAGCGCTACGTCCGTCCACGTCCTGTCCTTCCTTAATATCGTGTTTGTAAAACTGAGCGCAATATAACCATGAGTGAACATATGATTATAGGGCGGGGGGAATACGTGTGCGGTGTGTCAACCCCTCCCCCTGGCTACGCCCCTGGCGCCCAGTGACTAGACTGGAACCTACGCTGCATTGGAACCGAGCACAATCATATGGCTCACATGAAAGATGGGCGCGTCGATCTAATGTAGCTTTACGGAAAGGTTACATTTCACTTATGATTCGACTCATTTGGTGCTGCATAATTGAAGCAATTCTTGTGCGATAAAATTTCATTTCGCTAGCTCTGTTAGTCTCGAAAAGTAGTCGCAACGCACTTTATCATGTTTTTCCTGCAATGAAGTGTCATGATCGCTTTTCGCAAAAATGAATGTTAAATTGGGTTAAGTATAATGTAACTATATCTGTTGAATGCATTTTTAGAAAACACTATACCAGTCGAAAAACATCACTTTACCAGCGTATAAACAAAATATTAAATATAATACGCACAAAAACATGTTATTAAAGCCAACATTGGTGCATATAACTACATAACAAAATTTGGCGGACGCTTAAGGTGCAACTCCGGCGATTTTTTGACCATGTCAAGGTAATGGAATATTTAGGTTCCCGAGACCCTCTGTCACGCGTCTGATAGCAAAATTGTTACGCAAATTCGCAAATTTTTTTACATAAACAAAAAAGCGCAAAAGCGAAACCGAAATTTGACTAAGCAGCCCAGCGAACCTCATTGTGTGACGTCACTAAAACCGCTTAAACTTCGTAAAGTAGTGACACGCTTTGAAGAATGCCGCCTCCTCCTCGCACGCTCTGGCCGACACCGCGTCGCTATTGGCGTAATAGCATCACGTGGGCCCTCGCGCCGTGCATCAGCGCCATTTTTGCTCGAGAAGAGTCTACGGAGTGGCGAGGAGCCACGGAGGAAGGAAACTCAAGAGAGGCCCTGACGTCACTCTTTGTGAAGCGAAAGTGAAGTCGGAAGTTGGTGTTGCTCATGGCGTTGCTCCGCCTATCGGGCCAGCTCTCCTCTCTTGTTTATATTTCTCGCGAAACAACGCCGCGCTGCGCGCACCTTTGCTGCTCGGACCCGCGCGCTCCGCAGCAATACTAAACAATCTTTAGCACGTTAGCATGATTCCGCCAAAGAGGGCAAAATTTCCCGCGGATATTCCTTCGTCCGTTGCCATTGCCGTGGCGCGGTACATTGCGTACAGTATTGCATGCGCGTTCATTTTACGAACTTTAGTTCCTCCTGTCCCACCTGGCCACAGCAACATCCGGTAGAGCACAGTCCAGATAACGCAGCGCAACAAAACACGGAGACCACCGCAAACCTGCCCGCACGGCGCCTTTGCCACGGTATGAAACCTACGGAGCAACATGTGTGAGCGCACAGAACCATAACAAAGCCGCCATTGTTGCCCGAAAGGCGTGGCCGCTGCAGCAAAGAAATAAAAAAAACAGCACAAAAGAGAAGAACCTACTACGTCATTTCCTCCACACTTTTCTCATAGCGCGCGGAGGGGGTAGGGCATATCCTCAGTTTTCTTCCTCCATGCAAGGAGCGCACGTTGGCGCCGTTGCTACGCTCGAGCTGTGTAGGCGGCGCCACGGTCGGTGAGGGAGCGTGAAAGAGGAGAAACGAGGAGGAGTGATAGCGGAGGAGGAGAGTGTCACTACTTTACGAAGTTTAAGGGGTTTTAGACGTCACAAGTGCCCCCAACAACAACGCGACCAGGACGCGTATTTCCAACTGCTCATAGGTACAGCGGGGCGTGGAACTTGTGGAGACGACGGACGTTTGCGCGCATACGCGACTGAGAGCGGGTGGGAGAGAGGAAATGTGGGGAGTTCTGCTCCATGAAAATACGACTCTGCCTAGGTACTACGGAGGAGTTTCTTGGCGCGCGCGGTGTATGCGCTTGTCCCTAGGCGTGCCGGCAGAAGTCGCGGGGCGCTGTTGTGCTGAACTGAGCATCGCAAGTTGGCGGTTTGACGCATATTTAATCGATCATGTTTTTACGAATGTAAACACCGTGTCATTATTTCGCATTATTGGCGGCGCCTCCAGGACACCAAAGCGGCAACGGGGATATCAAAGCTAGAAGCCGGACTGGTCCGTGGGTTGGGGCTCGCAGAGGCCCCAACCCACGGGCCGCCCTGCTTCCAGCTTTGATCCCCCCGCTACCGCTTGGGTGCCCCGGAGATCCTGCGCCGCCTGCTTTAATATAACCTCAGGTGCTCTCCTGAGGCCTCCGTTTGCCGGTTACATGTGCCCTCCTGGAGCAGTGCTTGTAAAAAATCCGATCTATCGTCGCGACGAAAAAAGCGACCCGCGACTTATAAAACACCAGTCAGAACATTGTCCCTTCAGACCCAGCGATCACCAAGCGGCGTCCGCGCCCACTGCCTCACCGCGCGGGCAGCCAGTGGCGGAGCGTATAAACCAACTCGACCGAACTCCGCAATGCCGGCATGTCTAGGGCATGTCTCCGTATTCAAGGAGCAACAGCCCCCAGATTTTCTCTCTCGCGCCCGCTCTTACTCGCGCCTGCGCAGAAACGTCGAGCTCCGTCAAAAGTGGCACGCCCCGCTGTATCTACGAGCAATTCTAAATACGCGACCCGACCGGCTTACCAGCAAGACTCCGTAACCTGGATGACGAGTCAACCTCCCGACTGTTGGAATCGCACCGCTGGCACGAGTTGTTGGGAACTCGGCGCTGACGCCCGTTGTTGCACCTGGGTCGCAAGCCCCAAGGGTAGCGTTGGCCTGGCGGCCTGGGGCACAACTGGAAGCATCCGAAGGTCCCGGCAAAGCATGAGTCGACAGGTAACAACAAAACAACTTGTTTATTCTAACATCGCAAAGAGTTGGCGGTCAGGTCGACCGAAGTAGAGAGACGGGAGTGCACGTTACTCAACAGAAGAAATCGGAGCCTCTTCTTGGCGTCCGGGGGCAGCTGCTTTTATACTCTCGCAGTTGAGGGCAAGAAGGAACCCCTCTATAGACGAGCACGTGACTGTGCCGCTCGGGCACAGTGGGATAAGGTGGCGCAGCCGTCGTGCCGGCGCCGCGGGGGCACAATGGGAAGAGAAGGTGGCTCATACGTCGTGTCGGCGCCGGTCAGACCCCCTCGCTTCACAGTTGGGGGGAGCTCCTCTCCCCGGCTGCCGCGCTTCGACAAGCGTGGGCACCAACATGCACATACACACACACACGCACATGAAGACACGTGGCATTGGAACATGCCTGGACGCGCTTGGCAGGGAGGCGTAGCGGCGGCGCCGAACGGGCCAAAATGTCTGCCGCTTTGAACGAAGCCCCGGCGTCCGCTGCATCCGCGCCGGCTTTACCGCGCGTCGTAGGCGAAACGTAACAGACCGCCCCGCCGGGGGAAGGAGATCCCGATGGACAGGGGACTGCATCCGCTGTCCGGAGGGATGTCGCTCGATGATGCTCATAACCGAAGTCGGGCGTCCCTCGACGTTTCTTGAGCGCAGCGCACAGAGAAGGCCTCGTTCTCTCGTTCAGGTTCGCACGGGACACTGCAAAGTGACTTCGGGAGAGTTCACATTTTTGTTCTCGTTCCCGGCAAGCGTTAGAACTACGCTGAAACTCAACCGCTTAGTCAGCAAGCACGGCACAACCCTCACTAAGCCCTGCCAGGCTCTTCCCCCTTTTTATACCACTGCCTAGTTCCTTACAGTAGTCTAGCATCACTCAGAACGCGTCCACAAATTGAAAAATTGCACTAGAAAGCATATCATCACTTTGAAACACTAAACAAAAGCAATATGTTAAAAAAAAAATCCTGCCTCAGGAAGAAAAACATCAGTAACAAACAATTTTGAGGCTGATTCCTACGTTAGGGGCTTCGACTTAAGCCATCGGCGTTACCGTTGAGACTCCCCTTTTTGTAACGCACCTCAAAGGAATATTGTTGCAAAGCGAGGCTCCAGCGCAGGAGGCGGCCATTTTTGGGAGAGATGGTCTGCAGCCATTGGAGAGGGCAGTGATCCGTCTCAATGATAAACCTTGAGCCGGCTAGATAGCATGACAATTTCTGAACGGCCCACACGAGACACGCACACTCTTTCTCGGTGGCGCTGTACGCCTGCTCACGACTGGTCAGCTTACGACTAGCATACAGGACGGGGTGTTCTACTTCTCCATTTTCCCGTTGGCACAGTACAACGCCCATGCCTCGCTCACTAGCATCGCACTGAACAACGAACCCTTTTGTATAGTCTGGTGATCGTAGCACAGGCTGGCTTGTTAGGGCACTCTTTAGGGCGCTAAAAGCTCTTTCCTTTGTCTCGTCCCATACGACTGTTTGGGGCTCTGTTTTTCTTAGAGCATCCGTCAGGGGAGCCGCGATATCAGAGTACCTGGGGATGTACCTCTGATAGTAGCCGGCGACACCTAAGAACGACCGAATATCGGTCTTCGTGCGCGGTTGCGGGAAGTCTCGCACAGCGGCCACCTTTATTTCAGAGGGGCGGCGACGACCCTGACCAATCACGTGACCGAGGTAGACAACCTCGGCCTGTGCTAACTGGCACTTAGGAGCCTTGACTGTCAAGCCCGCTTCGCGCAGGCGGGTTAGCACTGCCCGCAAGTGTGCCATATGCTCAGACCAGGATGCGGAGAATATCGCTACGTCGTCTAGATACGGTAAAGCGAATTCTTGCTGTCCCCGCAACACTTTATCCATGAGGCTTGAAAAACAGTATGGCGCGTTCTTCAAACCAAAACTCAACACTTTAGGACGGAATGTTCCCATTGGTGAAATGAACGCCGCATACCTACTAGCCTCTTCTGTAAGTGGAACCTGCCAATAACCCCTGACAAGATCTAGGGTGGAAATAAACTGAGCGCTACTAACTTTCTCAAGGCGCTCCTCGATGTTAGGGATCGGATAAATTTGATCCTTAGTGATGGAATTAAGCCTGCGGTAGTCGACGCAAGGACGAGGTTCCTTGCCCGGTACCTCAACTAAAATCAAAGGGGAGGTATAATCACTCTCACCTGCCTCAATAACACCGAGCTGTAGCATTTTCTTTACCTCAGCCTCCATAATATCGCTCTGGCGGGGTGACACCCGATACGCCTTGGATCGTACTGGCTCTGGGGAGGTAAGTTCTATATCATGAGTAAGGACAGAAGTCCTACCAGGCCTCTCAGAGAACAGACCTTGAAACTCTTGTAAGAGCTGGTGTAGTTCGGTTTTCTGCTCAGGCGACAGCGATGCTCCACTGACTAAGTCACTAATGACCTGATCGGTGTCTTTCCTGTTCGTCACTGAGCCTAGTCCCGGAAGCTCGACCGGAAGCTCTTCAGGAACGTTTACCATCATGCACACCACTGCTTCCCTTTGTCTATAAGGTTTGAGCAGATTACAGTGGTAAACTTGCTGTGCTTTCCGCTTTCCTGGCAGACTCACCACGTAGTTAACGTCCGACAGTTTCTGAACAATTCGTGCTGGGCCCTCCCACTGCACGTCTAGTTTGTTGTTTAGCGATGTGCGCAATATCATGACCTCATAGCCCACCTCAAAACGACGGGCCCTGGCGGTCCGATCATAATAAACCTTGGCCCTCTGCTGGGCCTTTGCCATTGCTTCACCTGACAACTCCTGTGCCATTCTTAAGCGTTCGAGGAGCTTAAGCACGTACTCCACCACGACTGGGTCGTCGCCCCTGCCTTCCCACGATTCTCGAAGCATGCGAAGCGGAGATCGCAGCGAGCGACCGTACACCAGCTCAGCTGGCGAAAACCCCGTAGCCGCATGCGGCGCGGTCCTTAATGCAAACATCACCCCAGGCAGACACAGCTCCCAGTCAGTTTGATGTTCAAAACACAATGCTCTCAACACGCGCTTCATGACGGAGTGGAGCTTCTCAACGGAATTCGACTGTGGGTGGTACACTGAGCTGTGTAACAGCTTTACCCCACACCTTTCGAGAAAAGTTGTCGTCAAAGCGCTAGTAAACACTGTGCCCTGATCTGATTGGATTTCCGCAGGAAAACCAACTCGCGCAAATATGGACAGTAGTGCATTGACTATCTCAACTGAGCTGAGTTCTTTAAGCGGCACTGCTTCAGGGAACTTTGTCGCTGGGCAGATCACAGTCAAAATGTGTCTGTACCCCGTGGCTGTTACCGGCAGAGGTCCCACTGTATCAATAACGAGCCGTCTAAAAGGCTCCGTAATGATAGGTACCAATCTCAACGGCGCCCTCGATTTGTCCCCTGGTTTGCCCACCCGCTGACAGGTGTCACATGTCCTCACGAAATGGCCTGCGTCCCGAAAACACCCTGGCCAATAGTACTCTTGCAAGAGACGGTCCTTAGTTTTCTTAACTCCTAGGTGTCCGGACCATGAACCCCCGTGCGACAAGCGCAACAGATCCTCACGATAGCATTGAGGCACGATCAGCTGATCGAACTCCACTCCCCTGCGGTCTAGATACTTCCGGTACAGGACTCCACCTCTTTCCACAAAACGCGCATTTTTCCTGGCGATACCTTCCTTGACATTGCAGCGTATGTTTTCTAGGCTGCCATCCTTCTTTTGCTCGGCTATCAAAGCCGACCGGCTGACTTTTAGCAACCTATCAAGTCCGTCTGACGTAGGCGCGAAGAGCAAATCTGCAGATAGCTCTTCTAACTTTCCCGCATCGGGACTTTCCTCTCCAGTACCTGGTGCCTTTAACGCTACAGGCTCAATTTTATTCAGTTCAGGCGTGCTCTGAATATCAGCTTGCTGCGCCTCTGACCCTTTTTCATTGTTTGATAACGTCGGCCCCGCAACTACCGCCTTTGCAGCGAGCTCCCGAACCTTCGATCTGGTTAAGGCCTGAACGCTAGCCTCACCAAACAAAAGCCCCTTCTCGCGCAGGAGGTGATCGGACCTGTTCGAAAATAGGTACGGGTACTGGGGGGGCAGCATAGATGACACTGCCGCCTCCGTCTCAAGCGCTCCGAAAGGTCCTTCAACAAGCACTTTTGCTACCGGCAGACACACGCTATGAGCTTCCACGGCTTGCTTGATCCATGCGCACTCGCCCGTGAACATATGGGGTTCTACGTAAGAGGGGTGAACTACATCCATTGTAGCTGCGGAATCGCGAAGCACTCGGCACTCTTTCCCGTTCACGAGGAGGTCTCGCATGTAAGGCTCGAGAAGCTTCATGTTCTCGTCAGTGCTGCATAATGACAAAAACACAACTTTTGGTGTTGTTTCCGGACACTGCGCCGAAAAGTGACCCGGCTTCTGGCACGTATAACAAACGCGCGCTTGCCTCGTCTCGAACCGCTTTCTGCGTTCGGCTTCGGCTGCCGCCGTCTCCTTAGGTTCGGTCGCACTGCTTTCACTCGCATCCGCACTACGTGTGTTCCCCTTTGCTCTCATGGGTGTGAACTTTGGCCTCTCAAACTTGGAGCCAAATTCACCCTTTTGACCGTCCTTAGCTCCGCGAGCCCGACGCGTCACAAACTCCTCGGCTAGCTCGGCGGCTTTAGCCACCGTACAAACGTCTGGCCTATCCAAGACCCAGTACCGCACGTTCTCAGGTAACCGACTATAAAACTGTTCCAGCCCGAAGCACTGCAGAACTTTATCGTGGTCACCAAACGCTTTCTCTTCTTTGAGCCACTCCTGCATGTTTGACATAAGCCTGTACGCAAACTCTGTGTATGACTCACTTCTGCCTTTCTCATTTTCCCGAAACTTCCGACGGAACGCCTCCGCTGACAGCCTGTACTTCTTTAGCAGACTCGATTTCACTTTGTCGAAATCCTCTGCCTCCTCTCTATTCAAGCGAGCGACTACGTCGGCCGCCTCGCCGGGTAACAAAGTGAGCAAGCGCTGTGGCCACGTTTCCCGAGAGAACCCCTGCTTCTCGCACGTTCGCTCGAAGTTAACCAGGAACAAACCAATGTCCTCTCCAAGCTTAAACGGCCGCATCAGGTCAGTCATTTTGAACAATACTCGTTCTCCTGCACCGTGTGCCTGACTTCCATTACGAGCGCGTTCCATCTCTATCTCGAGACGCTTCATTTCCAAAGCGTAGTCGCGCTCTTCTTTTTCTTTCTCTTTTTGCTCTTTAAGTTCGCGCTCCTGTCTTTTTGCAGTCTCCCTCTCCTCAATGGTCTCAAGGCATTCCGACAGCTCGTCATCCTCAGCTTCTAACTCAAGAATAGCCCTTAGCAGTTCTGGTTTTCTGAGTTTGTCCGAGACATCCAGACCCAACTCTCTTGCAAGCTCGAACAATTTCAGTTTGCGCAACGACTTCAAATCCATGGCTGCTCTGAATGCTGCTTTCTCTACTGCCTATTACTGTCTTGCCGCAAACTAACCCGGCAGCAACGACAACCACAACTACCAGCTCTGTTTCTGACACTAACAAAAGCCTGGCAAAGCTCAGAAGAAGAAAGTCCCGCACTCACCAAACCTCGCAGCCAAGAATTCAGCGCAGTTGTTCTGCTGCAGGCAACCAGTCATCACACAGGGCTCGTTGCACTGCTCCCGGATGGTCGTTGAGCTGCTCAGCATACAGTCAACTGCATATCTTCGCTGCTGGCCTCCGTTGTCGCGATCTCACCGCTGGCAGACAGTTGTTGGAATCGCACCGCTGGCACGAGTTGTTGGGAACTCGGCGCTGACGCCCGTTGTTGCACCTGGGTCGCAAGCCCCAAGGGTAGCGTTGGCCTGGCGGCCTGGGGCACAACTGGAAGCATCCGAAGGTCCCGGCAAAGCATGAGTCGACAGGTAACAACAAAACAACTTGTTTATTCTAACATCGCAAAGAGTTGGCGGTCAGGTCGACCGAAGTAGAGAGACGGGAGTGCACGTTACTCAACAGAAGAAATCGGAGCCTCTTCTTGGCGTCCGGGGGCAGCTGCTTTTATACTCTCGCAGTTGAGGGCAAGAAGGAACCCCTCTATAGACGAGCACGTGACTGTGCCGCTCGGGCACAATGGGATAAGGTGGCGCAGCCGTCGTGCCGGCGCCGCGGGGGCACAATGGGAAGAGAAGGTGGCTCATACGTCGTGTCGGCGCCGGTCAGACCCCCTCGCTTCACAGTTGGGGGGAGCTCCTCTCCCCGGCTGCCGCGCTTCGACAAGCGTGGGCACCAACATGCACATACACACACACACGCACATGAAGACACGTGGCATTGGAACATGCCTGGACGCGCTTGGCAGGGAGGCGTAGCGGCGGCGCCGAACGGGCCAAAATGTCTGCCGCTTTGAACGAAGCTCCGGCGTCCGCTGCATCCGCGCCGGCTTTACCGCGCGTCGTAGGCGAAACGTAACACGACTCGCGACCTACGTCAGCGAGTGCTGGCGGGGGGGCTCCCTTCCCGAAGCCAGAGGGTGTTGCCGAAGCGTGGGAACGGGCCCGCGTTATGATTCCAAAACCAGGCAAGCAAGTTGCGCTCGATAATCTAAGACCATTCACACAAGACGTACTACTTCAGCTTAAACACCTGATTGTAGACGACACTGCCCGCTCCACTAAGGCAATTCTCGGCCTCGATATAAGGCCCTTGACAACGTTTAACACGAAGCGATCTTCAAAACAGTAAGAGAGAGTAAAACATATTTATTAATAATATTTGAATGGCGAGAGCAGTGTGGGAGGAACCCTCAGTCCAGGGCCCCTAAGATGATTCCGGCGATGTTACGTAGAATTACGTTGGAGATTTTCTTGCGGGAAGGCGCGCACGCGTCGTCGTCGGCGACGAGGAATCGCCGGAATTTGAGACGGGTCCGTCCGGTCGGCACGCCGCGAGGCTCCGTCATATCACCATTACACTTTAATTTATTTCTACTCGGCCTACCACCTCGTCGAGCAAGGACACGACATCGCGTTACAGTGGATTCCAAGCCACAGTGCCTTGAAATTAACATAAGTAGAAGGATTGCATCGCAGTCTCTACGCGGATGACATCACCCTCTGTGTTCCCGGGGGAGGATGTGACGGTCACGTCGAGCGAACGCTACAGGCGGAAGTGTATGCGGTGCAGGATTACTTGCGAGGAACGAGCCTCCAGTGCTCGGCGGCCTAGTCCGAACTCTTAATCTACAAACCCACAGGCAGAGGTCGTAAAACCCTGCGCGACGAGGAGCGGGATTACTCCAAAATACGCATATCAGCAGACGGTACTCCCATACCGCACATAGACAAAATTAGAATCAATGGGTTACACCTGCAGGCAAATGGCCATAACGGAGAGACGGTGCGCAGACTTCGTCGTTCGGTAAAAAAAAAAAAAGAATTATGGGGTTTTACGTGCCAAAACCACTTTCCCATTGTCGTAGTGGAGTACTCCGGAAATTTGGACCACCTGGGGTTCTTTGAAGTACACCTAATCTAAGTACCACGGGTGTTTTCGCATTTCGCCCCCATCGAAATGCGGCCGCCGTGGCCGGGATTCGATCCCGCGACCACGCGTGTTTAGCAGCACAGCACCATAGCCATTAAGCAACCACGGCGGTTTTCCGTCGTTCGGTAGACGACACGCTCCGACTCTTGTGTCGCATATCACGAATAGACGCAATGGTATGCGCGAACACTGCGCGATCCGCCTCGTGCAGGCGTACGCGATAAGCCGCATAACGTTGCCCCCTACCTGAAGTGGATAGGGTCGGAAAAAAAACATGGTCGAGTGCACGATACGAAAGGCTTTCACGAGGGTGGTCGGCGTTCCACTCAACGCGAGCACCGACAAGTTTCTAGAGCTCGGACTTCACAACTCACTTGACGAGTTAATCGAGGCGCAGAACGTGGCGCAATACGAACGATTATGTAAGTCAAAGACAGGTCGGCGCATCCTCGAGTCGCTCAGCATTACGTACCACACTCAGCATGGAGAAAAGATGGCGGTTCCGGTCACGGTACGCGACCGCCTGATCACCCCGCCGCTTGCCAAGAACATGCACCCGACGCAGCACGTTGGGAGACGCAACAAACGAGCAGGCGACCTTCAAAAGAAGTTTGGCAACACCAGCGAGGCGGCGTACGTAGACGCCGCGCGGTATGGAGAAGGGAGAAGCGCACACGCGATCGCGCTTGTAGACCGCACGGGTAAGTGCCTCGCGAGCGCCACGGTGACCACGGGACACACGGAGGCGGCCGAAGAAGCCGCGATAGCCCTAGCTATAGTGTACTAGAATAATGTCTATTCTAGTACACTATAGCCCTAGCACTCGCCGCGGTGCCGAACGCTGCGATCGTGATCAGCGACTCGCAGGCGGCAATCCGCGGCATCGCGCGCGGCCGCGTCTCGCGGGACTCCAAATTTACTCCAAATTTATGACGACGGCGACTCAACATCGCCCTCGCAACCCCAAAATTCTACGGTCTTGCTCCTCTAAACCCCGGCACACATGCACCGACGTCCCACTCGCGGGCAACGAGGCGGCCCACGCCACTGCTCGAGGTCTCGCGCGCCGAGCCGCCGCAGATTATGTGGCTGTTGCCTCCGGCCCCGAGAGCGGGGCATCGGATCTGCCGGATCGGGACACAACGACAGAAACACAATGGGCGTGGGCCGATCGCCTGGCCACGTTCAGAGACCTCGCCCAACACTACAGACTCGAAAGACGCACATTCCCGCCACAGCACGATAAATTAAACAGGAACGAGGCCGTAACCTTACGCTTACTCCAAACGCACACCTACCCTATCCCGGCCGTCTTACACCACAAGATTATACCCGACTGATGCGCGTAAAGCGTGCGGACAGAGAGCAACGCTGCGACACATGCTGCAGGAATGTGCCGGCAACAACGGCACTAAAACTGCCGCCGTTCGCAACGCGTCCATAGCCGCGGCCGTTACCAGCGTACAGGAAGACTCGAGCTCGCTTTTTCCCGAAGCCGCCCCATCTGCGGGGGGCGTCGAGGACCTTCTGCGTCGGCGGCGCCGCCGCTGGGGTGGCGGCTCTCAAAAGTTCGGAGCTGGAAGACCAGCTCTGGGCCGTCCGGCAAGCCGAAAATCCGCCCGAGTCCAAGGACTTCGAGCCGCCATCTGAGCCCACCACAACAAGAACTGCGGTACCATTCTTTTTAATAAAGCTTATTTTCTTCTTCTCTTAATCGGAAGGAAGGACTCAACCTCTACAAGTTTTTTTTTTCTTTTTGCAACACCAATCTTGTGTGAAGAAGCCATTTTCCGTACACGTGACATGTGCCAGACGTCCAGAGTTCTCTTTTACGTGTTAAACAGCGTAGCAGTCGCGGGTTACTTGTTTGCTTGCTGTTGCGAATGTTTGTCGCTCAGAATCGAGCAGCTTCAAATAGCGCCAATTCTGCTATCGATGTTTGCGCGAACGAAGGTGGAAATGAAGTGAGGGAAGTCCCGCAATATGACGGTTGCGGAGAAAAAAAAAAATAACGCTATTCTTCGGCTGTCGAAGCACCTTCCGACATCAGATAAAAATTGACAGAGGATGCAGATTTTGTACACGCATTAAACGTGATTTCGACTATCTGTAGCACGGGGTAAGACATTTAGGAGGTTAAACTCCCGTCAGCGCGAGCGAGCGCGGGCGACCAGATAAGGTCACAATTGTTGTATGCGCCGACGGGGCCGTATACAGTGGCGGCGCCATGCGGCGCGTCGTAGAAGCCGCAGCGAAAAAAAAAAAAAATGCTGCGCCTGGACCGGCGGCTCCGGCGCGCTCTCAACGGCGGTAATTTCTTTCCAGGCTGCCAGCCCGATAACGGCTCCGCGGGCTTGTGACCTTTTCTGGTCGCCGCAAACAGCGGAGTTTCCACTCCTAAATGTTTCTTGCTCCGTGATCTGTAGCGACAGAACGACGACGGTCGAAGTATACAGACTGACCAGGATGCAAGCAGGAATATGTGCGTGCAGCAACGCGTTTGGAAACCACTTTTTTTTCTTCTGTTCTTTTAAGTCACTTAAGTTCTGGCGAATCCGTTACTTTGTACTTCCATTTATTTGCATGGACTTACAGGTGGTCCCTGCAGAGTCCGAATCATCGGTTGGCGACTATACTGGTTGAAGAATAAAGTTTTGAGCGCCAGGCACCTTATCATCATGTTTTTTTTTTTCTTTTACAGCGAAAGCTGTATGTGACTAACCTTCCGCAGTTTTTTCGGCGTCCGGCAATAGAAACGGACTTAGCAATTTCTAACAAACCCATACGAGTGCAGTGCGGCGGCGCATATATAAGCATCCAGCTCTGGCACCTCCTGCGCTGGGCCTGTATTCTGCAGCAGACGTCCACACGTCTGTACTCGTCTGAAGATCCGGGGCAGGGGTGTCTGGTAGGGCAGAGCAGTGAGTGGTGGCCGCCTGAGCGCAATCTGCGATGCCGGTCAGGAAGTCACAGCCATCGACCATCTCACTGCAGCGCTTCCTCAACAGGGGCCAGTCTGTGACGTGGCGTGTTCTAGTCCCTGGCGCCCTCCTCGACACAGGGGTGATCACAATAGGGAAGGGGTCATATCCCCGTGTGTCTGATGTTGTGGCCTAGTAATAGGTACACTGCTCTGTAGTGAGGGACAGGTCGATGGCTGTGCTTACCGCTCGTCGGACGAAGGTGGGTGCCCCATTGTTCATGATCACCAGTCCAGCTCGGCTGATGGCGTCGAGGAGGCCTTTGCCTCGGCTGGTGCAGCTGCGGCTTCCCTAGGCCATGTGGTGTGCGTTAAAGTCACCGCACAGCACTGCATTCCCACCGAGGCAAACAGCCAGCTGGTCGAGGCGGGAGGTATCCCACGGCTTTCCTGGACAGATGTAGATGGTCACTACAGCCGTGCCCTGGCTTCCAAGCGCACCGGGACGGCGAACGACTCCAAGGGGCCACCCACGATGTCAGCAACCAGAACAGCATGCGCCAGGCTGCTGCGGACGTAGATTGCCATGCGTGGCTTCCCTGGCTTGTGGGCTCCATCCAGGCAGGGTGCCGCAGTGCAACTGCATGTGGCACAGGTGGTGGCGCCCGAGTAGCCAGGGAGCCGTAGCTTCTCGGCCACGGCCTATACCTCCTGCAGTGGCAGTACGTTGAAGTCGCATTGCAGGGGGTATTCACACAGCTCTCCGTGCCGCCGCCGCAACGAGTTCACATTCCACTGTAGCACCCTCGGGCGGCAGGACCTCGATGGGTTGCTAGCTATGCTGGTGCTGGGCAGATGGCACGCCTCCCGCCTGGAGGCCGAGAGCTCGGAGTAGGCTATCAGCAAGCAGCATCTCTCCGATGGCCTTCAGTGTCAGCTGCAGGCTCGCGATCAGCTGGTCGCGGGGGTCTGGATAGGCCTGTGCTGGTGTGGCGGGGAAGGAAGAGAAGGGACGCAAATAGTTCCCTCTCCTCCGAGCAGGAGCGCATTGAGGCACCATACCTGTTAGGGTGCACGCTTTTCGGTTATGTTCAGCTCCGGAGCGAAAATAATAACAGTTCCAACCGGTTTAAATAAACGTTCGCGTGCCACATGGTTTCCCGGAAAACGCGTGGTGTTCTTGAAGAAACACACGAGTTAGAACTACGTCGGGCACCTTTTTTAACTGGAGAAAAGAATAATAAAATTGAGACTCCATGCACTGTTGCGCTTAGGCATGCCATAATTTGTACATTCAAGAGTTTTGTGGAGCCCTGTGCGGCTATCCAATGCGTTACCGAACCCTCTCCCTCCCCGAAATATTCTCGTTGATCGAATCCTAACGATTATTAAAATGGAAAGTTGGGCGTGTTGGTATACATTCGTAATGGTAACAGCGCGAACAAAACGACGACGGAGTGAAATTATATAATAATAAAAGTATATAATACGGTATGTTTCTTGTACATCGGGCCGTGTATTTTGTAAAAAAAAAAAAAAAACAGCGCTCGTCCTATGTCCTTTCACTCTGTCGTCGTTTTGCTCGCACTGTTACGATTAAAATCCTAACGAGTACTGGCACAAAATGGTTATTTCTCTCAGGTTGTTACCGCCCCCATAATCACGATATGAGATCTAAGTTCCTCGAACATGTCACATAAACATGAAATATACCATCTTTTATGTGACACATTCAAAGCGCGCGCCAAATGGATTGCGGCTTCATAGCGCAGGGTGTTACGTCTCAATATGACAATGAACACTCCTTGGACGTTCCCCACGAGGCCGTCCTTTCATCAGCGCGCTCCCAGACGGCGACGAGACCCGGCATAGACTGTGACGCGCAAACAAAGGAGCTCACTTCGAGGCGACAATTGCCATCCTCCGTGGAAGCTGTAATTACCGCGAAGAGCCCTCTACCTGACCCTGACAGGCTGAACTAATTGATGAAAGGGACCAGCGTCGAGGACTATACCGTGAGAATAGCGTCGACTTTGAGTTTCCCAGATTGTGAGGTGGCTGCCTCGTATGCGGGGGCAAGGGTGCAGTATAGCAGGCGGAATCCTGCGGAATGGTGCGACAATATGGAATAGATATTGCGAGCGGTTCGACGATTATTACTGGCCGAGATACAGTCATCAGGTTCCCTAGCCTAGTCTCCTAGAGAAGACGGCTGTTTTAAAAGCGGAGACTTTTGGTGCAGTGGAAGTGGTGCTGACGGGTCCTGATGTGAACTCAGGCGTTTAATATGCTCCGACATGGAGGGGGCTTCCGTATCTGGAGCCAGTGTAAATAATGTAAAATAAACCTTTTTTTCCTTCATTCCTGCAGGGGCGTCTGCGTTAGCAGGCGTTTGGTGTGTTGCGACACAACGTACCCGAGCACACGAGGGTTGGACCCTCCCGCGTCTAACCGTGCGTGGCTTAGCCGTGTCCGGAGAAAAGGGGATCCTGGGGGTTGAGCCAATTCCGGGTGTTTGGACCTTTGCGGCCCCCTCGGCGGCGGCAACACACCTCTTTGGCCTCTGCTTAACGTAGACGGCACCCCGGGACTGACCCACCCGGGGGAAATCGGTAGTTGCCTTTTCCTATCCTTCTCTCTAATCTTCGTCTTTCTCTTGCTTTCAGTCTTTCCTGTCTTCTCTTGGCTTCTTTTTACTTCCACTCTTTCCAGACAGCAAGGGTTAACCTTGTGTGAGATATCCAACCTTGGTTATAACAGATTTGGTTATAGTAGTGTCGTACAGCTGGCGCGTGCAAGACGTGTCTTTTCACGGTCCTGCAGCGTCCCCTTGTTGGGCTTCATGGTGGGTGGCTGGCGGTGCTACCGAATTGCCGCATATATCTATGGCAAGTTCTTTTCCACCACTTGTTGATCGCCCTCATAAACGAGGGCGCACCGAAGAAGTATTTAGGTTCTATGGCCGTCATATATAGTGAAAACTTTCCCAAATTTCATGTCATTCACTTCGAGAAAACCGCAAAGTCAGCGAGAATGATCTCTCTTTTTCCAGTGTCAAAATCAATAACCAGTGTTCTTGTCCAAGGCTTTAAAGTTTCCAAACTTGCAAGTGGAGATCTCCTTTTCGAACTCCGAGATAAATATCAGTATGAAAGGCTTCCGAATCTTGTCTCTTCTTTTCGGGACGTTCTAGTGAATGTGACACTGCATCGCACCATGAGCACCAGCCGTGGTGTTGTATCTGATAGTGACCTGATTGATCTGACAGAGGCTGAACTACTTGAAGGCTGGAGTGACTAGAATGTGATCAGTGTAAAACGAATCAAAATGAGGCGCGATGGTAAAGAAATACATCTTATTCTCACATTCGGTTCAACTGTTCTGCCCGAAACAATCGAGGCAGGCTATGTGAAGATTAGGGCCAGGCCGTATATCCCAAATCCCCTCCGATGCTTTAAATGTCAACGGTTCGGCCACAGTTCCCAGAACTGCCGTGGCCGACTAACCTGTGCCAAATGTAGCGACCATGAACATCCGTCCGAGTCATGCGAGAACACTCACACTGTGTGAATTGTGAAGGGGAGCACCCCGCTACTCGCGGTCCTGCCCATCTTGGAAAACAGAAAAGGAAATATTGGCAATCAAAATCAAAGAAAATATTTTGTTTAAGGAGGCACGCAGGCGCGTATCGTTCTTACCAAAGAATAGCTTTGCCGAAGTGGCGCGTCAGGGGGCAGTGCCACAAGGGCCTCCGGCGGCTGTCCGGCCCACACATAGTGAGCCGACAGTGACGACACTTGCCCCCTCGGCGGTTGCGGCTGGCGCTGCTCCGTCGTCCGAGAAGAAGCCATCGGCCTCAGGGCTGGTGGCCTCAAAGGCCTCATCCCTTGACAAGAAGCCTTCTCAACAAACAAATCGCTCACAAGAGCGGGTATCCAGCGCTTCGCAGGAGGTGATGGACACGACACCCAGTCAAACGGCACCACTAGCGCCTAAGGAGCAACGAGAATCTCTCAGCCGCGCCAAAAATAAAGAGAAACATCGCATTACACGACCGGCAAAGGGCCCTGTAACCTAACTTTTCTTGTGGGACACACAACACTAACCTCGTTCCCATTATGGATACCCAAATATTACAATGGAACGTGAGAGGACTTCTTGACAATCTTGACAATGTTAAAGAACTCCTTCACAAGTTCACTCCAATGGTGCTGCGTGTCCAAGAAATACACCTAAAATTAACAACGACCAACTTTCTAAGGCAATATGCCACTTTCCGCAAATACCGTGATGATGCACTCACCTCCTCGGGGAGTGTAGCCGTAATAGCCGATAAGGGCGTTGCATGTCAGCAAATAAAACTCCGAATTAAAACTCCGCCATACATAGTCGTTGGTGATCTAAACGCACATAGCCCCCTGTGGGGCGACTCGCGTTCCGATGCGCGTGGGCTCCTGATAGAAAATTTTATATTTTCTTAGGGTGCATGTTTATTGAACAAAAAAGAACCAAGGTACAACAATGTTACACATAACACATACTCGTCCATAGACTTGAGCATAGTTTCGAGTTCACTATTTTCGTACCTGAAGTGGTCTGTATGTACTCAAGAACCCCCTATGGGAGCGACCACATCCCAATTACATTAAAGCTAACAAAACCAGATGCATGCTCGCCGCATTTCCCTCGATGGAACCTCGAATCAGCGAACTGGGAACTGTTTCGAGAACTCACATATTTAGGCGGGGAAATTTCTGATTTTAATGTGGACGATGCTATGGCATACCTAACTTGTTTTATTATTGACGCTGCAACTAAATGTATTAAACAAACTAACGGACTGGCAAATAACCGTCGCATCGCATGGTTGAATAACGAATGTCGAAAAGCACGCAAAAATCAAAACAAAGCTTGGGGATTGCTTCGCAATTATCCAACAGCTGAAAACCTTATTAATTTCAACAGGTCAAATCTCAAGGTAGGAGAACACGTCGACGTGCAAAGAGATAGAGCTGGGAGCGGTACATATCTGGGATAAATACTTACAAAGACGAGGCAAAAGTGTGGAATGGAGTGTATACACTAAAGGCCGGAGAGACGAAACCCCTGCCCTTAGTAAGTACCCAAGGATATGGCCTGGAAGACCAGGCAGACTGTCTGGGTGAACACTTTGCGTATATCTCCAGTGCATCTCTATACACAGAATCATTCCTGAAGTTCAAAAAACGCGCAGAGCGACCGCCCCTTGATCGTAAATGTGCCCAAAATGAAGATTACAACTGCCCGTTCAGTTTAGCTGAGCTTAAAACTTCTCTTGCTTGTTGTAACAGCTCACCACCATGTGGTGACCGTATCATATATGAAATGATCAAGTACCTCCACCCTGAAACACAGAAGACACTCTCACTTTTTAATGTCATGTGGGCGCCTGGATATATTCCATCTCTTGGAAAGAAGCTATAATAATACCCATATTCAAACAAGGTAAGGACCCGTGCCTGCCTAGTAATTACAGACCTATCACTTTGACAAGCTGTCTCTTCAAGCTCTTTGAAAAGATGATAAACCAGCGCCTAGTATATCTCCTTGAGAGCAACGGACTACTCCAGTGTAGTTTCAGAGAAGGCAGGTCGACCGCAGACCACCTTGTCCGCATTGAGGCAAATATAAGGGATGCCTTCATACACAAACAGTTTTTTCTCTCCGTATTTCTTGATTTGGAGAAAGCATATTACACCACATGGCGCTTCGGTATTATCCGAGACCTTTTCGTTATGGGTATCCACGGCAGTATGCTGAGCATCATCGAAAGTTACTTTTCTAACCGCACATTTCGTGTAAGGGTGGGCCATGCCTTGTCGAGGTCTTTCACCTAGGAAAATGGTGTTCCACAAAGTGGTGTGCTAAGCTGCACACTGTTTACTGTGACAATGAATTCTTTGGGCATGCCTATCCCACGAACGATGTTATACTCCGTATATGTAGATGATGTGCAGCTTGGATTTAAATAATAATAATATTTGGGGTTTTACGTGCCAAAACCACTTTCTGATTATGAGGCACGCCGTAGTGGAGGACTACGGAAATTTCGACCACCTGGGGTTCTTTAACGTGCACCTAAATCTAAGCACACGGGTGTTTTCGCATTTCGCCCCCATCGAAATGCGGCCGCCGTGGCCGGGATTCGATCCCGCGACCTCGTGCTCAGCAGCCCAACACCATAGCCACTGAGCAACCACGGCGGGTGATTTAAATAATGCAACTTGGCTATCTGCTTACGATATGTCCAGCATGCCTTAAATAAAGTGGCAAAACGGGCTGAAGAAAGTGGTTTCAGGTTGAGGCCACAGAAAAGTACATGCGTTCTTTTCACGAATAAGAGATGAATAGTATCATGTCCTGCTATTGAGCTCTCTGGTAGCAGATTACCTGTAAGTGCCGAACACAAGTTTTTCGGCATCATATTGGACTCGAAACTCACATTTATCCCGCAAAAAGAATACTTGAAGGCTAAGTGCCTCAAAACAATGAACGTATTGAAACTTCTATCAAGTACAACATGGGGCAGTGATAGGAAATGTCTTTTGAACTTGTACAGGTGTCTTGTCGGCTCACGTCTTGACTACGTCGCCATGGTATATCAGTCCTCTACACCAAGTGCTTTAAAGATGTTGCATCCTGTCCATCATTTAGGAATCCGCCTCGCGACCGGAGCCTTCCGGACAAGCCCCGTACAAAGCCTTTATGCAGCAGCAAATGTATGGTCACTCCATCTCCAGAGATCATATAGCAGTTTTACATATTTCCTTAAAGTAAATTCAAACCGCGAACATCCCTCTTATTCATCCAACTCGCCCAACTATCAGTTCTGATGCATAAACGATATGACCGCTGCCACACTCTTCAATAAACGACCTGCAGCCAGAAGGCCGTTCTCTTTGCATGCTAGGAACCTTAGTGAGGAAATGGGTGTTCCAGTGCTTGAACGTTGTACTATGACTCAAGCGAAACTGTTACCGCAATGGCAGTGGCAGCTCATAGACTGTGATATTTCGTTTGTAGATGTTACGAAACATGCGCCAGAGGCACATATTAAAATGCATGTTCTAAAACTCCAGTATAACTACTCTTGCACTGAGTTTTACACAGCCGCTTCCAAGTCACATGCAGGGGTTTCTTACGCAGCCATCGGCCCATCTTTCTGGGAATGCGGCGCATTGTAACCGGAAACTATAGTATATTTACGGCCGAAGCCCATGCACTATTGTCAGCAGTGAAGCATATAATGTGATCAAAACTTCGAAAAACAGTCATATTTACAGACTTCCTTAGCGTCGTAAATGCCCTGAAGTCACTGTAAACACAAAAACCCTGTTCTTATTGAGCTGTACTCCGTTCTGTGTAGAGCGTACATATCTAACCAGCATATCATTATATGCTGATTACCTGGCCATAGAGGCATCGAGGGTAATGTACTAGCTGACCAAATGGCCACATCACTCACATCGCAAGCTATATTATTCCTACGGCTGCTGTCCCTGTCACAGATCTGAAGCCTCTTACGAAAGAAACTGAGAAGCCACTGGCAACGCTTGTGGGACGTGGAAAGAAAGAATAAGCTTCACTTGATTAAGCCACAGTTAGGTTTCTGGCCCTCGAAAACTAAAACACGAAGAACCGATGTCCTATTCTGTCGACTCAGGATAGGACACACCTATGCCACTCGCAATTTTTTACTGACTGGAAATGAGCCTCCAACCTGTGGTAGATGTGGTCCTCCGCGTCCTCCTGGAGTGTCGAGAAGCCGAAGCTGAGAAAAAGAAACATTTTCGTCTTGTATATCGCCAGCACACCTCTCTCCATCCTGCAATGTTTCTTGGTGCAGAACCGTTCTTTGACACCAAAGCAATTCTAGGTTTTTTGAACGATGTCGACTTGCAAGTTTTTAGCGCCATAAATTCATAGCACATCCTCTTTACAGAGGGTGCCGCTGTGATGGTAGTTTGTATAGCGCATGCCTCCAGGCCCTTGCATCTCAAGGGCTCTGTTAAGGCAGTAGTGCTTCTTGCAAATGTTTATCTATGAGATATTTCACTATATCAAGATTATTTCACAATGTATCTTTTTTGTCCATTGTACAGCTCAATGACCATTGACATAATTTTATCTCATATAGGTTTTATGCACTTTACAGCGACTGTTTTTTTAGGCCCCTTTATAGCCACGTAACATCTACCTTTCGTCATTCATAGCTCCAGTGCGAACACTTTAACACAGGCCTGGCGCTCTTTGGCCACATTGGGCCCTTGCGTCACAAAACACCACATTCATCGTTTCTTCATTCCTACTACTGGACGTACTCATCACTGCGCCTGGAGAATTCTTGGCCTACACGCTACCCCGAGCGGCAACAAGGGTTTGATGCAAGGACTCCGCTAAACGTCACGAAAACCGGAGTGTCATGGTTAAGTGGTATCAGTGATGTGCGGATTGGTGCAGTGGTCTAGGCCGCATGATGATAGTCTTGGCGGAAGCTTTTGACGTGAAAATAATAGGGGAGTGGTGAGAACGTGTCGGCGTGTTCTGATAGAAGCAAGTTCAGATGACTAAGCTTATCCCGTGTCAAATGCGGGAAGGGCCGAGTCAAAGATTGGCCTCTACGCATTCAGCTGCGCGGTCATTGTGCGGCTTGCAACCGCTAGAAATTAAGCACTGCACCAGGCTGACTTATGCATACGTCAGCGTTTTCTGATAAGAACGTAACCACTGCCTGCAATTCTCGTGATGATTATAGAGTCCTTGTAAACTAACTCTATTTCAACAAGCCGCGCTCCATTTGACGCGAGTTCTGAAGTGGTCACAATAAAAGAGGATATAAGAATAAAAGAATATAAGTAGTGCGGCCGCCAGCTAAGTAAGAAAGCAAAAAAAAGGCGGAACACAATTCTGTACTTATAATGTTGCTAATACTTCACTACCGTGTGTTATCTGTTCACTTTTGCAAAAATGAAAGGCGCAGAACTGAACAGTTGGAATTAACACAACATTACAAACACTCCCTACATTTTGGTGAACTCATGGATTTATAACTGAAATATTTAGAGGAGTCAAATAAATGACGTAGAGAAAGCACTGAACAAATGTAAAACATGCGCAGTCGTTGCCAAAATGCAAAAATAAAAAAAATGTGTAAAGCACTGATTCACACCTCGTAATGTGGACTAAAAAAATATGTAGTGCGAATACTCTGAGCGGAGCTCGCATTATACATGTCCCATCCTGACTTTCTCCAGAGCGCGCGCACGCTTCCTCACAAAAAAGGAATACCGCCACCTAAAAGATACCGTACAACAGAGCCTATATACACTAAAACGCCGTCCAAAACCGCGCGCTTTGTTTTGCACAGTCCGATCAAGGAAGCTTGCCCTCCTTTCTCCTCTAATCGCCGGATGGATTCCAGACCGAGTTTTGCCGCCGCTGCCGCATGAATCCCTCGCCGCAGGCTAATGAGAATGCCAGACCGCAAATGAGTCATCGCTCGCAGCATTCTGCGAATGGCAATATATTGCTCTGTGCCATGGTGCTCTGTGCGAATGGCTCCGACCGCGTTCGAGCTCGGCATCTCGCAGTCGTCTCCATTTAAGGCTGTGTCGACTGTCGCGACAGCGGAGATGTTAATAAAGCCTATGAAAAAGTACGTGGTTCTACTGCACGACAAGCGCCATGCTAATTGCGACAAGTATTATGCTGAGAAGGACGAAATGACACTTAAAGGGACACTAAAGTGAAAAATGATTTCTTCTGCATCAGTAAATTACCGTTCTACAACACCAAAAACACCACTCTTACAACGATAAGACGTTTGGTAAGGCAGAAAAAGCGCAAGAACGTAATACGGGTGGCGACGCCTACCTAAGTTCCCGCATCTGGGGGCTGTGACGTCTTGGATTTTGATGGCATCTTCTAGGGCCTACTAATTATATATAGCGGTACAGATTGACTACATAAATTGGGTTCTAAAGGAACCAAATATTAAACATGGCAAGTTTCGGGAATCTTTACTCAGCCAACGCGGCCAAATGCAAAAACATACTTTGGAATCCCTGACGTCACGCTGACGTACCGGCGCTGGGGTTTCGGCGCGAAATTCAAATACTGATACTTGGACCTTCATTTTCTCATCTAATAATCAAACTATTTTTTTGAAATGGCTGCCTGCAGGGTTCTCAAACAATGCTTCATTAGTCTAAGCTGATTTATTGTTTCGCTTTAGTGTCCATTTAAACGCACGCAAACTTGACGCGAGCTGCGAAAACAAACAAAAAAAAAGATAGTTGCGATTCGGGAATGTAAACTGCGCGCAGGCTTTGCGCCATTAGTAAAATATCGCGCGCGCTTGTCTTCGCGCTATTTCAAGAGCTGGCAGCAGCTCCGGCGATGCAAAGAGCGAGCAATGTGAACGACGCGGCATTTACGCGGATAGAGATTCCGCGCCGCTACAGATGCAGAAAACTAAAGTAATGTTTAACAGTCTCGGAAGAGAACAGCAGTTTACGATAGGTAGCGAGGCACTGGAAGTGGTAAGGGAATACATCTACTTAGGGCTGGTAGTGACCACGGTTCAGGATCATGAGACTGAAATAATCACAAGAATAAGAATAGGCTGGGGTGCGTTTGGCAGGCATTCTCAAATCATGAGCAGCAGGTTGCCACTATCCCTCAAGAGAAAAGTATATAACAGGTGTGTCTTACCAGTACTCACGTATGGGGCAAAAACCTGGAGGCTTACGAAAAGGGTTCTGCTTAAATTGAGGACGACGCAACGAGCTATGGAAAGAAGAATGATAGGTGTAACGTTAAGGGGTAAGAAAAGAGCAGATTGGGTGAGGGAACAAACGCGAGTTAATGACATCTTAGTTGAAATGAAGAAAAAGAAATGGGGCATGGGCAGGACATGTAATGAGGAGGGAAGATAACCGATGGTCATTAAGGGTTACGGACTGGATTCCAAGGGAAGGGAAGCGTAGCAGGGGGCGGCAGAAAGTTAGGTGGGCGGAAGAGATTAAGTAGTTTGCAGGGACAACATGGCCACAATTAGTACATGACAGGGGTAGTTGGAGAAGTGTGGGAGAGGCCTTTTCCCTGCAGTGGGCGTAACCAGGCTGATGATGATGACTAAACGTCGATGTCCAAGTGTGACCTCTAAATGCCTGCATTGCACCGTGCTATCAATTCTCTAATCTCAGCGCGAATGCATTTTCTGTAAGTATCCACATCTGCTGAAGTGCTGATTGGCTGGCCTGGGGCATACTAGCCACTAGGAAGCAGGCGCCCACAGCCAATTTCCTCAGTCGCTGGTTCAGCTCCAGCCAATGAGCGGCGGCCGGAATGGACAGTGCACTAGGTGCAAGGGCACCATGGAGGAAGGAAACTGAGGATAGGCCCTACCCCCTCCGCGCGCTAGGAGAAAAGTGTGGAGGAAATGACATAGTAGGTTCTCCTCTTTTGTGCTGTTTTTTTATTTCTTTGCTGCAGCGGCCACGCCTTTCGGGCCACAATGGCGGCTTTGTTATGGTTCTGTGCGCTCACACATGTTGCTCCGTAGGTTTCGTACCGTGGCAAAGGCGCCGTGCGGGCAGGTTTGCGTTGGTCTCCGTGTTTTGTTGGGCTACGTTGTCTGTACCGTGCTCTCCCGGATGTTGCTGTGGCCAGGTGGGACAGGAGGAACTAAAATGCGTGAAATGAACGCGCATGCAACGCTGTACGCAATGTACCGCGCCACGGCAATGGCAACGGACGAACGAATATCCGCGGGAAATTTTGCCCTCTTTGGCGGAATCATGCTAACGTGCCATCACAGGCCGAAACCGATGCGTTTCAGAATCTGTACAATGAACGCCTTGCAGGTCAGTGATTCCTGCTTTTGACAGAGCATATGGTGCATTTGCGGCACGTAGAACGTACGTTATGAATGCATAGTTTGTGTGTAACAACTTGCTTTTGTACATATCAAAACACATGTTGCTTAACTGTTGCTTGTTCCTCGCAGTACTCACGACAGCACGAAGTCTTTTAAGCAGCGCGCGTTCGAGGTTCATGCACACCTGCACAGGTGTACCACAATACACGTGCTGATAGAGCGTTACGCAGATTATGTGCATTTTGCTGCCCTCAGCACCGTGCGCCTGCCAGCCGACGCTTCATCCTGGAAGATGGGAAAGAAGCGACTGCTTTGACTTAAGGAACGAGTCCTCGCTACCGCAGGAGTATCTTGTCTATGCGCGCGAGAAGCGTAGGAAAGTGAAGGTTAGCGGATGCGCTGCAAGAGTCGGCAAGGCTCCACAGAACGTACGCCTGCGAAACACCAACGGATGTTCCGCGGTCGCATGTAGACCGGTCTACGCGCGTACTGTTCTGCACCGTGCGCCGGCTATCGCAAAACTTTGGTTCCGTGATGCTTCACTTACCGTGGTAATTAAGAAGGCACCTCAGGCCGCAGTCACTGAATCAAAACACGGTGTCAGAAATGACATTCTGGCTCCTCGCCGGCGCGCTGTCGTAGTGATGCGCTGCCACCCGAAGTTTGTTCAATAAAGCACGACGATTCCTAAAGCGAGAATGTATTCGTGTTCATATACTCCAACTGGATCGCAAATGGGTCGGTGTGTCGTACGTGTCTCCAGTGCAGCGAGAATGCGTACATCTTTTTCGTATCGCCAGACGTATAGCTCGCAAGACTGTCTGAGAGCCCCAGAAAGCCCAAGCAGAGATAATCAAGTAGAAGGCAGCGATAAAGGTGACCTTTTTTAAAAAACACGCAAGAACTGGGGGCAGCGGCCGGTACCTGCGGTTGATGAGAACAGTTCAGTTGGCTGGCCTTATAAGGCATGTTTATTTTCATAAAAGCCGGTAAAAGCAGCCGATTCAACCTCATGGCCCAATTTGCGAAGTTCATTATGAACTACTTTTAACATGACTTCGGCAACGGTAATGCAATGAGACATCGCGGTTGTTTAGTATTGCTGCGGAGCGCGCGCGTCCGAGCAGCCCGGTCGCGTGCATCGCGGCGTGGTTTCGCGAGAAATGTAAACAAGAGAGAAGAGCTGGCCTGGTAGGCGGAGCAACGCCGTGAGCAACGCCAACTTCCGGCTTCGCTTTACCTTCACAAAGAGTGACGTCAGGGCCTCTCCTTAGTTTCCTTCCTCCATGATGGGCACTTACGAGCACGCTTCCCGACGCCGCGGTGGCTCCGAGGTTGTGGTTGAGGTTATGCCTACAGTGAAGCCCCGCCCACGTGCCAGCCACTGTTCAATAGTTCGTACTTCAAACTTTCCCTGTTACCTAAATAAGGCGGTAACCACACGAATAAAATTATAAGAGCGTAATTTTATACGTTTTCACTGGTATATTCTAGTGAAAGGGTGAAAACCTAATTTTTATTGTACTGAAATAAAACGCTTGCTTCGCTGCAACTATTTACGCTGAAGTTTCACTTCAGCTGGCAGTGAAATTTCATGACTAGAACGGTGTCAGCGGTGAAGTTAACTGTACCGCGGACTTTTGAAGAGTGAAATGCTCGGGCTCCATACACGTTGTCCATGTCTATTGCACACCTCATTACTTCCGCTGATGAAAGGCTCGTCAAGAAGAGCAGACGCTCCGGAGGAATCAAGTACGACGCCATCTTGAAATGGTCGCATGACGATGATTTTTTCTGCTTCTGTGATTGGCTGGCGGAGTAACAATCTTGCGCTGTCCGTGTGCCTTGGTTGCCAACTGCTGTTTCTTTAAGTTGTGTCCTGCTATAGTGCGTGCGTCTTGGCACACGTCACGTCACTGCCACTACCACTGCCTCCCATGCGTCACATTAAATTCGGATTTCATCGGTGCTGTGCCTACTGTGATGCACTCTCAATGCCAAATCATGAGTGCATAAAATGAGGTGTGCCTATTGTGTGCGTCATTGTAAACGTCACATCCCTGCCTTCCGCGCGTTACTTGCTTTTCGGATTTCATCGCTGCTGTGTCTACTGCGATGCACCCCGAAGCGTCTACCTCAGCGACAGCTGTGAAACGAGGTCGCCTACGGAAGCACGCCACAGAGGACGAAGCAAGGGAGCACGAAAGAAGACGACATAATCACGACAGACCTACCTTTAGGCATAAAATAAAATTCATTGTTCTGCAGCAAAATGGTCCGGATGTGTCCAGGCTGTGGCCAACGCATACGCAAACGCAAACGCAAACGCAAACACACACACACACACACACACACACACACACACACACACACACACACACACACACACACACACACACACACACACACACACACACACACGCACACACACGCACGCACACACGCGCACACACACACACACACACACGCACGCACGCACGCACACACGCACACACACACACACACACACACACACACACACACGCACGCACGCACGCACACGCACAGATTAAACAGACAGAACTTTAATGCATGTCAAAAACAACAAAGGAAAACATTTCACCGAAGAGATTATCATGCTTTCGCATTCCTGCACGTAAGCAGTCTTAAGAGGAAGCATTAGCTCGGGTGCTCCTATCTAAATACATGTTAAAGAAGAATTCGTTTTTCTCGGCAGCCACTGCACCAAATTTTACGAGGTTTGCTGCTTTTAAAATAAAAACTTGAAATATAGTGACTGATGGCTTCCAATTTTAGATTTAGATCGACAATTTTTTGTAAAAAAAAATTGACGAAAACAAAACTATCAAGTTTACAGTCTGTAATTCAGCAATGCAAAATGATATCACAATTATGTGAATTGCATTTCATAATACATTTAGAGCGGACAAAATTGATATGTCACACATGAATCCCCAAAAAATTGTAATGTGGAAATACAGCTTTTGCAAAACCCTTGTACACAATGTAACGAATTCACGTAAGATATAAATTTACATATCGAATTTGTCCGCTTTGAATGATCTAATGGATGCCGTTTACAGAACCGCGATACCTGTTCTTGATGCAGAGCTATTAACTTGTGAACTTCGTGCTTCTATTGTTTCTTTCAAACCTTAGAATGTTTGAAAATCTTTTTAACAAAATTCAGGTGCTAAATCGAAATTCTGCTTCCAACAGTCACTAGAATTTAACTTTCTCTCTCAAGTGCAACAAATTTCATTAAAATCGGTCGAGGGGTTATTTTGGGAAAACGTTTTTATGTTTTACATTTATTTGAATAGGCTGCGTCGGAGTTGGGCTCGAGCTAAAGCTTCCTCTTAAGTGTCTCTGCTGAATTTTCAGTGTAACCCCGCCCCTAAATATCGTGTTAGAGGTCACTAAAGTGGAATGAAAAAAGAAAGAGAAACAGATGCGCGATATCTCTTATTAATATCTAATAACAAAATCCCATTGATCCTCTTATTTTCTTTTAAAGCGAAGCTGTCTTTACCTAACTATAACGCTGGCGGCGAACGCTATGCACAAAGGCGAGCTTTGTGGTTCTTTTTATTATTATTATTATTATTATTATTATTATTATTATTATTATTATTATTATTATTATTATTATTATTTTGATGCTGTGCAAAGAACCGAGGGGGCCGTGCTGTTCCTACGTTAGACAAACCTTAAACGGCAGCTGGAAAACGCTGTCGCGTTAAAAGGGGTTTGTGTTTGAGTTTCCGCGTAATATAATTATGTTTTCTCGCATATTCAAATTACAATCCGACACTATCATGTCTATAGGTTGTAAGTCGTACTTTGCGATTTTTCTACGCATTTTACATTGAGAAATCCAATTAGTTCAGTAATTTCCTTGTGCTACATGGAGGGCCTTGTTGGGTATTCTTTTTGATGAAGCGACGTCCGACGCTGGACCCCGGACGCGGGTTAGTGGCTGGTGGACGCGTATGGCTTAACTTTCGACCAGCCTGATTCTTGTAGACAGCCCAGCAAAAGAATTCACTGAATATACATGTCGGAATTCATTTCATTGATTTCATTGAGTTGGGCCCGAGCTAAAGCTTCCTCTTAAGGCGAAGGAGTTGGGCCCGACGCGGCCTGTTCAAATACATGTAAAATGCAAATACGCTTTTTTCTCAAATAGCCCCTGGACCGATTTTAATGAAATTTTGTTGCATTTGAGAGAGAAAGTTAAATTCTAGCGACTGTTGGAAGCGGAATTTCGATTTAGGGCCTGAATTTTAAGAAGAGTTTCAAAAATTCGAAAGTTTGAAAAAAATAGAAGCACGAAGTTAATAGCTCTGCATCAAGAACAGATCTCGTGCTTCTGTAAACGGCATCCATTAGATCATTCCAAGCGAACAAATTCGATATGTCAATTTATATCTTACGTGAATTCGTTACGTTGTGTACAAGGGCTTTGCAAAAGCTGTATTTCCGTATTATAATTTTTTTGGATTCATGTGTGACATATCAATTTTGTCCGCTTTAAATGTATTATGAGATGCAATTCACATAATTCTGATATCATTTTGCATTGCTGAATTACAGACTGTAAACTTGATAGTTTCGTTTTCGTCAATTTTTTTTTTACAAAAAATTGTCAATCTAAATCTAAAATTGGAAGCCATCAGTCACTATATTTCAAGTTTTTATTTTAAAAGCAGCAAACCTCGTAAAATTCGGTGCAGTGGTTGCCGAGAAAAATGAATTCTCCTTTCACATGTATTTAGATAGGAGCACCCGCGCTAAAGCTTCCTCTTAAAAAGCGTGTTCGCAGCGCTGGAACATGTTAAAAAAAATATTCTTTCCCAGCGCGTAAGCGTGGGAATAAGCAGGCAGAACGGGAGTACAGTCAACCGCAAGATATTGCGGTACACGAAATCTGAGAAAAAGCTGAATATCTGCGTAACCTCCACACTATACTACTACTATATACTATATAGCCTACTATACGCATTTACAGCCTCTAGGTGAGAGGAAGACGAAGTGATTCTCGTAGAGACCACTGTTCCTTCGCGCTGCAGTATTTTCGGCTTTTCCCCGTGTTTTACTGGAAGGCGCCGCTCCCATTGCCACGGCAATGGAAGTGGAGTCGGCAGAATGCCGACGCGACGTGACTGCTTCGGCAGGTACCGGCCCGAGGAAGAGAAATTCCCCTCCTAGTCAAGCTGACAGTGAGGACACTGTGCTGTACTCCTGCTCAAGCGATGACGCCTCAGATGACGAACGCTTCGAAAGAGTGGTACATCGCAAGGCCAAGAGAAGAAACATCAGCGTACGGTCTTCGTCAAGTAAGTCTACCGTCATGCCACAGCGAAGGCCATTGGCGCACACAATTCTTTTTGTGCCGGACACACCTGCCGACAACCTCAAACGCCTTAATCGACAAGCGATTTCCGTTTCTCTGGAGGCTCTTGTCCCAGGAGAAATCAAGGATATCAGAATTAATACTCGAAAGAACGTCCTGGCTATTGACGTCCACAACCGAAGCGCAATCAATGCTTTGATGGCAGTAAAGCTCCTGGGCAACATCAATGTCCACTACCTCATTCCGCAGGACAACGAAACCACGGCTGGTGTTGTTTATGACATTGACACATCCATTAACGACAGCGACCTGCCAATTTTAATCAAACCTGCGACAGATGGTGTTGCCTTACTACAAGCTCGGCGCCTTGACAAGTTGACCTGTGTAAGGCTCGTGTTTACAAAGGTGACTGCCTACCATCACATGTAAAGGTCGGCCACTTTCGGCATATGGTACGACCTTTCGTACCCAAACCACTTCAGTGCAGAAGGTGTCAAAGAATTGGACGTGTGAGTGCTGTCTGCCGAAACACAACGATATGCCCACGATGTTCCGAACAACACGACACTGACACTTGCCGTGCAACAGAGCTCAAGGGCCCAAATTGTCAAGACTCGCACGCCGCATCCTCAAAAGACTGTCCACGCCTAAAGCAAGAGCAGAAAATCTTGCGGAAAATGGCCAGAGACGGATCATCACACAGAGATGCTTCTGCAGCGATAAGGCGACATTGCTCCCGGAAACGAAAGTCTACGAAATCCTCTTCCGGTTCAAGGGAAAAGTCTCGTCCGCAGACGCTGCCTCCTGTTCCATCTGTCTCCAGTAAGAGCACGAATGTTAACGATAAAAGCGGCCCTGCTATTCCTGCTTCATCAAATGAGGTGTAGCCAGCACTGCCAAAGATATGCCACGCGCCAGAGCCACAGCACATGACTCGCCACTTAACGTCAAATGTCACTTCAGTTGACCAAATGCGAGACAAGGACTCACAAGTGATTGCCATGCTCAAATCGCTCACGAATGTCATGCGTCTACTACTGACGAACATGGACACTCCGGCTGCTCGTAGCGCACAGCAAGTACTGGACGCGCTGACTCCAGTACTTGAAAGCATCGCATATAGCACCATGGCCCGCCCCTCGCTGCCCTTCCACAAGGAAGTCAAGAAAGCATCTTTACTGCAGTGGAATGCCCGTGGTCTCAAATCAAGAATTTCAGATTTTAGACATTTTGTCTTCGAAAACCGTTTTCCCATCCTCGTAATTTGCGAACCGAACGTGCAGAATGTTATACGCATTTCTGGCTATGAAGCATTCATGTCTTCTACCTGTGGTGATGTGATCGAGGTAATTGTATATATTAGATGTGATCTGACATACGTGTTGCACCCAGTCCCGCCTCACGACGACAACCAGTACGTTTGTTTAATTGTGAAAACGAATAACCTTACGTTCACACTCGTCGCTGTTTACATTGCTCCTTCAAGTGGCTTCGACTCTAAACGACTGCACGACGTGCTATCAGCGACACCCGGCCCTACGATTCTCACCGGAGATTTTAATGCTCACCATCCGCTTTGGGGGTGTTTGAAGATGGACTCCAGGGGAAGGAGACTAGCATCCTTTGCCACACAGCACGACCTTTACTGTCTCAACGATGGTAGTCCGACATATTTACGCCGGCTTACATACAGCAGCTGCCTAGACTTGGCCCTGGTTTCTCGGCGTCCTTAAAGAAACGTAGAATGGTTTCCAGACATCGAATCACATGGAAGCGACCACATTCCGACGTACCTGAAGATCAAGGGACTATCTAAATGCCCCTCCACGACCCTCCGGAGAATTGACTGGTTGGCGTTTCGGTCGCACATGGAGGAAGTTTATCAGCAAGGGAACCATTCAAGTCTGGAACATGAAATTCAAAAAGCCATGCAAGAGGAACAGCGTAGGTTAGGGCGTGTTGGTATTCCATAACTGAGGTTTTTAGCGCACGAAAAGGGACGAAAGACAGTGGCGAAACGAGAACACAGCGCTGTGTCCTCGTTTCGCCACTGTCTTTCGTCCCTTTTCGTGCGCTAAAAACCTCAGTTACAGCCATGCAAGAGGCTACGCGTGGTTTTCAGCCTTTCCCGAAATACGAAGAATTTAAAGCCGAAATGCAGCGACTACGAGAAATTCGCCGGCGGGCTGGAAGAAGATACAGGATAACTAAATCCATCCATGATCTCCGAGAGGCAAGGCGGATGCAAAAGAATATTCAACGTCGCATCGATGCACTACAATCTCAAAGATGGAAACGTTTCTGTGACTCGTTGGATCCACGTCAACGATTATCTCATATGGAGAACCGTGCGTGGGCTTCGCGTATCACCGCAAGAGCGTGTTCCTTTCAAATCCCTCGCTTTGCACCAAGGTCGCAGCGAAATTGACATTGCTGAAGAATTTTGCTTAAGACTTGCCAGCTTGCAGTTCCAACGCGCACTTACACCATGTGCCACTCCTGTGTCACGAGATTCCCGCATGGTTGTAATAATTTTTTCGGTGGAGGAGCTTGAAGCGGCACTGGCAACTTGAAGGCGCTCTTCGTCACCTGGCCCGGACGGGGTTACCTATGCGGCGCTCGCCAATCTTGGGCAGAAAGCACGACTGATGCTGCTAAACCATTACAACAACTCTTGGCGCAACGGTTTGGTTCCCCGTGAATGGAAATGCAGCCGCTTGGTTCCACTTCCCAAATCTGGTAAATCACCGTTAAACTTGTCATCGTACCACCCCATCGCTCTGGCCAGCTGCATATATAGGGAAAATAATGGAAAGAATGATTTTGACGCGCCTAGAATGGTACCTGGAAAATTACAACGTGTACCAAGATGCTATGTCTGGCTTCCGGCGTGGGCGCTCATCCATAGATAATGTCATCGATTTGGTTACGTTTGTTCAGCATCAAAAACGTCTGAAACGACTCACTGCTGCATTATTCCTAGACATAAAAGGCGCCTATGATAATATAGCACATTATGACATTATAGATGCTCTGATTGAAGCCGGAATCGGTGGCTGCACTTTTCAGTGACTGTGCAGTTATTTGACCGACAGGCATTTCTTCGTGATGACCGAGGATGGCGCCACGACTCAACACCAAACGTTCCGTGGAGTACCGCAAGGCGGAGTGGTGAGCCCGACGCTGTTCAACCTATAGTGCTCGTTGGCCTAGTCCGATGCTTGCCCAATCAACACAGTTCAGGTATCAATATATGCCGACGATATCTACATTTGGGCGTCTGCTGTAACACGACTGCAGGTACGAGCACGGCTACAAAAGGCAGCTACGATAACAACACTGTACTTGCGAAAACAGAACTTAGACCTGTCTTCGGAGAAATGCTGCCTTGTTACATTCACTCGGAAGGAAATGACGTGTTACACTGTAAAGGTCAATGGGCAAGCAGTTGCAAATGCACGGAAACACCGCTTTTTAGGGGTAATTATTGACCGCGACCTATCATGGAGCCCGCACGTTTCATACCTAAAGAAGAGGTTAATGACAATAATACATCTCCTGAAATTTCTCGGCGGAAAGTCATGGGGCACATCGGTGCTGTCAATGCTGCAGCTTTATAACGCCTTGTTCCTCGGTTACGCAAGATACAGCCTTCCTGTGCATGGTAACACCTGCAAAACAAACCTGCGTGTACTCCAGGGACTACAAGCTCAAGCCCTAAGGACGTGTCTCGGTCTTCTGAGGTGTGCATCTACAGCGGCAACGATTGTCATACCTCGAGATCATCCAATATCAACGTACTTGGCAACCGACGCTCTCAGGGCGCATATTCAACACGTTGCCCGACTACCTTCTCACCATCTTGCCGCTCTATCCGCAGAAACGCCACACGCAACTTTCAGTCGTATAATTGTTGCCAATCGTGCCTCATTGCCATCGAACTACACGCCTGTAGCAAGACCATCCTCACCTTTATGGTGCCTGCACAGACCTGAAATACGTCTCACCATCCCAGGAATCATGAAGAAAGCCAACATGCCGTCGTTTGCCCTTAATAAGGCCACATTGGCACTTTTACATGAGGTGCACAGTGGCCGCGTACACGTTTACATCGATGGTTCAGTCACATCTGCAAGCGCAGCTGCCGCTGTGGTGATACCAAGAAGATCCGTCAAAATACAGCTAAATAAGTCACATGTATCATCAACGACATCTGCTGAACTGGTAGCCCTGCGTGCGGCTCTTCATTTCATTAAGGAGGAACCATCCCACGCATGGTCAGTCTTCTGTGATTCCAAGGCAGCCCTACAGAGTGTACTCTCAGTACTGCGCCATGGATCACATGAGCAGCTTGTCGCCGAGATCAGAGAAGTCCACCATCGACTAGTTGACGAAGGACACGATATAATATATCAGTGGTTGCCTAGTCACTGTGGCATACATGGCAATGATCGAGCAGACGCAGCTGCCCGATCTGCCCATGACGGCGTCAACTGCGTTGCCATTCCTCTTTCGAGAGCCGACGCAGCGAAAAAACTTTCCGCGCTTGCGCGTGACCTGACATTAGCCCAATGGAATTCATCCGATTTCACAAGTGCACGCCTCCATACCCTGGACCCTAATTTACAGCTCCGTATTCCGCCCGAGCTTCCACGACGTGACTGCACCCTTCTCGTCCGTCTATGACTTGGAGTAGCATTTTGAAATGTCTACTCTTTCCTTATCGGAATGTCCAACAGCCCACTGTGTGACTTCTGCGGGTGCAATGAAACAATCGAGCATCTTCTTTGTCAGTGCTCTCGTTGTAACCCACAAAGAGCAGTCCTCTCAGCCATCTTAGACAAACCGGACAAGCGCCCAATGACAGAAAACAAGATCCTTGGAACCTGGCCTACGCGAACATCAGCGCGATCCGCTATGAAGGCGCTGCTGCGATACTTGAAAGACACGGGACTTTCTGACAAATTGTGACTGTACACTGTGTGACGTAGGACTGTACAGTGACACTGCGTAAGACTAGGAACGCCTTTGCGGCCTGCGTGACAGTGCCGACAGAAATAGTTCGTGTGTGTGCTTAGTTTTTTTCCTTTTTTTATCCTCCTTTCTTTCTCACCTATTGCATCCCCTTACCCCTCCCCCAGTATACAGGGTAGCCAACCGGAAATAATCTCTGGTTAACCTCCCTGTCTTTCCTTTGCCTTTCTCTCTCTCTCTCTCTCTCGTATGTGATGAAGCTGCCTCGCCATGGTCAGCGACTTACGCAAGCAGGTGTCGTGTATACGTTATGAAAGAGCGTACGTAGGTTAGGGCGTGTTGGTATTCCATAACTGAGGTTTTTTTAGCGCACGAAAAGGGACGAAAGACAGTGGCAAGCGCTCTGGCCGCGTCTTGCCACTGTCTTTCGTCTCTTTTCGTGCGCTCAAAAACCTCAGTTACGTTATGAACTTGTGAACACGATAGCCGACTTTGGATAGGCTGCGGTGAAAACAAGCAGTGCAGCTTGGTCGGCAACGAACTTACAGCGAAAGCCTCGAAATGATTGCTGCGTATTCGCGAACGAATGCAAAAGTGCTTTCTTCGCTCATGCGAGGAGTTTTCACGGCCCTGCTAAAAACAAGCGTGGCCCGAAATACGATTTAGCAGCTGTCTGAAACTCTGGAACGTGTGCTTTGCGACTGCTATAGATTGCGCGAGAGTTGCATATACAGATGCTGCAGACCGCTGGAACGCATGGTCAGGGAATGCACTGTCATCAGGTAATATTCTGGGCGCCCGTGTTACCTGACCGCTGCAAGAACGGGCTGTGCTGGATTATATCCACAGCACTTTACTCGCACAACTGAGAGAACCGCCACTCATAGCTAAGCAGGCCGCAGGCAGACACACTAAGACTTCTGCAAACGAACTCGTACCCAAATCCGGCGTCCTTTAATAGCATATATCCAGAGATTTATCCAAATTGTTCTTGCGTGGCCTGTGGTGAGGTAGCTACGTTGCCTCATATGCTCTGGGAGTGCGGGTCGCTGGGCCCGATGTTCACCAAGGAAGAGTGGAACGCGCTCCTGCGAAGTCCTGTCTTTGAGGATCAAATCCTGGCCGTCCAGCGCGCCCGCGATCGGGCCGGCAGACTAGATCTGCCAGTCCCGTCGTGGGATTAGCCGGGTGCGCGTTTTATCGCGCTTTGCTGGACCAAATAAAAGTTTATTCCCTCACTCACTCAACCGCGCGGTGTTACGCACATTAGTACACTCGGCGTCGAAATATTACGGACCGCTGGATCTGAGAAAACACTGAATATTTCCAGATTCGGATTTCCAGCGCGTACAGTATAGTACACATATGCGATGCGAACGACATAGTGTTGTGCTGTGTTGCTGGCTGCGTATACAAATTTCTCGGGAATTCAACCTTTTCGGGAAGCCCAACGTAGCGCGAACTTCTTGACGCCGTCTGGTATACACGCACTCTTCCCTGCACTACCACTCTTTTTCGTCCACTTTCGTCCTTCCCCTTTGCAGAGCAGCAGCCTATAGTATACACGTTGGCTCAAACCATGTGGTCAAGCCAAGTTGGCTCGCTTATATTTGCTGCGCGCATTGTCTCCTTCTTCGTACGTCCTTCGATCCTTATCGCACATTCATCGTTGTCGCTGCTCTGCTATGACGTCAACCGCAATCGCGCGATGGCAGATCCTGGCAGATCTGGGACAATCAATCGTACCCTTGATCCGGAATCCATCGGGTTGAAATATATGAGTGGAATGCGATCCGTGAGCACGCACAGCAGTTGGACTGCATGCAGCGTGTGCGTCACACGTACGCAAGCAATCTTTACAAGGCGGCGGAAATGCGCCGCGAAGCACTCGGGTCGGGCGGGAGAGCCCTCGAAGACGAGATAGACCGGCGTACACGAGAGGCGATAATGAAAGCGCTGGCCACGCTTCGCGCAGTGTATGAGCCACCGCGACACGACCGGCACACGATGCACGTGGCGTGTCAGTGACGTCAGTCTTCCGCGCACTTGCGCCATAGAAAAAGAAATTCAGTATGCTTGCGCGGCGTTAAAGAGCCCTTCACCAGGTTTGGCCTTTCTTTAGCTGACAAGCGCAGTGCATACAATGCGCGGCAACGATCGTGTGCTGAGGAAAGAGCTTAAATTTCGAACCAAACGCCGTTTCACAGCGAAAGCTGTTTATGACTAATCTTCCGTAGTTTTTTCGGCGTCCTGCAATAGAAAAAGACAGCGATTTATAACAAGCCCATACACAATGGGTTTCATTGTTCGTGTGTGATCACGTACGGG
Organism: Dermacentor variabilis; assembly: GCF_050947875.1. Classification (NCBI taxonomy): domain Eukaryota; kingdom Metazoa; phylum Arthropoda; class Arachnida; order Ixodida; family Ixodidae; genus Dermacentor; species Dermacentor variabilis. Next base: position 119,078,637 of record NC_134568.1, on the reverse strand, counting down.
TGCAGTGCGGCGGCACAGATGTTAAAATGAGGAACAGATTAGAACGCTCACCGTGAAAAATAGTGTGACGTCAAGGTTATCGCAGTATCGGCGCTAAAAACAGCTGCGTTATCGATGGGGCGGTCACGTATAGTTCTTACATCCGAAGAAAAACATGCGTACGAGGAGCGCCGGAGGGAACAGCAACGATAATGTAAATGGCGCCAGCGCGAAACGACCACCGACGAAGAACGTTCCCGCGATGCTGAACGAACAAATGACAACCTAATGAGAGCAGCATTCCGGGCAAGTTGGTAATCCATTGCTTAAATGATATTGCGCGACATAAAAACGACACGGACGTGAAAGAAGACGACACACCAAGCGCAAACTTTCAACTCAACAAGTTGAAAGTTTGCGCTTGGTGTGTCGTCTTCTTTCACGTCCGTGTCGTTTTTATGTCGCGCAATATCATTTAAGAAATGACAACCATTCCACTCTGTGAAGATGGAATGGCAGCGAAAGCACTTTGCTTTTCGTCTGAGAGCTTTGACTGTCGTTAGCTTTCGCTGCCATTCCATCTTAACAGAGTGGAATGGTTGTCTTTTTTTTTTTTCTCACCTCGCAACCGCCGCGCTCCCAGCGGGAGAGTCGACGTCAATTGCGCAAGTGCGCCTGCGTACTACATGGCCGTGATGTGACGTCATCCATAGTGACATGCGACTTCCAGAATTATTCAAGACCGCGTCGGTTATATATTGAATTTGTTGCTTCAATAGACTAAGTAAAGTTTAGAGAAATAATAACATAAAAATTGAATGTCTGCGGGTTTTGTTTTACTTCGTGCCGCTTCGTCTGCGTGTTCCCACGTCGAGCAGTCGCGCGCTCAGAGAGGAAACTGTATGTCATTTTCTACCGTGTTCCAGCGCCGCTATCATGCTCTTTCAACCTCTCACGTCTGCCTCAGTGCTTATGATTGTGGCCATAAGCGCCGACAACGGCCGGCGCCCGAGCCCCCTGCGTAGTTTCCCGGGGGGGGGGGGGGGGGGGACTTTGCACCCGCCCCCCGACCGGCGATGCCGAAGCCTACCACCTCCTCACCTAAAGTGTCATTACCGGAATTTTGTCTCCCACATTATTTGAGGTTTCTTTTGACTTGCATGGACGCGCGGACGCGCACGGATTTTAGTTCATACTTTCGCTGTATTTCTGCAAATCCTGACCATAGGAGGACAAGCACATTAGAAGCACCAGCGACGGCTGCCTCATCCGTATTTTCTCACTTCAACGTTGTTTTAAATTTCCACTGTAAACACCATGCGCATACGCAATACATTTAAATATATACACAGAACAAATTTTTGAAATATTTTTGAAAGGGAAGGGGGTTGTCAATTAACAATTATTTCTAAAGGTATTGATAGCCTATGCATAGAAAATGAATATGTATATTCACCTCGCTTCAAATTGCGTTGCGTGCTTTTTTGACACTGAAATAAAAAGCCTGTAGACTTCAGTAACCTCTACGGCAGAGTCTTTTATCAACGGCGTTTAGAAATTAAATTATGGTGTTTTACGTGCCAAAACCCCGACCAGATTATGAGGTACGCCGTAGTGGGGGACTCCGGAAATTTTGACCACCTAGAGTTCTTTAACGTGCACCCTTAAATCTAAGCAGATGGGTGTTTTCGCCCCCCATCTAAATGCGGCCGCCGTGGCCGGGATTTGATCCCACGACTCACTGCTTAGAAGACCAACACCATAGCCACTAAGCAACCACGGCGGATTTCAACGGCGTGTGAAGTGCACGTGAATGATATGTGTCTCAGTATTTTTGCTTCTCTTTCCATTAAGCAATGCTAACGATTCATGAAGAAAAAAAAACACTTCTAATAATTTACAACATTTATTATGGATGGAAACATCGCCATTTGCATGCAGAGGTCATAAATATGTACAGGTTGTCCCAATTAACTATCATGCACCAAGATTTAAAATAACACCAATGCGCTACTCGAAGAAAACCTAGTGCATATTGTTTCCAGTACAGTGGAGTAGCTGTCAGTAATTGTTTCGTTACTGTGATTTAATTAGGCAATTGTAAGTAATTATCTAACTCTGAGAAGTACCATCCTAATTATGAAAGTGTCAATAAGTCGTTTGTAGGCACATCCAAGGTACTTTCAGCGACGTACTGATTGCGTACTAATTTTTTTTCCGACTGATAAATAAACCCTGATAAATAAACCCCACGTGACTGCATGCGCTCCCACCCGCGTTATGAAGCGGTGCCCTCGAACCTTTTCGTTCTCCCGCTGAGTTGGCGAGAACGAAATAAAGGAAATAAAGAAAACATCGTCATCGAGCTAGTAACTTATTTGCCGCACCCCATCGCGTCGCGTTTGGTGTTAGTTGGAAACAAGCTGTGATAGCTCTTGTCTTAGCGTAGATAAAGTGCACGGATAGTTCTTTTTTTTTTTTGCCACAAAACCTATCCCCATAACAGTTAATTGATAACAAATTGTCAAGTGCACATGTTTAAATGTGCGTTTTGTTTCGTCCCAGTCGCCATGTCTTTCTCTAATGAGCAGAATGTAAAAATGATCCTTGCCTTGGGTGAGAGCTGCAAATGACAACAAGAGAAAGGCCGCAATATATATATCAGTCATGGAAGTGTGGCGGTAGACCAAACGTATCGACTGTAATTAGAAATGATGAAAACCTGACACAAACCGGCAGCTTCAAGAAACAGCGGCGGAGGATGCCATATTTCAGTCCTAGCCTACGCACGGATGTCCTAGCATTTTTGGCCTCAAACCCTCATGCTAGCGTGAGGGACATGGCCGGCCAGGTACCAATTTCCAAATCATCAGTTTGGAGGATTCTAAATGACGGCCTTTTCACCCGCACCACTTTAACAAGCATCAGTGCTTGTTAAGGTGGTACGGCCTAGTCATCGGGCTTCTTGAGCAACATCATGTGCACAGATGAAGTCAAATTTCGCAGAAAAGCCCAGGTAAATTTGCATAATGTATACTATTGGAGTGACTCCAATCCACACTGGGTAAAGCGCAATCTGCGCCAGTACCAGTGCTCGTTCAATGTGCGGTGCGGAATTTACGGCGGCGCTATAATCGGTCCCTTCTTCGATTACACACTGTCCGGACAACGTTGCATGGACGAAGTCCTTGGAGGAGTGGTGGATGAGTTTCTCAGCGAAGTCTCGCTGTCACGTCTACCACTTCTGTGCTATCAGCAAGATGGGGCACCAGCACACAGCGGATGTCGAGCACGAAAGTGGCTGGATGCGACTTCTCATGCGCAATCGTTTGGAAGGCACGGGCCTGTGAATTGGCCGGCTAGGTCACCTGACCTCTTTCCACTCGATTTCTTTCTTTGGGGTTATGTGGAAGATCGTGCTTTCAAGATCGAGACGGACGTCAGATTAGCTCAAGGCAAGGATAATGGATGTCTGCCGCAGAATTCCAGCGTCGGTCATGAAGAAAGCCACTGAAGATGTGATAAAGCGGACTCAGTACTGCGTAGCTGCAGAAGGAGATATGTTCGAGCACGTCCTCTATAGGCAGCAGCTGGTGTTCAACGGCGCTTATGTATTCATAGATAATAAGAGCACACTGAAATCTGATGTTCTTTTTTTTTTTTTGTGCAGGCGTCCCGTTTGCCAATTCCGATCATTTAGAAGTGGTATATTTACTTTCTTGAACGCATCTGTATGGCCTTTTTTCTACACGTGGGCCGCTGCGCGGTCTGTTTGTTTCGCTTTTACTTTTTGCCACGAACCTGCTTTTGCAGCACGTATACACTGTAATGAAAAATAAAACAGTCACTTTAATTTGGCTTTGGACCGAAGCAAGTTTCTGTCACGAAATATACCTTCGCGCGCACTCTTTCGATTCGGGGTGAGCAAAGCCGGGATTTTGAAACATTGTATGCCTATTGCATAGCTTTTCGCGTTTCGTGCGTGGCCAGAGCGGCGCTTCGGCCGCGTTGTCAAGGGGCTGTTGTAATCAATGTGATCAGTCGGCCTTGAGAGACGGATAATAAGTGTGACGTAGAAATGAGAGGAAGGAATAGCTGCAAAGCCGCGAAACTTGCTGCGAAACTTGGTCTTGTAAATTCTCATACAAGGCCGTCACTTCAGTAAACATTTCGTCGAGGTCACGCGAAGTTCCTACAAGTGCAAGGTATATATATATATATATATATATATATATATATATATATATATATATATATATATATATATATATATATATATATATAATGTGTGTGTGTGTGTGTGTGTGTGTGTGTGTGTGTGTGTGTGTGTGTGTGTGTGTGTGTGTGTGTGTGTGTGAGGGGTAGCGGTCGGAAAGCTAGCCCTGACCTAGCCCCCCTAGCCTCACCCCCCCCCCCCCGTATAAATGAAAACTTTCCGCCTATGATTGTGGCTCTGGCTTATACCGCTAATTAGGTGTTCTCGTGCAGAGCACGCAATATCGCTATCTGCGCGAAGCGACGCCAACGCAACAGCTCGCGCGCGAGACCGTCATCGCGTCCCGGACCTAGTCTCGCTTGTTTGAGCTGAGCAGCAGGGTCTCCCACTGCTGCCGGTTTTGTAAAAAAGTTATGCGGTTTTTCGCGCCAAAACCACTTTCTGAGGCACACCATAGTGGAGGATTCCGGAAATTTCGACCACCGGGGGTTCTTTAACGTGCACCTAAATCTAAGTACACGTGTATTTTCGCATTTCGCCCCAATCGAAATGCGGCAGTCGTGGACGGGATTCGATCCCGCCGGCCACGTGGTCAGAAGCCCAACAGCATAGCCACTGAGCAACCCCGGAGGTTTGCCGGTTTTCAATTTTGCGGCCCTCGAGAGGAACCGCCAAGGAGCCGCCTTCGAGCATGCTCATAGAATATGTGATAGATCCGCGCTCATTTTGCATGATTTACATTGATCATTGTATTGCCCTGGATAGACTCTGCTGCAGGCCACCGGGTTACGATACATGTTTGTTTGCAGGAGGCGCCAGGCTACCGCTTGTTTCTTGGTTAGCTCGGGATGAGCTGGGGGGTACGGGGCCCTTCCCGGCCGATAGTAATCGGTGATTTCTTTGTGGCTTACTATGCGGGCTGAACATGCCGGGGAGAGAGGAGTGCGCGGCCGGGCGTCCAAAGAATTTGGATCGTCTCACGATGATGGTCACTGTTGCTATGACCCTCCACGCCAACTGTCCCAACCGTGGCACTCGAGAAATATCATTTCTCGAGCAATAATTACGAAAGAATTGCAGGTATATAAACGTTACTTGAACAGTATTTCCCCAAAATATTTTGAATGGGAAAAATATTTTGGCCACGTGAGCGCCATTTGAATTTCACGAAATGATGGAAAACCAGGTGCAAAAAATAAATTCGTTAAAAATCGACCGTTTTGCGCGTTAATCCGAAATTTGGGGTTTTGCGTTGTCTGAACGTTGTTCTTTCATTATAAAACAGTTTCACAAAATAACTTCATATTTTTCACTCTTTAGCACCGAGAGTGCGCAAATTCTAGCGTTTGCGAAATTTTTCGCAATTAAAAAAAAAGGCAGGGAGGAAACCTGGAATTACTTTTGCAAAACTGTCACTAAAACTTACTATCTTCTAAAATTTTATTTTCGCCTATGTGCTGCTCACAGGTTCCAAAATAAAAGCCTGAATTTGGCAAAAACGCTATTTGGCCTATATTTAGACGTAAGTAATGCACTAAGGTGGTTAATAAAATATAAGCAGAAGAGTGGATATCATTGAGAAGAATACCAACTTTCGCCACTGAAATTTTAATTAAAGTAATTTGCGTTTTCGTTGAGAAATAAATTTTTGAATTTGAGTCCCACCATTGCATTACTATGGTTCGTACTTCCACTTCACCTGATAGCATGTTGGTGGGATATACACACCAGGGTGGTGCACATGGTGGTCTGTGTGGTGAGGAATAAAAGCCGATGTCGCCAGAAGTTCGTAAGGATTTGAAGCTTGAAGGTATGCTTGCTTCAGGCATCTATAGATCGACATTGCGCACTTCCATGCAACTGGAAGTATAGACCCTTTCACTGTTTACAAACATAGGCCGACGGCTTCCGGTTTTGCTCATTTACGTAGCCCGCTAAGTTTAGCGAGCAAGAAAAGCGTTGGTCGCTATATCGAGTATAGCAGGAGTGCGTTAAAATATAAGCCCGCAGATTTTCGACACATTTCCTCTGTACACAACGACAATTTTACAAGTGAATGTTGCTGTAAGTTATACGAAAATATTTTGTATTAGTTTTGAGGCGTAATGCGCATCTTTTTTTAATCTCAGAACTTAAAAATAGACTTTCCGCACAGTAAAACTACTTAAAAACGCACTTTGTGTTGAGGCGCAGTTGGCTGATGAGGCCCGTGACCGAAAGTTTCTTGGGGGTCGCGTTCTCGCTACTACTATCGCGCGAGTGAAACCGTCTATATATATAATGTATATGCGGCTGCCTACACGTGAAGCATAGAGCGGGCCACAAATCACTTTCATGAGCATGAACTGGAAGCACCACTTGAGCGACACGCGTTCAGTCACCGTGAAACCAGCGAAAACAGACCGATTAATTATTTGGCGAATATTTTGATAGGGAGCTCTATTGAGCATACCTCACTAGTTCTGTGATGTATATACTATTCCTCCTGCTACTTCGGGCGAAATAGACAGTGCAGTCGGAACGGTTTTTATTGTGACGCGAACCACAGTGCCTTTTTGATGTCACGCCTCGGGAAACCATTTTCACAGAATATCCTTATAAAAGTAGTCTGAGAAAATGAAAGTGATTTGTGGCCCGCTCTACCACTTAACGCGTAGGCGGCCGTGTGTGCGCGATGTCGATCTACCTTAAGTATGCATACCTTCAAGATTCAAATTCTCGCGAACTTCTGGTGATATCGGCTTTTACTCCTCACCACACAGACCACCATGTACACCACCCTGGTTCGTATTTCCCGCCAACATGCTATCAGGTAAAGTGGAAGCACGAACCAAAGTAAGCCCGCCGTGGTTGCTCAGTGGCTATGGTGTTGGGCTGCTGAGCACGAGGTCGCGGGATCGAATACCGGCCATGATGGCCGCATTTGGATGGAGGCGAAATGTGAAAACAGCCGTGCACTTAGATTTACGTGCACGTTAAAAAACCCTAGGTGGTCGAAATTTCCGGAGTCATCCACTACGGCGCGCCTCATAATCAGAAAGTGGTTTTGGCACGTAAAATCCCACAATTAAGTCAAATTAACCAAAGTAATGCGATTGTGGGATTAAAAAAAAAACATGTTTCTTGATGAAAACGCAAATTTCTTTGATTAAAATTTCGGTGGCGAAAACTGTTATTCTTCTCAATGATAACAACTTTTCTGCTTATTTTTTCACGGACCACCTTCGCGTGTTACTAACGTCTAAGCATAGGCCAAAATAGCGTTTTTGCCAAATTCAGAGTTGCATTCTGGAGTCTGAGAGCATCACATCGGCGAAAATACCATTTCAGAAGTTAAGACGTTTTAGTGAACGTTCTATAAAAGTAATTCCAGGTTTTCTCCCCTCACAGTTTTTGGGAAGAAACGGTCAGGGGAGAGCATGCGCTCCGCGCGAACCACGCGCTCCCGTGTTCACGCTTTCTTTTCTGAACAACGAGCGACGCAACAGGTGGGAATGCTATCGTCTGCCGCTGCTGCTGAACGAGCTGCCCGAGCAGAGGCTCAGCGCCACCGCCGAGAGCACCTTGTCATTCAGAATGAAATTCTTTGCCACAATATGTCGCGAATTCAAAACGTCTAAACAGCTGCGCTCAAAATTCCCGCTAGGGAGTATCGTAACCGTCGGAGAATTGTTTTTTTTAAATAGCACTGAGCACATAGCGCAATTTGGCCGTTTTCAGGTGGATACCTATAGAGGCGGACTTGCACGAATAATCGCAGCATCCATGTCGCTAACTGAAGATATTGACTAATTAACTTTTCAATTATTCACTTTAGTGCACGTGATGATATTGCGAAATTATAATTAAAGCCGGGTAGCAGTGAAGTCATGCCTGCTTAGCGGAAATACTGTATAACTATCACCAGTTGCCATACATTTGTCCGCCAAATTACATAAAAGATGCATTCGAGTTTCAGTTAAGATCGTCGCGAACTACTAGAATCTCTTAACTGTTAACTGGAACGCCAATGTATTCTTCAAAAGTATTGCAATTTTGAGGATTTCAGCAGGACGTTCTACTAAGAATTTAATGTGCGCTAAAGTGAATAATTAAATAGTTAATTAATATTTTAATTAACTATCAAGACTATGATATTTCTCAAGCAGGTAATTTTCGACTCTTCCAGCAGAACAGCGCTTTCACCAGCAATTAAAAAATATTTGGTCTAAAAGAAATGAAGAAAAGTGGTACTTGAGCAGACCGTCCCGTATGCGAGTAGCACAGATGCTGGTCACGCGCATATGAACGAACTTTCGTTTTTTTTTCGTCTGGCGTTCTTGTTTTGTTGAACACAAGCGTAAAACAACACATAACGGATACTATGCGTGTTGCATCGTCTTGCACCACCCGAGTTGACTATTATTTTTGCGTCGACAGCTCCCGAGCAGCTGTAGGGTCAATAGCTGATCACTATAACGAAATTTTATCTGAAAACTGAACAATTAGCGCGACCGCATTTAAGTGCTTCACTAAACCTGCGTGAGCTATGTCATCGACGCCATAGAGTGCAATCATACGCAGTACGAAGGCTTGTTTCGCCTTTGCACCCATCGAAACGTGACCGCCACGACCGAGAATCGATTCCGCGGACTCGTTTTCTTTTGCTTTTTTAAAGGGCCCTTCACCAGGCCACATAGTAAATTTTGGTTATACGCTGGAAGTTGTTACGTACCCTCTAAGGAGTGTTCTACCGCAAGATTTTTTTAAAAAATTAGTTCATTAACAGCAGAGATAGAAATACTTGAAGTGCCGCGAACCCATGATTTCAGGAGGCGAGCGTCTGCACCAACATAGATGCTCTCTCGACTTTTCCCGTCTAGCCTCCGCAAGCGAAATCCGTTCCCTGCGTTCTCCCATAGAGGAGACGGAGGATCGCGTGACGAATACGTAACAGGCCGGTCTTTCTCTCTCTCTCTCTCTCTCTCTCTCTCTCTCTCTCTCTCGCGCGCGCGCGTTTTTGCTAAGTGCATCTAAGTGGGGCACTCCCGGTGGCGTATTTCAATTTCCTAGTAGGTACAACGGGGCGTGGCACTTGCGGATACGACGGACGTTTGCGCGCATGCGCGCGTAAGAGCGGGTGCGAGAGAGGAAATGTGGAGACTTTTGCTCCTTGAATATGCGACTCTGCCTAGGCACTAGGGAGGAGTTCCTTAGCGCGTGTTGTATGCGCTTGTCCCTAAGCGCGCCGGCACAAGTCGCGGGGCGCGGTAGCTAGTGCTGAACCTAGCATCGCAAGTTGGCGGCTCGACGCAATTATATTTATCCAATCGTGTTGTTTGCTAATTAAAAGAACGTGTCACTATTTCGCATTATTGGCGGCGCCTCCAAGACACCAAAGCGGCAACGGGGACATCAAAGCTAGAACCCGGACTGGTCCGTGGGTCAGAGGCCTGCATGTGCCAGGGGAGTAAAAGATCGGCTGTCCGCTATCGCGGACAGCCAATTTTTTATGCGAACACCCCCTGGCACGCTTCGGCCTCCGCGGCCCCAACCCACGGGCCGCCCTGCTTCCAGCTTTGATCCCCCCGCTACCGCTTGGGTGCCCCGGAGATCCTGCGCCGCCTGCTTTATTATAACCTCAGGTGCTCTCCTGAGGCCTCCGTTTGCCGGTTACATGTGCCCTCTTGGAGCAGTGCTTGTAAAAAATGCAATCTATCGTCGCGACAGAACCTTGCCGCTACAGAGACAGTGATCACCAAATGGGGCGTCTGTGCCCACCCACTGCCTCACCGCGCGGGCAGTCAGCGACGGAGCGTAAACGAACTCGACCCCACTTCGCCATGCCGGCACGCCTAAAGACAAACGCACGCTACACGCGCAAAGAAACTTCTTCACCGTAGTGCCTAGGCAGAGTCACATATTCAAGGAGCAAAGGCCCTCAGACTCGCACCTGCTCTTACTCGCGCCTGCGCAGAAACGTCGAGCGCCAATGGCAACGGACGAAGGAATATCCGCGGGAAATTTTGCCATCTTTGGCGGAATCATGCTAACGTGCTAACGATTGTTTAGTATTGCTGCGGAGCGCGCGGGTGCGAGCAGCACGGTTGCGCGCAGCGCGGCGTGGTTTCGCGAGAAATGTAGACAAGAGAGGAGAGCTGGCCCGATAGGCGGAGCAACGCCAACTTCCGGCTTCACTTAAGCTTCACAAAGAGTGACGTCAGGGCCTCTCCTGAGTTTCGTGAGTTTCCTTCCTCCGTGGTCCGGGCCTTCCAGCTAGCCGAAGCAGCCGCTGAAACACAGGTATGGTGGCTAGAGGCCTCTAGCCACCATAACGCAGGTGATCTCGGCTGTCAGCTAGCTTTCTCCTTCTAGTGGCAGCAGCGCCTCAGGCGGAGTAGCGCATGTGCAGCGGGCCCAAAGCACACGCCAGAAATTTGATTTCCCTAGTTTCCGCGTGTAGTGGCGGTTGTGGACGGCCGCGGATCCACAAGACATGCAGCCACGGTAATTGCAAGAAAGCCTGAACAGGCCGAACAGGTTGCGATCGCTGTTGCGCTCACCGACGACAATCTTTCCCATATCTACAGCGACTCCATAGCCGCTATCAGAGCTTTCCAAAAGGGCACGGTCTGCGCACAGGCTCTCAGAATTGTCACAAAGAAATAGATTAAGAACCCCTGGTTCCCGGCACACTTAGGACCGATGATCGGCAACGTCCCCAACCTTAACGAGGCAGCACACGAGGCTGCGCGTGCGTTTACAGACCGCGCGGCTTCACCCGATCACTCGGAGAACAAGGAAGTCCCCACTACATACAATGAAATCACTAAACACTGCTACCTACAACCTACTACTACCTCCTACTACCTATACTCTACAACGTAGAGAGTATAGAACGCCACACCGCACGCTCACTCGAGCTCAAGCGGGTTACTCTCAGAATGCTACAAACAGACACATACCCCACGCAAAACAGACTACACCATTACGTGCCTGAGCTCTACGACAAGTCTTATTGCACCAATTGACCGATTCCAAAATTGTGAGCGCCACCTGCACGGAAAACGCAGAACCTCGCGCCACGCCGTTTGGTTAGAAAATAAGGCCTAGGCTAGTTTGCACTCCGTGCTCCGTGTATCGATACGACCTGCTTTCTGAGTCGTTTCAGGGCTTTATTGAATCACTTTCAATCAGTGCGGGAGCAATGATTGAAGAAGACAATATACCCCTCCCGTTTGCGCACACGGGACTTCTCGAAGTACTTCGTAACGAGCGACGGCGTTTAGCGGTATCTATCCTCGACCGTTCGTCAGGTACATCAAGGCTGGGCGCTACATGGCGAAGGCTACTTGGGAAATCAAATTATAAGCTTCCCCACAGCTGATTAAGAATGTGGACTGACTGGTAAGAGCAGCGTGCACGTCGTCAATGAAGGCGGGCAGCGTGTACGTGGTGTCGGCGTGGAATATGACCGGAACCCTTACGATATGTTGTATACAGCCAACCAGCAGTGTTTACATACTTTTACGAATTGTTAAAATTTCTTTATACTCAGGTCATTAACTACTGTATTAAAATAAGACATTTTTGCTGCCTCTAAGTTTCAGGTTATGATAACTTTTCAGAAAGCAGAAATGCTAGTGGGCCACATTGTTGCACAGCAATGTACTGATATGTTTCTGTTACAAGCAAATACAGTTGACTGCGCGATTTAGTGCGTCGGCTTCATAAAATAACTCGCATGCTGCGTTTACATTAGAAAATAATAGCAGTGTGGCTGCGTGCAAATCAAAGCAGCTCACAGTGCTAAATCGTGTGTACAAAAAAAAAAAAAGCGATAAACATGCTGACGGGATCCTACACTCCTTTCACAGTCCCTATGCATGGTGATCGTAACATCGCGACCCACAGGGCTGCAATACAAATTTGTTTCACAGCACGTTCGTCTACTTAAGTTTGCCGTCCCTTTGCATTTTCACGCAGGGGTTGTGTCGCCGTACAGCAGCCTCGCCAGGAGTCTTGCTGAATGTGATCACTGCCGGCACATAGTCCGGATGATTTATCAGCTTCGACGGGCGGCGTATGTTTATCAGAGGCAGGTTACGACACGATGGTCACTCGGAGTTTTTTTTGTTGTTGTTTTTTTGTTGTTTTAAGGAGACTTGCCGGCGATGAAGTGCGCCCCGCAGATTCGAGAATGCTCTGCTGGCTGCCACAATAAGCTGTCCGGGTTTGCACGCCTCGCTCTCTTCGCATACGTTTTTATGCGAAGCATATTACTAGGGCTCAACCCAGCTCCTCAGGCGCGGCGGTGTCGCCTTCAATACCACGTGACACCGTGACGTCACGACAGAGGAGAAACGGGGCTCCAACTCGCGCCGTCGCTCGCGGCGTCGCGGCGGTATATAAGCAGCTGCGCTTGCCTCTGCTAGACACTCACGAGGTGAGATGCCTCCTGGAGACAGAGCTGCTCATTGGAATGAGAAGCGAAGGTTGCGGTGTGCTACAGAGACTGTTTCTAGGTGGCTTTGCTACGGCGCAGCGACTACGCGCCCCGCATCGGACGCGGTGAGCGTCGAGCAACGCAGCGTTCGGCGCGACAACGAAATGTGCGCCTGAGCAAGCGCAGCACGCCTGAGCCGATGCCGACGACACCGGCTTTTCTGCGACACGAGCGCCTTAACGCTGTCGCGTTAAAATAAAGGCTAGTATGCTTCGCATCCTGGGCTTAACCTTAGCTAAGCCACAGCCATTTTTTTTTTGCAGATGGAAATCGGAAGCAGCTTGAGTTTTCGTTTCCATAGTACTAGTTCGTGCACCCGAAGGCGACACAATTAATCGGCATACTCGAAAAAAAAAAAAAAACACAAGCGCAACCACCAGTTTTTCCGTAGCAACACCGTCCGGAGTAGCCGCGTTGCCCCGCGTTGTTTTCCAACCAGGTCTAGTTATGACAACCACCGCAAGGGGGACTCGCGCCGCGCAGGTTTGGCGCATGCGCGGAATTTTTTTTTTTTTGGGGGGGGGGGGCGGGATCTGTCAATTGCCACACATCCCTTAACGTCTATCATTTACTCTGGCCGCGCTCGCAAGCTCACATGAACTCCGAACCGGAGAAGCGCAAGTTTGAAAAAGCAATATAACTCTGGGCCGTCCAGCAGGTCCACGACGCCGCCAGGAAACTCAACCTCTCGGTTCCGTCGTGGGGACGCCCACTCCATGAGAGCCCAAAGCTCTCGTGGCCTGCAGGAGCTCGAATAAAGTTGATTTCCTTCCTTCCTAGTTTCCGCGCTCGCCCCATGCCTGGTCGCCGCCGGCGCGCCGGCACGCTGCTTTCCTCTTCATTCTTTCGCCATACCCTCCTCCGCTTACCGCCTCGTGCTTTCGCTGCAGCCTCCTCTCCGCTTTCCTCCTCGTGCCTGTTCCCTCTCGCCACTTTTTTCACCCCTTCTGCGCGCTGCGTCAACAGCTGCGCCGTTCGAAGTGACGCCGACGCTCGCCGCAGGAACGGCATCTTCGGCTGGTCGTTTCTGGGCGCTCTCGCGAGCGGCGTTGTCTTCGGCAGGTTGAAAGAGGGCGTTCGGCTGGTTCTTCTCGATCGCTCTCCTCTACCTTCGAGCGCTCTGAGGCGCTCCGAGCCCTGTCGTCGGAGTAGTCGTCGAGATTGAAGCGTTTCACGCAACGTCGCTGCTGTTGGCGACGGTCCACCGTAACCTAGGCCACTGCATGTCGGCGTCTCGACGAACGCTCGTCCCACGGGGCGTCCACCGGTTTTCCTGGCAGCGCCGGGAGCTTTGGATAGGCGAAACATCGGAAGTTGGCAGTAGTCACGTGGTTTAGCATCTGCCATTTCCTCCTCCTCCGAGAGAGGGAAACAACTTTATTTCCTCCTCCGAGAGTGAGTCATACGTTCGGCTTGCGCGCTTGTCCTGTACCTGCGAGTTCGGGGAACGCCGGATCTGCCCGACTCTGCTTCGTGGGATGCAGACCAGTCGAAGATACCATAAGAGTTGCGCTCTAATAAAAATGAAGATAATCTGTTCAAACTAACAATGCAAGAGAACATTCACGGTGTATCGCTTATATATACTGGCCGATTACGTGCATTACGACCGCAGTTTGACAGACTATACGGGGGGATCGAGCCAGCAACATCGCGGCGGCCGGGCCCAGACTTGCGATCGTGTCTCTATCGCGGTACAGTAAGACATCACGATTGAGGGCACGCAGGAATTGCGGCAATGCTTAAAAACTGCACAAATATCGTCGCAGAAAATGCTCTGCGCAGGTTTTGAGCGGTGAAAGTATGCCGGCACGGGTCAGCCAAATTGAGCGTGACACACTCGCCTGTTTGGAAGCGGCGAGGAAAGCGGACATGAGCCTCTTCGAGACTCATTGGCCACGGTGTTTATTGCGACATATTTTCAAGTTACAGGAGGACTTCGGCCGCGTCGACTCGTGGGCCACATAAAAAAAAATAAAAAATAACCGACCATTACGATACTCCCTAATGCGAAATTTGAGCGCAACTCTATACGTGTTTTTATTTCGCGATATATTGAGGCAAGGAATTTGAGAGAGACATGTAGCAGAGTCTGCGATCGTCGAAAATCTGATCTGCGGGTCAAGCGCGCCGGCTTTTATACATGACTCGTCAAAGGTTTCAGTATAATCGCTGATGCCGCGTGGCTTCCAGAAACCAAAGTACTACACAATTCGTGTCACGCATAAATCAGATTACGAAACAATCGCAACCATGACAATCGAATAAGCACGAACAAGACCAAACCAAGCTAACCAAACAAACGCGAGCGAGAACTGACGCGAGCAGACGATAGCAGGAAACGAGCGATCCGGCTGAGGCCACATACGAGCACGCATCGAGTGGTCGGGCGGGCCCGCATGACACCAGTTTCCCGCTCGCGGCTCGCGTCTTTCATCTCCTGCTCCACGTTCGCTCCTTCATCTTTTGCTATGCTGGTTCGCTCGGTTACGCCGCCGACACTCGCAGCAGGAACGGGCTGTGCTCTAAAAAAGCTCTCAATTGAGGGCTTGTTTCACGAGTTAACTGCTTCATTTGAGCTCGCGCTGAACCATATAGCGTATATGTGTTTTCTTGATCTCCGGACGATAAAACTGCATGCATGCTCTTCCTTATATAGCCGACACGTGTGGGATTAGAATCGTGATCGTTAACAGTGGCATACTAAAGGCAATTAGAAAGGAATAATTATATCCAGGCTAGTAGTTTAGAATATAGACTAAGTGCGGAAAGTTTGACCATAAGAAGAGCATTTATGACATACCTTCTCCAACACCTTAGGAAAGTCTAAGTATATGCATTCAGCTTGAGAGACTTTGTCCGGTATACAGAGTGCCTCAACTATAATGCACCAAGATTTAAAATTATGCAAATACCACGTAGCTGGACAGAACCAAGGTGATGTTGTTTGCCATCGCTTGTAGATGCTCAGATTATTTTCGCATTCCGCCTAATTACATAATTAGGCATACTTAATCAATTAAATTCTCAGATATTATTATTAGATGAAAAATGTCAATGAGAAAATTGTAGAGCAACATGAAGCAACACGAAAAACTCCCTACACAGCTTTTTTATTGCTAAATACGTGCTATATAAACATTTTTTTCGAGCGTGAAAGAAGCCCGCGAATACACGCAAAGTATCGAGCGGCCAGCTTCGCTGGGTTCAGCAGCTGAGCTGGCATAGACAGCAATGTCAAAGTAGCATAGTACCAACGGTGGTGGTCTGTCACGTGTTTATGTGTTGTGGTGGAACCGATGACGTTATTTGGGGAACTTGCGCAGCCGTTCAAACGACGCTGCAGACGTGGAAAGCTGTTGCAAGGCTACACTCCATCCCATACCCAAAATCAGCAGGTGTGGCCTCCTTATTTGTCCCACGTCCTTAGCGTAAATCATTTCTTGTGGTCCCGCGCCAAGCATGGTGAGCACGTGTTCACATTCTGCACCCAAAGAGCGGCATGGTTCTCGAAACTGTTGTACGTACTCCGGTTACGAGACGGCGGCGAGCGGGAAGCCGGACGGTATCGAGGCGATGTAGCCTTCGAGTTGCTGCCACCATAAAAACCCTATGGCTGCGACCACCGTTACTAGATTACGTTGGCTGCGACAACAGCGAGAAGGGTCACGTGACGTCCGTTTGGCTCGCACCGAGCGAGCCGCCCGAGGAGCAAGAGGCGGCGTCCGGGGGCAATGCGGTGACCGTGGTACTCACGACAGCAGGATCCGTGGCCAAGAAAGCGTGGATATGGCATCCCTTGGAAGCTCAGAGATTGAGGTAGTCCCAGGTAACGTATCCACGACAAGGGAAGCGTAGATGTTCCCTGGCAGCAGCGACTCGACGCGGCGAGGACCCCCAAGCACTGCATTTAATGGGTCACTGAAGAGAAACACCGAGTCAGTTTCTTGAAAAATAAAGCATTCTTGAAGGACTCCTGTTTCGCTGATTTCGCGGTAATATGTTGATTATTAGAGGAGAAAAATTACGGTCAACGTTTCATTTTGAATTTCGCGCCGAAACCCCAGGGCCGGATAGTCAGATGACTTTACGGATCAGGAAAATTTTTTCTCGCATGTCAGCCGTTGTGATTCGGTAAAAGTCCTTGAAGCTTCCTAAGTTCAGTCGCTGACTCTTTTAGAATAGATGATAATTCAATTTTGCCGATAAAAGTTTCACGAAGAGACAGGGTCAGAATCCATGACGTTGCGGCGAGCTGGTGCGGGAATTTCAAGCCGCCACCGGCGTTCTTTTCTAGCCTTTTGAGAGTGGCTGTTCATTCGTATTGGTTAAGCTTACTGTTTACTATAGCGCAGTTGAAATCATTTTTTCCTCTTTAGTGCCATTGTACAATGAAGTGGCCGCTCCTCTGACTCCCCCCTCTTCCTCGTTCTTAATTTTTTCATCTCTCGCAGTGATATCGAACTTGATGGTTTGACGACTGCGCAAAAGAAAAGAAAAAGATGAGAAAATTGATAGGATTGCGTTCTCGCTAAGGAATTACGCCTTATTTTCTCCCCAATGGCCGGCAAAATGGGCCGACACGCAATGGAGAGCGGGAGGCGTGCGAGCTCCGACTGTGACGTCACCTGAAAAGGCGGCCGTTGCTCCCACTGAATAAAGATGATCGCGCTAGTAGTAGTGTCGCTCGCGTCTCTATGTATGAGCTGTCGTGGTTCTTTATTCTATGCTGTCGCCTTGTGAAGCCGTCACAGCATGGTCACAGTTCAAAGCACCCGCTGCGGTAGCTGGGTAGCCATGCGCGTTGCGCTGCTGCGCACGCGTGGTCGCGGGTTCGATCCCGGCCGCATTCCAATGGGACCGAATGCAAAACGCTCGTGATGACGATGATTCCTTATTTAATGTCGCAAAGACACTGTGGGGGATTATGTTACCACGCGTGTGGTAATGTGATTCGAAGAAAGAAAATGTAAATGCTAGCTCGTGTACCGTGGATTGGGCGCGCACGCATTAAGGAACCCCGTGTGTGGTTAAAATTAATTCACGTTTACAAACGATGATCGCCACTCGATCTTGCCCGAGGACGACAAGGCGATTTATACGAGCCTTTGGAATTTTTTAGACGCACGGGCTCAGACAAACGAATTCTCTCAGTGCCGCATATATGCAGCTCGGACATAATTAATGTTATATTTTATTATGCTAGTTACCGATAGTAAACACCAGGAGAACGAATTGCGTCGCATAGATCATGTAAAGCATCCGGTCAAGGAACGAGAAGGCGCCAACCGGACGGCAATCCACAAAAGTGCGCGCATCGAAATTCTTGCAAGACAATATATATATATATATATATATATATATATATATATATATATATATATATATATATATATATATATATATATATATATATCTGTGTGTGTGTGTGTGTGTGTGTGTGTGTGTGTGTGTGTGTGTGTGTGTGTGTGTGTGTGTGTGTGTGTGCAGAAAAAAATGAAATTATGGGGTTTTACGTGTAAAACCACTTTCTGATTATTAGGGACGCCGTATTGGAGGACTCCGGAAATTTTGACTACCTTGGGTTCTTTAACGTGCATCTAAATCAAAGTACACGGGTGTTTTCGCCCCCAACGAAATGCGGCCGCCGTGGCCTGGATTCGATCCCGCGACCTCGTGCTCAGCTTATATATGAGAAGGTACGCTGCACTACGGCTCCTGAGTCATTCTTATTCCAATCGTGTTCTTGCTATCGGGCGGTAATTTTCGATTAAAGCATCTACGAATATGTTCGTCAGGCGCGCGTAATTATGCCAAGTCGAAGAAAATTTGACACTGTTTTTGTATCCTTTTTAGCCACCTGTATAGAGTTGCACTTTTTGTTTTCGTTTTTGAAAACATATGCCATGCGCACGCTGTGTGCAACTTTGTTTGGCCGTTAAAGCTCGGTAAGAATAAATTAAATAAAAAAAAGGTTATGGGTTCGACGTGACAAAACTACGATCTGATTATGGCATGCCGTAGTGGCCGGGCCGTGTGGCTTCAGATTAATTATGATGTTCTGCAGTTCTTCAATGTGCGCTCAATACACGGTACACGAGCGTTTTTGCATTCCAACCGCATCGAAATGCGGCCGCCGCATCCGGGATTGAACCCGCGGCCTCGAGCTCAGCAGCGAAACGCCACAGAATAAATGAAATTATAACCCGTCGAACTGATACATGTTTATTCCGGATCAGGCAGCGCGAAAGCACGTACACACATTTCGCGCGAACGTAGAAAATAAGAGAGAAAAAAACCCCTCCAAAAGTACTCGCACTAGCGCGCGAAACTTGTTCCGCCGGTAATTTTCGCATGAAACTAAATGGCGCAGTGGGATGCGAGAGAAGGGCACCGCGGTGCAGTGCACGGAAGCGCGCGCTCCGACCCTTGGGTGCAATCCTTCCCAGCATTCCGCAGTGACGCTGGCTGACACGGCTTAGCAACTGCCTAGCGCTGCTCACAGAGTGGAAAACGTAACTGTTTGGTTGACGAAATTATCCTTGCCTTATGCTTTTGACTGGATTACTGCAAGCTCTGGACGCTTTTAGCTGGTCTGCTGTTGCCAGCGGATCGTCGAGGGAGTACGCTCCATAATGACATAGTAAGTTCATGGAACGGAGGGATGACTTCGCTGCTACGTGGTTTGCGCACTTTTTCTTTTTGTTGTTGCTCTTATGTTCCTCACACGCCTCCTGTCATACTATCGCTATTTATGCCAAGCAGACCACCTTTTGTTGAAGAGATAACGGCCACAAAAGTATGTGACAGCTTTTGTGAAGGCATCTTCAGGAGACCGCATTGAAGTGTTTTGTCAATAGGCCTTGTCTGTTTATCTGTGGTGAGGCGTCGCGCGCCCGATTACGTAGCTGCTGCGTTGGGATCGCCGGCGAGAAACCGCCGTTTGTCTGGCTAGATTACCTGGGTGATGATAACTGCACTGTATTCTAAGCTTTTACACGGAGCGTAATGTGCGTCGAGGTCGCCGTCGACGCCTTGGCGAAGTCGTCGCCAATGCGGCCATCGTTACAGCGTGTGCGGAAGCGTAGAGCAGTCTCGGAGAGACGCATTCGTCCCTCCGAGACTTGGATAGATTTCACAGAGCCTACTAAATGTATATACGATTTTGTATTTAGTACTCTTAATTGGGTCAGAGTGACGTGTCTCATAAATCGTGCGCAGTGATAACGAAACGGTACGGTCATGGGGCTAGCGTGGTTTAGTTTTGTTTAGTAGATGCTGGGGTATGTGACTCACATTGTCCGGAGCAAAACGTTTCCTTGTAAACGGACTGCGCGGGTCACTAGGTTAGGCTAAGCTACGCTGTTAGCCTAAAGAAGGCATTCTAGTACTATCGTTTCCTTATACACTTGGGACATATGTGTTCTTTCCGAGTACCCGTGGCTGCGCATCATCGAATGAATGGTTTCGCAAATTTTTTTTGGCGCTGACGTTTAGCGAGATCGAGGAGACTGGCGCACAGAATTCTCCGTCGGGACAATACCTCCTTTTATCAGTGGTTTCCCCGATAGCTGCGTGCAAGTTCTTTTGCCCGCTCCCAGTCCGGAGATAAGTCTGCATCGAGTCGGCCTTGGTTCGCTGTGAAAGGCGCTGACCGCTCCAAAAGTGTGCGCACAAGTGTATTTTCTTCATCGATTCCTGAGTGTGATCCGTCATGGGCCCGCGTGCAGCTGAAGTGTTGTGGGTTCCGGCCAACGTTGTTGCTAGTTGCGTGCGTATTGTGTGCTCTTTTCAATTGTGTGACGTTTCTGCCTTTGACGCCTTGGGCGCAAGAGAACGAGTGCGGCGCACTCATACTTTTGCGCCTTTGGCAGTAGCTGTTTGACAGTTGTTTGTTTCAGGTGAGTGACGCGTAAGACACTTCTTTATCTGTATTTAATTTGCTTGAGAAACAGAAGGGTTCAGTGGATGCGATGCGCCTTACATCATACTCTCCTTCGGGCAACGCTGAGAGACGACCACCGGAGTTGCCACCGTGGCCTAGTTTCGTAGATATGTCTATGGATACGTCGGCGTTGTAGCATCGATCTGTTTCTTATGTGCAGTTGGAAATGCCTGTAGAAACGTGTTCTGTATAGCCACTTAAGTTACTGGTCAAATTAGAATTCATAGATCTTCGCATCATACTTAACGTCCTTTAATTACGCGAGAGAGCGTGGTCGTGACTCTCATCTTACCTGCTGCTTCATTGATGAGTTCTGGGCCTATGTTGTAACATTTCCCTCTTAATATACGAGGTTAAAAAATGTGAACATTGTACCCGTATAACCTGTTTGAAAATTTTAGGTATGAGGGCACCATTGACAAGTGTGTGAAAGAATGTGTCAGAAACTGTTCTTACACTTGAGGGTTTATGAGGGTTCACTGATTTGTTCTCGCAAAGTGCTGTTCAAGCAGCAACATTTTACCACAGTACAGCAAGATGTCATGCATTTCAGTCATTTCCCTTGTGGCAGTGTTGATGATTTAGTCATTTCGATATTTTCCCTGTTGTTGTGGTTATTATAAGGGTGGTTTATTTCTATTGCATTTAAACCACGTCTATTAATCGATAGCCAAAACCTGCTTAGCAAAATATTTCTATGAAGTGACAGTTTTTCGAAATTCTTTTCAGAATGGCTGTTTTTGCAAACATCGTAAGTGGCACCTGTGATGAATAGCATAGTGTGTGCTGTTTGCTGTATTAGTGTGTTGTAAAATCTGTTGGTTAATTGGCCAGTATGTAAATCATCTTCATTGCGGAGCAAGTTTGGTGACTTATTTATTGGCCACTTGCATAGTATACAGTGTCACAATCTGTTAGTTTTGGCAAATGACCAATGGCGTGACGAAACATTAAAGAGCAATGCTAACTCAATTTAGACAGTTATTCTTTCAAAACCATTATTTTTGTTTATTTGGCAGGAAAGGGTTGATTATGACTGGAGAAAATTGAAGCAGAGCTTCCCTTTCGAATTCGCACTGAAACTTCTCTGCTGGTATGTCAGTGTAACATCACAAATTTTGAAGTATTTTCTTGTGTTTGTACTGTTTGGGTGGAGGAAAAATTGTTGAAACTTGCTAAGTGAAACCTTCGATTTCTTCAGAATGGATTGTAGTTATTCTTTAGTGTGCATTTAAGTAGCCCAAAACAGACGACCAAAACAATGGCACATTGGTGTGTCAGTAGGGTGGCATGTGTTGGTACTTGTCTATAGTTTTTGCATGCTTTCTGGCTTATCAAGCCTGCTCTTGGAGTAAGGGTGGCTGTTCTGCTGTGGCAAAAGCACAATTTACTCATACGGCTCAATATCTTTTTTAGTGACCCTTTTAGAACAACATGCAGGCAAGTATTTAAGCAAACCTTTGTGGACACAATTTTACTCGAGATATGCATTTTCTTGCTATTATGTTGCAATGTCTTGTATCATTGCACGTCTTGATGTCTTGTGTCATTCTCAAAAGGGATTGTTTGTAGTGTCATCTTACGAAAAGATGAGCTTTATATAGTAGAATATAATTAGTGCAAATGTTGATGTTGCCTAATGCTACAAACTTTCATAGAACTGCCCCAAACCTAGTACATGTGCCATTGTGCTCAATACGAGTTGAAACATGGGAGCCCATGGCTGAAGGAACTCTGAAACTGCATGGTGGTGTCAAAATGTGAAAAATTGAACTAAATGCTGCTCCGATGAATGGTATTTGGTTGACCAGCTTTTCATATGTCGGCACCCCCTTGCAATCTCGAACCCCCTTAGGCCATGGGTTCACACGATGCAACTTATATGAAGTGCACTAGTACGTCCCTCGTGGAATCTGTATAATGGGTACAATATATGCTCCAGGGTGCGAAGGCTTAACTGATGTGTGCTTGTGAGGTATTCTGTATAGTGGACATGCCCATTTCATCTGCTGCTGAAGTGCTGATTGGCTGTGGCACTTTGCTGCTGCAGATGCACAGCCCAGCCCAGCGAATCGGAACTTCAACAGCCGACGAAATGAACATGTCCACTAACTAGGCGGACTTTTACAGAATACCTCCCTTGTGCTCTTAATTACCTAGTGGGACGAGTAAAAAACTGTGGCTCATGCATAGGACCATTCATTTAAACAAGAAATTGTAAGGATTCTAGTGGCAGCCATTAAAATGATGATTACAACTTCAACACATATTGTTCCCATGCCCCTTGCAACTGTGAATTGAACTCACTCTCAAGTTTACATTTTCACTGCAGCTTGTGGAAACTGACTGTAAACGTGTAAAAGCGGAACCAAGCCTGCCTTGTGGTTAGTGCAAGTTTGAGAGTGCAATAAGTAAAGGATGGGAACATGACTAATAGCAGGGACATATTCACAGACAAAAATGTAACTGAATGCCAAGCTTCCCATTCTCAATTTCTATTGCATGTGAAATACTTCACTTGTGACACCTCTGTGTATCGTCTGTAAACTTCTGCTATGTTTTGATGGGTTTGGCTACTTTTTCTGCTAGCCTGCAAAAGTTCCTGGGTTGAAGTTTCATGTATATTTTAAAAAAATAGTATTATTGTCATCATTGTTACAACTATTTTGGGCGAGGAACCAGTTGGTAGCATTGACCAATCGTTCCCGTGGTCTTCAATTTTCATGAATTATAATGTGACATTGCTACCCGTCTTAATTTTTTGGCATTCCAAACCTGCGATTCCAGTGAAATGGGACCTATTAGCAATTTGTTTTGAAAGTGTAGTCTGCCAGTCTAACTTGCTTGTGTTTTTTTTCTAATGACCTTTTGTTTTCCATTGCGGGCCGTGGGATCTCTGGTGCAATTGGTGAGGCCTTGATGGGATGATGGGTTTGAACATTGGGGTCATTGTGAACTCACTGAAAACGCGGACCACTCTTGACTGTAGTGGTCACAGTTAGCTGGGGGCTATATCTAGCATGTGGCCTGTAGTGAAAGCATCTGCTTTCTGGCAGGTGTGTGTGTGTGTGTGTGTGTGTGTGTGTGTGTGTGTGTGTGTGTGTGTGTGTGTGTGTGTGTGTGTGTGTGTGTACAGCACACTGCATGTCTTTTTTCTCTGTCAGTTTTCTGTCACGTATATTAATGAAGGGATTTTGTGTAACTGACACTTCTCAATCTAGAAACAGCTGCCATGTGGCAGCTTGTTTAAAAAAGAAGGGAGCATAAATTTCTTCATGTCTGCTTCTGTCTTTATTGCTGTTGGCTGATCACATTTGTTGCAAAAAAAGAAAGGTTATGAACTGATATATTCAAAATTGTAATGTTATTAACTGTGATTGCTCTTGCATTACAGTGATTAAATTCAATGCTGCTGAATGTTGACTTGGAAATATTTAATGAAGTGACAGCTAAGGGAGAAAAAGAAACTAAATGAAGTGCAGTGCTGCACTTAAATAATTACGCAAATGAGGAGCTGCAGTGCACCTCTATGCTGCCATGCGAGTCCTGTTATTGTGTGGAAGCGCACAAACTCTGATACTTTCATTTAGGACTTGTGTACATGTTGCTAGAGCTTAGCACTATGCTTATTTCACCTTTTGTGCACCCTCTAGCATCTCGTTAGGTTGACACAGTAACAACTATTCTCGGCCAGAATAATGTAATGTTTATATCCTTATTCTTTCTCTTTTGGCATTCCGTGAGGAATCTGAGTGACGCTATGCCTACGTTATCACCAGGATTGGCAGGTCGTGAGAGGTGGATGATAGGAAAGGAATAGAATCGAGCATAAGGAATACTTTCATTATACAGGCCATTAAATGTTGTGCAGCTGGGTGGCCAGGTGATTCCAGGCAAAGAAGGCAGTAGTCTAGAAATTCCTGAACAAACGGCTTAACACTTGCAAAAGTTGTGCAAAATTTGTAAAGTCATACAGTATTCCATAATCTAGATTCAGTTTAATTGAAAATGCATGTCTGGTGCCATGGAGGTTCGCATATATTTTTTTAAGATGGGCCATTCTATTAAAAAGAAAATGCATAACCTGTCATAACTTGGTGACATAGTTCACATCATGCTTAATATAATAATTGCAGTGTTCAGGCCGCTGCTGGTGTTTCTGATGTGATTTGTGCTTCTAAAAGACGAAAGGAGCTCCCAATAAAAAAAAATTATGCGGATCCCACGCACTATGGGAATCAATGGAAGCAAAGCTTTCTGTGCGCTTTGTGTTGATTGACGATAATTGGCTGTGATCTTTATAGCAAATGTTTATGTTCATCAGCCTTTAGTGCAATACTAGAGTGGTGATTTCATGTTAAACGTTTATTGCGTGTACCACTTGTATTTGTCTATGTCGTACAAAGAACACACAGTGAGACATGTTTGATTGAGGCGTTGTTGTGCGCCTTTGCTCATAGCCTGTGTGAAATTAGCACTGTCATTGCCTCACATGGTGCAATGCATTGTGGAAGAACTGTTAAACAATAATTAAATGATGGGGCTTTACATGCCAAGCCCACAAGCTGCTTATGAGGCACGTGTTGGGAACTCCGTTTTAATTTGGATCATCTGGGATTCTATAACGTTCACCTAAATCTGAGTACACAAGCATTCTTGCGTTTCGCCCATCGAAATGCGGCTGCCACGGTCGGGATCAAACACATGTCCTCAACCAACGCCGTTGCTAGAAAACTGCTGCGGCAGATACAGAAGTGTTTATTTGATGAGCAGCCGCTTCCGTAGTGTTGTCTGTTGTCCACTTGACAAATTTGCACAGGGCTTATTTTTCAGAAATAGGTGAAATGTACCATAGCCTACTCTGAATTCAAATGTATACAATTTGCCTGCAACCACTGCGGTGCCTAGTAGTAGCGTTTCCTTGCCTTCTTACATCACCTTTTCCCTCCCTTACCTTCCCCCCATGTTTGCAAGCGAATAGTGGCAAGGCTGTTATTCATTCGTTTCATGACTGCGTTGGTTCTACCCATTTTCTTTCTCCTCTTTGTGCCTCCTCTCTACCATTCTATCTCCCCTCCGGGCTGTTAGTAAAAAGCACTGCAGTTTCTGTAATGCTTTTGAGGTGGGTTACGATAATTACAGCAGTCTAAGAGGATATGGTGGCAACTCCCAGGGACCTCCAGAGGGCATTGTTGTGACAAGTACACGATGAAAAGGTACAAATGAGTTTCTCGTGTCACATCTCTGCCGCGCTCCCTCTTTCGACCACCCCTGTTGGATCTGGAGGACAATCCCAATTGCTGTCCTCCAGATTTTGGACCTTGCCGTTGGGTGCGGGAGTTGGCTGAGGTTGAGGAGGAATTTGAGATGAAAACTGGAGGTTTATTTACATTATTTACAGTGAAAGTACAAAGAAATTAACAGTCATAAACTCATTACGGGCCGGCAGCAACTCCGACGCTGCGGCCCATGGCAAGAAGCTCGAAAGAGATGAATGAAGGAATGCTCTCTTGCTGTTCCCGGTCTCTAGCTTTCAACCCTTTCGGTGTCTCGGAGTCATGTCACGTTTGGCCAATCGGCGAGCCCGCTCAGGTGGCGTCATTTTCGGCCAAAGGTAGGCGCCCGTGCGATTGTGTCACATCCGGCGCAGAGGGTCGCTCCTTGGGCCCCAATTGTCCGAGGGCTTACTTCTCTCTGCGGTATTGCCTTCCTGGCTTGCAACTGCCTTCACAAATGCGGATGGGGGGATTGCTGCCAGGGTTTCACGGTGCATGACAGCCGTCTTGCCTTGGGACCGACGTTAACTGGAACTGTGCCAGGCTCCCGCTACACTTTCGGGAAGAGTCAAGCAGTGAATAGCTCCACCTCCGGTGCACGAGGTGGGGGACGCAAACTTGTTTGGACGTGTGGCGCCTCGGGAACGTGGTAGATGTGCTTCTGCGCTCCTTAATTAGCTGTGACGTGATTCGATGTGGTCTGGTGAACTCGAAGTAGGCTCAAGAAAAGGTCTCGTATCTAACACCCCCCGACGCGGCATGCAGGACAGCGACAGCAGCTGAATCAGCACTGGAAAAGTCAAAAGGAAGAGGCAAAGAAAGCTTCACTTTAAAATGGCTCCATGAAAGGTTGCTGTGGGTCAAATTGGTGTTAGAAAAGCAAGAATGCATGAATAAACCAGAGCCGTAAAGTATGTGACATAATGCCGCTGCCTCCAAGTGATTATGTGTTATAGATGCATGTTGAAATTCATATGTAATATCTTTCTCAAGTAGCTGATATCATTGTTGCACAGCCTTTTTTAAGATCTGAGTGTGCTAAATGTGGCGCATAAGCTGAGGAACCCTCTTCTTGTGAGGTGCTCAGTTGCATCCGAGTGTATTGATCCTGAAACCACTTTTTAAGCTTCATATGTTTTGCTTTTATAGTCAGCATGTGTGTGATATTTGTTATTTAAAAGAAAAAAAATTGTGCTTGGAAAGCTCCGTGTAATTTTTTATGCTAAGTTGGCAGCTGCCTCTTAGCCATTTCCAAACACTGCAACAGAACCCATCTCCTGATGGATGTCAATGGTAATGCATTTAGTATTGAATCAATATAGTGACACAACATATTGCGACCATCGAAAAACGAGTTATGAGGCTTGTACTGCAACAGGGCTACTCTTTTTCACTTCCCTAAGAACACTTGCGCCATCTAGCACTGCCACTGCATAGCCTGCTCATGGCCTACGAAATGTGTGAAGTGCCGGTGCGTGGTAATACTTTGAAACATGTCCTGTGGCAGCTGAGCTCCTCTCGCTTGCTTCTGAACATGCTGCACCATGTAGTGGTGCTGCCAAGAAGTCTGCTCGTGGCCTCTGAGACAAGAAGTGTGGCAAGCCGTTGCCTGGAAATGCCGAGAATTGTTCCCTCACATGCCACACACTTAGTGGCACATAGTCAGTGACTCAAGTTGGCGAAAGGTTCACTGAAGAGCGGCACACACCCAGTGCATTCATGGCGCAGCTAGCTAAGTGTTGGTGTGAAAGAGGTTCTTTAAAAAGTGGCACATACCCATTGCATTTGTGGCACAGCCTGCTAAAGCGTCTGGTTGCTGTCCTGGAGGAACCCTTGTGATGTGGGTTTGATTCCGCTCAGCATGCAAAAAATTTAAGGAATCTATTTCGTCATTGTAGAGCAGCACATTCCCAGTGACACATAGCTAGTTAACCATGTTGGGGTCAAAGACGCTAATTTAGAGTGGCACACGCCTACTGGCACATACTCAGTAACCCAAGTTGGCATCAAAGAGGTTCATTGAAGACCAGCACAGACCTAGTGGCACATGCCCAGTGCTAAAAAAAAAAAAAAAAAAAAAAAAAAAAAAAAAGTCCTTGAACAGTGGTGCCTACTTGGTACCGCATCTACCGTGACCGATATCGGCATGAAAAAGGTTTGTCGAAGAGTGGCACATATATACACACTGCAACATACTCAGTCACTCGGGTTGTTTCGACATTTGGTTTCAAACTCTGTTCCCTCAGC
Source organism: Dermacentor variabilis (assembly GCF_050947875.1). Lineage (NCBI taxonomy): Eukaryota > Metazoa > Arthropoda > Arachnida > Ixodida > Ixodidae > Dermacentor > Dermacentor variabilis. The sequence goes on along the minus strand of NC_134568.1, from coordinate 119,050,489 downwards.
ATAGCAGCCCGATGCGCTACCCATTCGACCACGAACTGCCCGGTGACCAAGGTAGGCGTGAAAATGGTTATATAGAGATACATAGATAGAAACATAGGTAGATACTTGGCCCACGGAAAGTGCGTGAAGTACCCTGAGAATGTGAACACATTAAAAGTTAGACATTGCAAAGGAATCGCGGGGAGATGGAGACCAAGTAATTAACAGTGGGTGAATGAGAGAAACTTCAGCCAGGAGCCAAACTTTTCACAGTGGCACTGGCCTTCATCGGGGCCCTGAAGAAAAGTCCGCCCACCACAGTAGCCCAGTGGCTAAGGTGTTGCACTGTCTAGCTCATGGTTGCAGGTGTAATAACGGCCGCGGCAGCCAGATTTTTATGGGACGAAATGCAAAAACACTTATACACTTAGATTTAGGTGCACATTGAAGAACAACAGGTGGTCAAAATTAATACAGAGTTCCCCACTACAGGGTGCCTCATAATCCGGTCATGGTTCTGGCTCATAAAACCCCAAAATGTATTTTTTTTTAAAGGAGACAAGTCTTACTGTGCCATGAAAACCAAAGTAATTACTGAAAGGGAGTGGTACCAAAATAGGACAGCATAGAATGAAAATGTGGAGCAGAAGCACTAATACAAGTTGTGTGAGTTCTGTGCTAGCCATGGTAGCAAAAAAGTTGACTCATCATCCTGGCCCTGCGAAAGTGGACGAAAACCACTATTACCACTGCTGAGGGGGTATGCAATGCTTGATTGCTTTAGAGTAATGGTAATTTTGACAGCACGCCGCCACCCATAGCAATGCTGCAACAACGTTGAAATCAGTTGCCAGGCTGTTTCCTTTATATATGAAAGGCTAGGGACATCAAGCCCCACGTCGCAATCTTCCATTGCCGCAGCAGCTTGTGCAACTGTAATCTTTACCGGGAAACATATGCGGGGGAGCGCTATGTGCTTTGCATTATTATCAGGGGCGCCTTATTGTCAATATTGTGGTTTGGGTGCTTGTTTCATGCTTGTTATTTGTTGAAATGTATGCTGTTCTGTATGTTTCATGCATGATTCCAAAGGATGTATACACAGTTCGCTTCACTTTGCTCAGTGAAGCTAAAGCCATTTAAACTTCTTAAAGTAGTGACACTCTCCTCCTCTGCCTGTACTCCTCGTTTCTACTCTCTTTCACGCTCCTTCTCGACCTTGGCACCGCCTACACCGCTTGAGAGTAGCAGACGACCTTTCGCAGAGTAAATGCACACATAGCAAGGCGTTACCCTTTAAGCATTCACGTTGGCTTTCTAGCTCCAAGTAACTTCATGTACAGCATAGAATTTCTGTATGGATGGCTATACAAATTCAGTAATTCAGTAACAGCAGCTTTTTTTCCTGTTTTGATAACTATTTTTTAAATATCTGAATGAGCACTAACCCTGTGGCATGACGACTCGGAATGTATCGCGTGTGCTACAATTAGGTAAGCAACATTTGTCAAGTATGTGCTTCAAGATCTTGTTGCGAATGGTTGTAAATAAAACATGTGCGATCGAATGCCAACATCCTGACCTCCAGCAAGCCCTCGGTATCCTAAATAATCCGCACCGTCCTTACAACGTGAATTCGTGGCGCGTATCAGCTATGACGCGCAAAGGTTGACATAGGGCACGAACTAACATTGCTCTGAAGGTTTGAAAGAGTATTAACAAGCTACACTGCCGCCAACGCGCGGGTTTGCCAATCCTCTAAGCACGTTCAAAGGCTCAGAGGTAGGCGATGGTACTATTATGTTTCTTATGCCTCAAAGTCGACAGAAATATGTGCAGCCGATCATCGAGTTGGGATTCTGCATATATAGAAAATGATATCAGTTTTCTAGTATTCATTCGCGAAGCGGGAATGCAGTAACAGCGCTTCATTCAGGCTCAAACAAATGCATTATTTTTTTTCAGGTTAGTGACTCATTGTGCATTAGCTCGTCCACTCATGAAGTGATGTATTTGTCGTGAACTGAATTGCACTAAGGCGCATGCATTGAATATGGTTGCATTCGCTCCAAAATAACATTTGTGGGATATGACTTTAGTTGAAGTGATGACCGTGCAAAGAATTGCCGCGCTATGATGCGGCCAAAATTGCGGTAAGTAAAATGACGCAGTCGTTCATATTGAGGCACCGTTTGTTGTCTCATTTCATGTACCTCAGAGACATAGTGCTCAAACAAGCTAATAGGCGAAATACCAACGAGCGAACGAAGACTAAACTAGCCAGTGAATGAGCGGGTGACCTCAGGTTTTCTTTGCGAGCGCTCCACCGCCGCATCTTAACCTACATACACCTTAAAGCTGACATGAATTGACATGTACGTCTCAAAGACTTATGATGCTGTCGTTCGGCGATGAACGCGGTTTCGGGAGAGCACGCACACTTTTCTTTTGTATCGCAAATCCACCGGGGGACCGCAAATGACAAACACGAACAAAAAAGGCAAACAAAGCTATTCGCTCTAAAGAAGGCTAGTGAGTAACCACAATATGCAGAGAGTTACTTTCCTAAGATTAGTTTTCACGCTTGAGCCTCAAATTGTGTCAAAAAGAATGCGCAGAATCCTGAAGGTTTCATAATCACGTTTTGTGCGCAGCCTCGCGTGCTTGCGAATTCAAGCCTCTTGGCGTACATTACTATTAAGCGCACCAAATACGACCACGCACTGCTTATATAAACAAAGTACACGTCACGTAGGAATCCTGTGAAAGTGCGAAGCCAAATGGAAACTTCCTCAGTGAAACATGCTATATCTACTATGTTATGGCCCACAACAAATTATGCAAGCCTGACATATACTATACTATGAGAGACTCGCCACTACCTTGTATAGTTTTGTGGAGAATGTTGGTCTGAAGTTCTCCCTCCCAACTCGATGAATCCATGCCTTTCTTCCTGACCCGTAGCGCTTACCGGACGGTATCGAGAAGAGCTTCTTGTCTTTGGTGAAACTATTTTGGCATACGAAAGCGCAACAGGTTATGGTGAAGTGACGTCGCACTTTCCACAAAACTTAGTTCAAGGCGTTCGCAAACCAAAACAACATGAAAGAGCAATGGCACCAACATGTGCTCCTCACCACTCCGTAGACTCTTTTTAAGCGAAAATGGCACTGAAGCCCGACTGTAAACAAATGAAGCCGGCGCAGGGGCCCACGTGATGCCATTAGGCCAATGGTGGTGAGGCAGCGGTCTCGGCCAGAGCGCGCGAGGAGGAGGCAGCATTCTTCAAAGCATGGCTCTACTTTACGAAGTTTAAGGGGCTTTACTTGAAGCCTCTGCCTTATGAGGGTACGAGCCACTGCTCCTGGTTTGTGCTGCCGCTGGGATCAGCCCACATTTTCGCTTACAAATGGGGACACGAAAAATGCTGACCACTGAGAGGGTAACAGCTTTGCTGTAAAAAGTTGCATTGTCTCGAATGTCTACGTTTTTGCTGGAAACATGCCTTCATTCTTGTGAAGCTTTAGGAATCGAAGGCTGTTAAATAACTAGCTTTTTTTGTAACATTGTATTGCAAATTTGTGATTATAGTTGGTGCATGATGAGAGACTGTGGGATGGGGAACAAGGCTGACACCAAGTGTGCTGGAAGGGAGGTGGAATTAGATCTGTGGGCTACCATCGGTTCTGTTTGCATGACCTAACCTTTAGAGCAGCACATGTTTTACTCAATTCGTCATAGTTTCTGTTTACGTATTAACAGCAGAGCTGTTTAAGCTTTTAGTTCCGCCGTGGAGCGTTACCAGAGAACTCAGCCCAGTTGTGTGCCACCTCACATTGCCTAGCAACCATCTGCAAGAGCACCGAGCCACATAACCTTCTCGCAACGCACCCCACGCACCTAGGGCGGAGTCATGATGTCATAGGCGAGTAAAAGCTCGGAACAGCTGGTGCGGTGACGCACCTCTCGCCACCTATACTCCGTGCATACATGCTGCTGCCATGGGAAGACCGAAGAAAGTCCGGACGCCCGAAGAAGCAGCAGCTTACCAGAAAAAGCGCCGTACTGCCTAGCGAGAGTGAAGCCGAGCTGATCCGGAACACCGCGCTGAAGCTGCAGCTGAAAAGAGGCGATGCCAAGTCCAGGATCCAGAGTTTCAGTCGAGAATTCAAAGTTCCAGTCCAGGGAATGTGAGAGTCGGCGCCTGAACGCTCGACGTTGCCAAGAAAGCGATCCCGTCTTGCGACAATTTAGCAAAACCTAGCATAACCTCGCAAAACCTAGAAACAACATAGCCAAGCTTACAATAACCTCGAAAAACCTAGAAACAACTTAGCCAAACCTACCAGCAACTTAGCAAAACCTAGCATAACCACGCAGAACTTACAAACAACTTAGGCAAGCCACGTAAAAGTTAGGTGATCACAAGCTCTGCTGTTGACTCCAGTTTTGCACCACTAGTGCAAGCTGCGCACATTTTTTGAACCAGGATCGTGCTCATGGCTTATTGACCCTCCCACCCCTCTCCCCTTTTTTTCTTCACATCTGCAGGCAGCCGGGACCCTTCTAGTGGCTCCACAGCTCGTCACTGGTGCAGCCCGGTTGTGTCCAGTCCAGTATGGTGGACTGTCGTGGATCTCCTCCAACTAGAAGTGTGGTCCATTTCCCGAGTAAGCTGTACCCGCTTCTCAAGACCTTCATGACCGTGCATCCGAATGCTAGCTGCACCGACAACTGCTCGGGCCATGGCGAATGCCACCAGGGCATCTGCTTCTGTGAGGCAAGTCTGAGACATCCGTGTATTTTCTACTGGTCTGCAGCAGCTGAGAACTTAGCACGTCCTCTGTAATTAGGACATGACCTGCAAGCCAGCACTGTGCTTGGCCAATGAATGCTCCCACCAGCAATCTACAAAATGGTTAAATCACTAATAAAATTACTTTTGCATGCAAAGATATTCCAGCTAGCTTCTCTTTCTCTCTCATTTTAAATTGGAACCTTTGCCAGCAACAGTTGTGATAGTTCTTTTTTTTTTTTTTTACATCTCCCAGGTGCAATATAGTGGAGGAACCTGCACTGACCCCAACCTCAGCTACTTCGTGGCTTTTTCAACCATCTTCTATTTAATTTGTGCTGTCTCATTTGTCCAGTTGGTGAGTAATATTTGTAGCTACTGACTGTTGCTATTTGTAGCTAATCAAACTGTTTGTTACATTAAAGAAAGAAATAGAATAAAAAGCTGATAAAGTTGTGTTCTTATGTCTTCTGTGCCTTGGTTTGGAAGGCTGCTTGCAGTTTTATTCTATTTCTACAAGATGGAATGCCTATACATGTAGTGCAAAAATAATATTGTTACAGAGCTACTTGGAAAAGTTTTCAGCATGGGGAAAATGAATGAAAACATAGCAGGCCATCTGTTCAAGCTTTTAGTGTAATTACTTGCATGTTGGCCATGGTGCTTTTAGATGTAAATAGTTTGTATATACATTTGGTCCATATGCTTCCTCTCCGTGACAATGTCACCTAAATGATAATATTATGAGGGATCGAATAATGTGTAGTGCACGTGGTTATCCTTTTTGAAAAATAAACGTGGCCACTTTGAAGGTGGTGTCGCAGTAAGTAGATTAAAAAGTGATGATGAACTTCTCAAATTCTCAAAACTTGATCAAAAGCTGTGCTTGACACCTCTTTGTTTAGTTTATCAATGGCACCCTTTATTTTTCTTTCATTTTATAAAAAAAACAGCAAAATTAGATGCATGAGCATGATCCAATATGATACAGTGTATGTTGCATACTGAAGGAGGCAACCTTTATTATTTCACTGCCAAAACAGGGATGTCCTGGGGATTTGTAGGACATATAACTTACTATGCAAAACTGACCTCTCTCCACCTGTTTGTGTCTGTTTTCCTGCAGCTTGTTTGCATACGATCCGAATTTAGCCGGATCAAACCACCTTCGCTTCTGAAAGCTTTCAAAGTGACCACGCAGAAGGCCCTGTACGCACTTATCTGTATCGCCACCTTTGCTAGAGGATTCTACTTTTCATCTCCAGTGAGTATACAGTCTTAAATATTTGCAAGCTTATGCAACTTCATAGTACTGCCATTTTTTTTTCCAGAAAGTGGTTCCTCAGTGATCAGTGTTCATCTTTGCATGTAGTCATTTCTCATTACACTGATTACATTTGCTCAAGTATAGGCATTTTCTTTTCATACCTATGATCACTAAAGTGGAGGAGGATGCTTGGCCTCAAAACAAAGAAAGAAGCAGTACTACAAAGTTTAAACAATAAATGTAATTTTCTTTTAGATGCACTCAAGATAAGAGCCAAAAGTAATACAAATTGCAACAAAGAGAATATAGTCAGCCAGGTGAATTGGTGCTCCCCATCACCACACATAGCAGTATCGCGTGACACCAAGTCCGTCTTGCCAGAGAAAAAAACGTCAGTCTGCTCCAGATTTTACTAGAAGGGGCGTAAAATGCCCCAAGACCCTGCAAAATCTGTTGTGAAAGCATAGTACGGACAAGCAGCCGGTCAGAAAGCTAATTGATCTTATACAACTAGCCGAAAACACAGACCCACACTAATCTGATCACTGGATAACAATTTTTTTTTTTTTTTGTGGGAGAGAACTTCTCCAGATTGGCTGATGGAAATCACCTTTAGCCATGGCATGGTTTCAGCACTTGCAGCCTGCATTCAAAAACAAAGGAGGTGCTCACATTTCATCATCATCAGCAGCAGCCTATTTTATGTACACTGCAGGACGAACGCCTCTCCCTGCGATCTCCAATTACCCCTGTCCTACGCCAACCGATTCCAACTAGTGCCCGCAAATTTCCTAATTTCACCGCTTAACCTAGTCTTCTGTCGTCCTTGATTGCGTTTTCCTTCTCTTGGTACCCATTCTGTAACCCTAATGGTCCAAATGTTATCTAACCGGCGCATTACATGACCTGCCCAGCTCCATTTTTTCCTCTTAATGTCAATTAGAATATTGTCTATACCCGTTTGCTCTCTGATCCAAACTGCTCTCTTTCTGTCTCTTAACGTTATGCCTAGCAATCCTTGTCTGACTCCTTTCTTTATAGGTATCTTCTAACTTTTATTGTGTAGAATTAAGGTGGCTGTGGAATCTCTGTAGATATTTTCCAAGGTATTTACGTAAGTGGTCTGTACTCCTTGATTACGCAATGCCTCTATGACTGCTGGTATCTCTACTGAATAAAATGCTTTTTCGTAATCTATGAAAGCCATATAGAGAGGCTTATTGTACTCTGCGGATTTCTCGATAAACTGATTAATGACATGGATGTGATCCATTGTAGAGAATCCCTTGCTGAAGCCCGCCTGTTCCCTTGGTTGACTAACATCCAGTGTTGCCCTTATCCTGTTGGAGATTATTTTGGTAAATATTTTGTATAATACTGGGAGTAAGCTAATGGGCCTATAATTGTTCAATTCTTTAACGTCTCCCTTTTTGTGGATTAGTATAATGTTTGCATTCTTCCAGTTTTCTGGGACCCTTGCAGTCGATAGACACTTTGTATAGAGTGCCACCAGTTTTCCAAGCATTATGTCTCCTCCATCTTTGATTAAATCCACTGTTATTCCAACTTCTCCTGCCGCTTTTCCTTGTTTCATGTCTTGCAAGGCCCTTATGACCTCATCACTAGTTATAGGAGGAGTTTCTGTATCCTGTTCATTACTGTTTCCAATTGAGGTATCCTGACTCGCCTGGGTACTGTGCAGGTCAGTATAGAATTCTTCCGCTGCTTTTACTATATCTTCGAAATTGCTGATGATATTACCCTGCTTATCTTTCAGTGCATACATCTTGGCTTGTCCTATTCCAAGTTTATTTCTCGCCGATTTTAGGCTGCGTCCATTTTTTACGGCTTCTTCAGTCTTTCTCACGATATAGCTTCGAATATCCTTAATTTTCGCCTTGTTGATCAGTTTTCACAGTTCCGCGAATTCTATCTTATCTCTCGAGTTGGACACGCTTATTCTTTGTCGTTTCTTTATTAGGTCCTTTGTTACTTGGGAGAGCTTGCCTACTGGTTGCCTTGGTGTCTTGCCTCCCACTTCAATTGCAGCCTCTAAAGCCAACCTAGTTATGGTTTCATTCATTAGCTCTATGTCATCATCATCTCTCTGTTTTAAGGCTGCATAGTTGTTTGAAGTACCAGCCTGAATTGGTCTGCTTTTACCCTTACTGCCTTTAGGTTGACCTGCTTCTTCTTGACCAGTTTTGCTCTTTCTCTCTTCAAATTGAGACGAATCCTAGCCCTCACTAACCTATGATCACTGCACTTTACTGCACTGCAATGGTGAAACAAGAAATGAAATTGACTTCATACTTTCTGCTGATCCCTGCATAGCGCATGATGTAGAAGTGATAGGTAGGGTAGAGTGCTCACATTTATTTGCATGCAATTTTTTGGACGGGAGTTGAGAAGTGCTTTCACTCAAGCAAATAGGATACTTCAGAAAAAGGTTGTTATTCTAAATATTTTCGCTTGCCTAGCTTTCCTATGAAGACTTCCTTTTTGTGATTACATATTTGCATCAATACTAGTGAGTTGCAAATCTGCATCATTACTGATGAGTCACAAATGCTTAATAGAGCACTGCCAAGGTGTCATACCAGTTGATAGTATTCTGTGTGAAAGCTCATGAGATGTACTATTCTAGGGCTGGTAAAGCATGGTGTAAATTTTCTGGGAAACATGGCTTTGCTGTTTTGTTCAGGAGCATACAGAGAGAACCAAAAGCATTGTCAATTTTGTTCTGCATTCACATGCTGTTCTGTCTGAGACATTCCAGTGTTTGCTGTTACATAGAAAGGGGCAGAATTGTAAAGTGTTTCTTGGGAATTCGCATTGAGTGCAATTGCTTGTATTGCCTGTCTGATTTTAACCACCTACATTCCACTACCCCCAATTCCTGCTGCAGGCCCTAATTAATATTGATAATTTGTTTATATTTATTTCATGTAATGCTTGTTTACTGCATAATTTTTCAGGAAAATGCATCTTTAGAATGGGCATCTAGTTTGATGAGCGCTTACTACCCGCTGCTCCTCACTGGTTCATCTCTTATTGTCTGCTTTTGGGCTGAGGTGAGCAATTACTTATCAAGTAATGGGGAGGAGCTTACAGTGGAAATATATTGAGGACACCAAGTTTACATTGTTTTATACTTGGTACATGCTGTTCATGCTTATGGCAACAATTGCGGAACCACTTTGTTGAATTCGTGCTCTGAAAACTTTGCTACACTCCTCTGAACAGCTTATATTTCTGCATATACAGTAGAGTGCAAAAGTCTCTATAGAGACCACGGCATCAGCAGAAATACTGAATTTCTTCTAGCACAGCTGTGCAATGTGAAATTGTCTTAATGCATGACGCTGGCCACAGGTGCACGTTGGCAGTACCCTTTGATTTCAGCCTTTATGCCTAGGCTGCGAAGAAAAAGAAAAATTTTAATGGCACTTCTGGTCTCTAAACTTTTGCACTCAACCTTACAGTACTGGGTTAAACTCGGCCATTTAGTTTATATGCTTTTATGTGCACTATTTAAATAACGCTTCTTGAATTTCTGCATATTTCTTAGTGTGCATTTAAAGCGACATTTTAGCATTAGTGCTTAGCAGTGAAAAATGGGGCAGTAGAGCCTTGCATGGCATATGGCTGAGGCTGTGGCATTCATAGTTAAACTTGATTGTTAACTGGTTGTTCCTACATGTTTTAGGTGTTTCACCTGCGTGACCTCCGGCATGACAAGCCTCGTTTCCTTAGCAAGTCATTTCTTGGCTTTCTTGCATTCAACATCATCACCTATTCGCTCCTGCTGGCAGAGTTAGTGCTCACACAATTCGCTGGCTATGGGGAAACGGAAAGGGTAAGCTGCACACTGCAATCTTGGAATGATTCGCAGAGCCACTGATGGCCTGCACTTCTTGGGGCTGCGATTAACCAGCTCAGAATGTGACCCTGAATGCACTGAAACGAGCTTTCCTGCTGTGATGAGAGCTTGAAGTAACTGTTGCGGCTAAGCAAAGGTCTTGCATAGGGGTGTTCGAATAAAGAAATTTTCCAATCTAATCGACTGGCGAATATTCGAGAAAAACAACCTTTGAATATCAATTACCAAATATTTTCACATATATAAACAAAGTGACATAGTTTGTGTGGAAAGCATCTGGTGTAAAAAAAAATTATTTACATTTGATACAAACATGTAATGCTGCTCATAACTGGACATCCGGACATCTGTGGAGCTGGTAAATGATAAACAACTCCTTTCAATTACCTAGTATGCATAATGATGACAGTAATGAATAAAATGGAGCAGCACATCGCCAGGTACATGTTGAGTGCTGTGCTTGCTTATGATCAGTGTGATACTGCAGCACTGCACAATGTTTTATTGTGGTGCAAACATGGTGAGACTGCCTAAATAATAAATTGCATTACCTAAATTTAGAGCACAGATTCACATGCTGCCTAAAGTAAGGCATTCATGTTGAATGATAGGAAATTACTTACTTCCTCACTTGTTGGCTCAAGATTCAAGAATTTGTGCCTCTGTGCAACAAATGTGGCTCTCGTGCAGCAAAATCATTCAAAGCAGCCTCCACTTGCATCGGTTTTTCTTCCCTGAGATTCCATTAAGTGTTGTCATCCCATATATTTGAACAGAAACAAATACAGTTAAACCCTCAATATAATGAATTTTAATATAAAGAAATTCACTATATAAGGAAGTACAGTGAAGCATCATTAAACCGTAGTTGGCTGGAGCTCGGAAAAAGTACACACTTAACGGTAGTACCGCTTTACCGAAATAGCATGAGATCCCCCTCTTATCTGTCAAAAACGGAACTCAGCGAGAATGCGATGAAAGGGCAAAAACGTAGTATTTGTTCACTTCACATGACGAAAGTCTTATGTTCGTTTGATGCCACCACGGCCTAGCAGCGATGACAGCGGCCTCAGACTTGCTGAAGCTGTGAGCCAGCTTTTCAGCCAACCCCCTCTTCTCGGCAAACACTCGCATGGCAGATTTCTTGTTGGTGTTGCATATTCTCCGTGCACGGGTGCGGTAGCACCACAGAAGTTGCGGGGCGCCTTTTTTCTTGCGGGGGACGATTGCATTCATGAGGCTGATGTAACACTCAGCTTCTGCCACTGTCGTGCCTGAATCGCCCATGCTGTTGCTTTCCGTGTCTTTATCACTGTCGTTCGGCGACACTTCGGCAACAGAGGCAGCGATGGTGAAAAGTTGAACCTCGTAGCTGACATCTTTTCACAGTCGCAGCAGCACTGCTGAGCAAAGCCTATGTATTGCAAATGCCACACACGGTATATCCGGTAGTCAACGGTAGATCCCTCTCGCGTGCCAGCGCTGACTTCTTTGTGCCACTTCTATAGCATGAACAATGTCCAATTTTTTTTTCTGTGCTAGGCACCCGGTGTTTTTTATCCGTGTTTCGGCATGATGCGAGTCCTTGCTTGTGCTTGCTTGCACCACGCCAAAATGATGTTGATATTAATGTGGCTTCAAGCGCAAACGCACAGGGCGCTTCAATGTCGTTGCTCTGATCTCTGAGGCTTGTTGTTCTGATGGGCCGCCCGATGGGGACGATGCACCGCCATAATTGTGCGAAGAAAAGTGCAAACACTACGTGTTAATCGATACGTACGCAATAATCTGCTACAATTTATGCGGATACAAAACGCATTATGTTCAATGGCTGCTGAGTCGGAGATTTGACTTTACTACTTTTAAAATGAAACTACTGTTTAAGCAGGTACGGTTTAGCGAGGTTTTACTGTATTTAACTCTTCATAACTGCATGACCATGTATTTAGAACCTCAATATAACGAAGTGTGCTTGTATGCAAGTTCAATATAACAAAATTTCACTTCCACCGGAAAGGAATGCCGAGACATTAAATCGAAACTTCCAAAGATGGTCAAATGATTGAATTACAAGCAGCCGCTTGCAAATGGGGCACCTCAAGTCGTGCGCGGCGCGACAAGAGTGTCCGCCGAAGGGGAGCTGCATCGTGTTCTGTATAAAGTCCAAGTGTGATAAGCAGGGTGTCTACCAACCGGGAAAACCAGGAATTCTGAGGGGTCTTTAATAGTCTGGAAATACTCGGGGAAAACTCAGAGAATTTGTGCTTCTATCAGGGAAAATTATCTGTAATTTTATTGAAAGAGCAGGAAAGTCGCGTTGTTGCTGGCTCGAGTAACAAAGAGGAATCATAACAAATTGTCTTTGATGCTTAGTCGTCTGCTGGAGTTGCCCGTGTATAGTCAACGATTGATCTTCCAGGCGCTCGATTTTTGAGACATGTCTGATAATTCGGACGGTTTCGTGGCAACGCCACATACCTATGCATTCAATGTATAAGAACGTCTGAAATTCCGGACGCAAGAACCCTTCTGGCCTTCTGATTTTCTGGACTTTTTGCTATGACCCAAGTCTGAAATGGCATTAATGATTTGAATATTTCAGTTCATTTCATGCCATTTTGATTATCTCATCGCCTAGAATCGGTGCTCTTGCACGAGCACGAATCCGCTGGCAGCCGTAGCCATCACTGCGGCAACGCTAGGTCTAGCAACTTCGACGTTTGCTATTAAGCTTCTTGGAGTTCGGTTTCGTGTTTTTCATTGAAGGAATTTGCCACTGTCAGCTATGGCACCGACTCTGCATTTGTAATCCTTGCAATTGACTTCGAAGCCCGGAAAGAGCAGCACGTTGCATAATGCTGGTTCTCGAAAGTCAGCTTCACCTCAATACAGTGTTATGCGGTGAACCATACGCCAAAGTATTGTGGTGAAGCATAACAGGCATGGGAAGGGTCAATTGCCACGAGACAGTATGTATTCCTTAAAGGGACACTAAAGGTTACCAGAAAGTCAAGTTAAAGTGGTAGAGCAATGTTCTAGAACGTCTAAGGCGTCAATATAATCACAAACAGAGCTTTAGTAACCGAGAAATTGAGGTAAATGCATGACACTATTTGAGACCCCCCAGCGACATTCCGGTACTAGCCCGATGACGAAAGCACTCCTCATAATTTGTGTTACTAATACTCAACTACTCATATTAAAAATATCATTTCATTCGATTATAAGATGGAAGAAAATGCTACTTGACTACGTCTATTCGATTCTAAGAAAAAATAACATTTTGACGTTACCCTTCAGTAGTATGGGTGGTCGAAAAGTTTCGTTTTCGCTCGACTCTGCGCCGCGTACGCTTTGGAGTTTCAGTAGTTTCGTTATCGCATCGTGCTGTGCGGGTTCTGCTGGCTCGCGAAACTTTCATTTGGAACAAGCAGCGAGAATGCCACGTCCATGTGATGTCGTGGGAAGCCCTCGTTGCTTTCCCGCTCCGGAGAGCTGGTGTCGAGGCCGCCATCGTAGTACGCAACGACGCCGGCAGCGCGAGCCCTCAGCAGCAGGTCGCGCTCGTCAGTGCTCAAATCGCTGAAGTTGAGCCCAGCATCGCGAGCCAATCTGTCGTTGTCAGGGTCCATTGCGACGAGCGTCGAAGTTTGCATCATAGAATGAAGTACCAGCTTATGGTCGTGCGTTTCTCCTTTCGCTAGCCACCATACTCCCGCTTTCGCTCTGCTGTCGGCTCTGTCTTGGCTCTGTTTCTGGCTGCACGTTTGCGTTTTGCGCAGAAAAGCCGTAGCGCCATCTGCAGATGCCATTTTACTCACCAACGGCGCAACGTCACTATGAGACCATGATGTCAGTACGCCTCGATCGGAGGGTGGGCGATTTGAACTGCGCTAGAGGTACGCGGACGCTTCAGAACGCATTTTCTCTTAAAATAAGTCTCTCCTTGGCACGAAACTAGTATTTCGAGGTTTCTGGGATGGTATTTCAACAGTCCATGTTGACTTAATAGTAACCTTTAGGGTCCCTTTAATTATACATGCGTGCACCCGCTGTCTCCTGTCCCAGTACGAGCACCAATATGCCTAATAAATGTACTGGCAGCCTTCAGAGCTTTTTTGGACGTTCCTGTGGCGCTTTGAGCCCTTAAGAGCAGTAGAAGACATGCTTTTGGATATTTTTGCGGCCCCTAGGGAGTCCAAAAAATCGGACGTTGACTGTACAACTGACTAAGAAGATGCTTCAAATGGTCTGTGGGGCAAACGCGCGGCGGAAGGAGGACAAGAACATAAAGCACCGATACATTGAGGAATGAACGGGACAAGAAGTGTGCCACCGCTTCTTTGATGGAGCTTGAGCTTAAAGAACTAGGTGTTGGCTGACACCAAGATGCAGATGTCCCTCATCCAAACGAAAATAAACTTTTTAAAGCAGCAAAACGTAGTACGGAGGCGTTTTGCACGGGTTGAGAGTATGTCAAGACAGTTGAGGTTGACTTTCCAGCAGCTGAGAGGGAATCTCACTTGTGGGAAAATTTGGGCCTCATACCAGTGAGCTTGCTATCATTTGATAGAAAAAGCTCATATTCAAAAATATTTGCTTCTGTATGTATCTCCTCTTTATTCATATTTGAGAACGTTCGACTGTATTTGTAATGGGCTTTACCATTTTTTGAGAAGTTATTTAATTTGCTGTGCATTTTACTAACCCCTCCATTCTGTTTTCTTTTTGAATAACATAAACACTACTCCTTAGTATTAAAATTGGATAGAGTAGTTTTTTATTTTTTAGCATGCTTACTGAAGAGTGACAGCATCGGGTGACATACTGTCAGCCTGTCTTGCCATAAACAAGATTGTGTGTCATTCAAGGTATTTTGCAAAAGCACTGTGGGAAAACTCGGGGAATTTGGAAATGCCAACTTGATAGACACCCTGGATAAGATGCTATTGTGCCCCGCGCACTGTGTGCTTTAGGTGTGAGTGAAAGTGTGCGAGGGAGAGACAAGATGGTGGCTTTACGAGTGCTGCCTTCCCGTGCGAGCAAAGGGAAAAGGGGGGAGGGGAGCGAGCTCGCGGTAATGCGATCAAGTGCCCACGTGAGCGGGCGGAGTGGGAAGTTGGCATATGTCTTGGCCGTGGCTGCGCATGGCTGTAAGTGCAGCTGAGCCCATACGCAGCCGCGCACCCTGCTGTAGAGGTAATCTGTTGCATGTGCAAAGAGTGGGAGTGCCGAGACGAGACGGCGTGGCATCATGTAAACTATCTTCCCGGTTGTTTAGTATTGGAAGTTGCGTAATCTCAAGCTTCGGTGACTCGGAGTGAGGGGCAGACGAAGCATGGCTGACGGGCGTCCCGAAAGTCTGCTCCGCTCCCATGGCTGACAGGCGCCGCCTGCACTGGGACGGCGTTCATCGTCCCAGTGCGGGCGACGCTGTCAGCCATAGGAGCGGAGCACACGCGAAAGCGTGTTTGGCTTCGCTTAATTCGTGCTGCCGATGTGAAGATATTGTCGGCATGGCATGAAACTATCATTTGTCGCCGACTCCAATTCATCAATTGTTTCCTCATTCAAATTTGCATTTTTTTATTGCCTGGTAATTCGAAAAATTCTGCAACCCCTTTCCGTGTAAGAAAAATAGATCGGCAACTGTACTTATTTGCATAAAAGGTCAAATTTCAATACAATGGAATTTCAATATAACGATGCAAAGTGCCGATTTTACCTACTTTGTTATATTGACGTTTAACTGTATCCAATTTCTTAGAATAGTGAATTCTTCAATTGCATAGCAAAGAGTATTCAAATTGTATTGAATTTTTTAAAGTTTCACAAACCCCCAGTCTTGCACTTTGTTTCCAAGTTTTCTTCTTTTTTATCGTTAAGAAATCTGCTTAGTTTGAATATTTTCTTGCAGGTTGACAGACCGAAATTAACAAGGTTCTGATGTACGGGAGCAATAAATGAGCAAATCGTAGCTAGTACTAAATAGTCATAAAAATTGAATATTTCTTATGGTTGTCTGTTTCCACAGAGCCTTTTCTTGGGCGTGTTCAATGGCTCCTTTGCTGTCCTTATGGTCATTGTGGTGGTTTTCTTCCTGATCTATGGAGTGGAGGTCTACTTCAAGGTGTGTGCTTTTTGGATTGTTAGTATGTGCAAATTGCTGCTGCAGTGTTGTTGATTAATAGAACTGCCAGCTGTTGCTTTTTAAGTTGCACCAAATTTTTAGAAAAAACATCGAATCATGGTGATGTTGCATCGTGCGAGTGTCCTGATTGGCGATCTCTAAATAAGGAGTAATTTTCACAGTTGTGCGTAACAAATGAAATAAACTTTTTAATTGTTTATCTTGGTTGGCTAAGGTAAATGAGCATTTGTAGCCCATCCTTGACGTTATCTTGCAGAGTGAAGAAATTTTTTATACAATTATACAAGGTCCTGGGGAGAGCTGCATGATTTCTAGTGCTGCAAAATATTATAAACATTTACGGAGCTAATATTTAATCTTTAGCATGGTATTACTATTTTATCTATATTTCTTTATGGGCTTTGTTTTGATTTGAAAATTTTAGCTACATTGGGGGCTGTTTGCTGCTTTAGTATTGTTATGGCTAGTATGGGGGGGCGGGGGCTGCACCCTTTTAATTCAAGAGAACACAATAATTTCTACACGATAATTTGTTACTATTGCTTTTTTTTTAATGTGTTGCTTATGAGCACATGGTCTGAAAGCTATGATGTTGGGGTTGTGCGCTGGCGCCACTCAAATGTCTTCAGAATTTGAGTATCATCATCATCAGCCTGGTTAAGCCCACTGCAGGGCAAAGGCCTCTCTCCAACTACCCCGGTCATGTACTAATTGTGGCCATGTCGTCCCTGCAAACTTCTTAATCTCATCCACCCACCTAACTTTCTGCCACCCCCTGCTACGCTTCCCTTCGCTTGGAATCCAGTCCGTAACCCTTAATGACCATGAGTTATCTTCCCTCCTCATTAAATGTCCTGCCAATGCCCATTTCTTTTTCTTGATTTCAAATATCATGTCATTTACTCGTGTTTGTTCCCTTACTCAATCTGCTCTTTTCTTATCCCTTAAACGTTACACCCATCATTCTTCTTTCCATAGCTCGTTGCGTCGTCCTCAATTTAAGTAGAACCCTTTTCGTAAGCCTCCAGTGCTATTCCATTGACTATGATAAATGTTTGACTCGGTGACCTATGAAGCTACCCACATTGTAGCACCCACATGGTCATTTAGTCGATTGACTGTCGGTTGACATTCGAAAGGTTCCAGTGAAAACCATTAATAGTCTTGTTGTGTGCAAAGGAAATTCAGAATCTGGAGGATGCTGATGGCATTTAAAAGAGCTTATTGGCATGCATTTCAGGATTCTATGATCCATTTTGGATCATGATAAAAAATTTTGGAATGTGAAGAAAGCCAGTGGAAGTAAACAAAATTGATGTCATTGTCACACATGCACTGTTAGTGACTGTTGAAACTAATGAGTGGGAGCTCTGTGCAACAAGCTGTGCAAGTAATGCCTGCTTCTTCAAGTAATGTAGCTGAAAAGCTGTATAGTTGGGGTATCTACCATGTGCGGCCTTCAAAAATTTTGTAAAAAGAAAGTGTAAGGGCAGATGCTATATATTTCCCGCAGAGCACAGCCTTAGGATGTTCATGTAAAAGGCTTGATGAGGAAAAGGGCAGAAAATGCAGCTGTCAACTGCAAGTTCCCAATTCACCATCCTAGGCAGTGCAGTGCTTTTGTGAACTCCTCGGAGCATAAAACATGCACATTAGACAAGCAGGACGAATCATGCTTACCTGTTTATCAGAGGAATAAGATTGTACATCACTACTTGACAACTCCCAGCGATTTGGTTACATAAAAGGCTGTTGTCACAGCATTCCATGTAAGCTTGGATCCGCTAATCCAGTGCTCTCATTCTTGCTCCAATTGTGCTGAATTGCGCCAAACGAGATTTGCTATGCCATCCTGAAAACTATGTTTGCCAAAGTGCGCCGAAATTAGCCACTGTGCAATGCATGTGCAATACAGGTGCATAGCATGCATGACTAAAGCGGCTTAATAAATCGAACTTCACATTATCTATACATCTCCAACCGATAATTCAGGCTCGACGGTGACCGCCTAAATGTCTGAATAATCGGGAGTACAAAATATTCAAATTCGCCAGAAAACCAGTTACTTTATTCCACAAGTGGCTAATAAAGTGCGCTGTATTATCAGATGATTACTTTTGAGGATACGTTCACTTTCACGGGATTTTGCATCACTAGCGTCATACGTTTTGGTGTCTACGAGTGACAGGATTCTTGGCACTGTGCCTGGAATGCTATCATCCGTCGACGTGTCCGGTGCTACTCATGCCTTAGAGTAATATAGTAAACGTAGAAAGTGGACACTCCCCTAGGCCCCTGCGGCTGACCTTGGCTCTCAGCACACCTACCAGAATCTGCAAAACGCACCGGCCTCCAAGATGCCGCCGCATGCCTCCAAATCGTGGTGGCCATAAGTTCATTTTCATATATAATTTTTTTTTGTGACCAATACCTTTGCTTGCAATGCATCATCGAGTGATTTCATGTAGGCGCTTCCACCGCTGTTTTTATGTTGCGACGACGAGCGCACAAAGCTGCTCCACTTTGTTAGTTTTATTTAAATTCACGCTTGCTGTGTTTCAAGCTGTAACTCAGTGCAAGAATCATGCCAACTGTTAATGAGGAAGTAGAACTTTATTGTTTCTTATATTTTACTTCTAATAATTCCCACCAAAAGGTGTCTCATTAATCAGTGTGTTATGTTCCTTCATTATCAATCAGCTTGCGGGACAGCTAAGAACATGAAAATAACACACAACGGTTTATTACAGCAGATTGTGAGAAAAGTGGCAGCCACATGAAAACGGGAAGAAACTCCGAAATGCAAGTAATGGAGAATACTCGGAAAAGAATGGCGTGATGACAACAAATTTTACATAGGCATAACCAAACACAAAGGATGTGTTGCAAGTATTCTGATGATTAAAAGAACGTGCCTCGCGGCTTGGATGCTTTAGCATCGCTGTTATCGCTGGCATCACCACTCATTGCTGTGCATGATAAAGAATGCAAAATGAAATTCAACGTTACAAATGGACAGCAGCTGTTTATGGCTTCAAGGCTGGCATGCTCCCTTCCACCACCGTTCATGCGGCTAACAGTGACACAACGAAATGTGAAAAGAATAAGACTTTAACAATGTGCAAAAGAACTTCCTGCGGCCTTACCATGAAACGGTGACGAAGCATTAGTGTGAGACGCTGGCAGAAGAACCCAACAACAAACCTTGGGCACATTTTACAAAGTAGCAACGCAAAGTAACAACACCACGAGCCCGGCGACGGGGTCCGACTGGGCCATGGCCGCAGCCACCTCATCGGGAAACACGTAGTGCCACCTGCCGGAATCGGTGAATTTTGAGCTCAGCCGCAAAACGGCTGGAGTGTCCACTCTTTTCGTTTACTATGGTACTGTATGGTCACACGAAATGTTGCGAAAGTGAAAGTATGCCCAAAAGGGATTGTCCAAAAATAAAGCTGAAGCTTGTCCACGTTTTACTGCGTGCATGTACGCTTGCCTACGATCCGCTCAGTCGACATCTCTATCTTTGTCATGCTGTCGCCACGTGTAGATGAAAGTACAATCAATGAATGCAATCAATCTTCGGCCCCTGGAAACCTAACAGGACCACAATTTTATAGCGATGCCTTTTCCGATGCAACTCTGTTTTGCACTTAGTCAGTGGTAAGAGCGGCGCTCTGCCTGCGTTATTAATGGTATCAGCCGGCCGTGAGTGATGGATGATAAATAAGGGTGGCATATAGAATTGAGCAGAATGCATTGCTACAAAATTGAAGTCCAGAAGTCGACCGCGCTGTCATTTCTGAACGACCGTGGGTTTATTTAGCATCAGTTATTGTCCTTGTGAGCACAGACATTGAGGGTGGAGTCGGCTCCGCTTAAACAACTTAGTCAATGGGACCGGGTCACTATTTAACACGTAAATGAACATACGCTGGATGTGCGGAACCAACACAGCCGGGACTCTCGAATGGCTTGGCGGGGTTCACTTGTCCTATGGTTTGGCTGCCATTGGCGCTGGATTGCCTAGGCTTTGCTAGTTTTGTTTTCGAGGAGGTGTCGGCAATGTGGCTGGCGACCATGCTGCGGTGGTGCCAGCGACGTATGAAAGCCAAAATATCGCTATTTCTGCTTAACTCGGCGGTCAAATTAGCATGCAGTCGTGCAGGTGGAGTCTGAATGGTTGAGTCCAAAATTTCGGTCATATGTATGCATTAACACTTTCCTGTTCGCGCCTATTCCCATTGATAGCCCGCTATCGACAGTTTCAAATTCGCATTTTGTCACTTTCTGAGCGCTCTCTGACAACTAGCGCTATCTATTGGGTTATTTGGGAACGATTTAATCAGTTTCGTTTTTCATTTTTCGTTTTATGCCGCACGGGGATATTTCAAATGCCTCTGGAGAAGGGGCATGATCGGCGCAATGCGTGTGCTTGTATGTTTCAAGATGGCGTCTGCACTGCGCGCCGCTCATGCACGGACACATCGCATTTCTACCGATTCTAATGCATCTGCTCGCAGGTTTTTGGACTTAAAAAGCACCACAGACACAGAAGGCAACTTCGGTGCGTCAGATTTCACAATGGAGTCTCGTTTTATTCGCCGAACCATTTCAAAGCTGCTGTGCGCTGATCTAATATCCTGCGTGTTCTAAAGCTTACAGTTCTTATCTGCAGGGTGTTAACATCCTTCTGTTGGGATCAATTGTCAGTGGCCGTACAGTGAGTCGAGTTTTTCATGTAAAGATGGGCGCTAGTCAAGCTCAACATCGCGCTTAGGCTAATTATTAGTTTTTTTTTTTCTTTTTGTATCTCGAGAAATTTTTTTGCATAGAAAGGTGATATTTACAGAAATATTCCATGTGACCTTTGCCTTGAAAATGTATATTCAGAAAATTTTTTTAAAGTCTTTCTGTGCAAAACAACAATGACGCTTTTACATAACCTTTTCTTTTTTTCTACAAAATATGTCCTTGGATATTTTTCAGTTAAAAAAAAATAATACGCATTGCTTGGCACTAATACTGTTGAAAAGAAAATTTATTCCTCTTCAATTCGATACTGTACAATTTAGTATCAAGCGTGCTCTGTAGTAGAAAATGAGTTATGAAGCTACCCAAAAACTGATTGAATTGAATTGTGGGGTTTTACATAGCAAAACCACATTTGATTATGAGGCATGCCGTAGTGGGGGACTTCAGATTGATTTTGATCCCTGGGGATCTTTACCGTGCCCTTAATGTATGGCGCACAGGCATTTTTGCATTTCGTCCCAATCGAAATACGGCCACGGCGGCTGGGATTTGGTCCTGCGACCTCGTACTTAGCTGCGCAACACCATAGCTGCAGAGTCACCGCGGCGGGTCCCAAGCAACTGATGCTTTTCCGACGAGCAGGAATGCATTAAATTTATGGGCCAGTAAAGGTGCCTCAGAGTAGTCCGAATAATTGAGCTTGTCTGAATTGTTGGTGTCTGAATAATCGATTGGTGCCAGTTGTCATTCAGCCAGTTGATGAGCAGGGACTTCAGCTTTGCAAGGAAAAGCAGACCATTGAAAAGTGCCTGGTGTCTGAAACAATGTGCGAGTATTACCAGGGGTACATCAAGGCTGGCCTGGCTCGGAAGAGCATTGATGACATTGAATCTCGCCAGCTGTTTCTTACTGATGCTAGCTCTAGCCTTGTGGAAAACATGGCTGAGCTGGTAGACGTCAATAAAAAATTCATAAGATGTAGAAGGCAAAGTCTGAGCAGCTTCAGTAATTTTGAAATAAACTAATTGCACCATGCTGTGTGAATAAGTTTATTGTCTTCATTTAAATTAAAGGGATGTTCAAATTTGGGCCTCCTTTCTTTCTTTTTTTTTGTTTTTAGAGACAGAGAAGCATTGTTTTACAGCAAGAAAATACTTTCTGGAATAACACTTGTGTTCGAAATAGCCTAGGTTGTGTCCGACAGCTGGCATTTATTTGCTCCAAAGTGCTCCCAAATCTGTATTAGGGTGCTCCAAACTGCTCCAAATCTCAGTTCAAGTACCATTAACAAGTACCATTACTAGCATTATCAGCTGCTTGCAGTTTAAAGTGCAATAAAAGTAAGAGTAGTATTCCTTTTCTAAATTGATTTTATTAATTTTTCGCTGATGTGTTTGGATTATTTTATTGGTGTTTAACATTTTCATGGAGTTTTCATAGGTGGAAAATCTTTGTGGTTTACTGACTATTTGTAGAGGACATTCCCAAACAACTTAATGAGAAAAAGCCCGACAGGTGCCCTAGTTGGACACAATTTCATGCCTTTGCTTACAATTTTTTTTTCTGCTTTCAACATATGACAAATTGCTCATATAACACCCGTGAGAGAACTCTATCTCTGTGCTTCATTTCATATTTCGCAGGCAACATTGCAAAGGCTTTGCAAGTGATGAGGTCATAGAAGTCTCACTCTATTCAGTTTGCACTGCAGCTGTTCTTGATCTGCAACACTTTGTCCAGAATAAATTCGTCATATACTGCACGTACAACTTGTGGACGTAAGGATACATCAAATTATGTATTTGTGCAGCTTTGGGCTTCTTGTATGTGACATACTATGTTTTGGTACACTGTGGCCACTGGTTGCACTGTGGCCACTGTGGCCACTGGTTGCAGAAATGTGTCGCGAGCTTCTAGGTGGTAAATAGGCCTAGATCTGCGATGCCTTCCAGGGACTAAATGCGTAAGTTTTGCGACATGAAAGTAGGAACTTAATGTTTCAAGGAATTAGTACATGATGCATACCTATATCATTCATATGTGACATACATACCATTTTTTGGTCGCAAATGGGAAGCGCAGCCTGCTATGTATGAAATGGAGTATAGTCGGTAGGGTGCAATTATTTGCCTTTGGTTGAAGCTCTGGTGTTGTTCAAAATGCAGGTGCGTGGTGCTTTTGTGGCTGGGCCCCCAACGCTTCCCAACATGTCGCAAGTGCACCAGTCACGACTAGGACTTGTGGCGTTTGCCACACTGCTGCTCACGATGGTGTTGTTCATCTTCTCTGATGTCATGGGCTCCTTCTGGAAGGATAAGTGAGGCGCACTCCTACTTTATTTACAGCGGCATTTTGCTAACTGAAAGCTCTCTGGTATGGCTGCCTGCAAAAGCTCCTTGCCTGCGTGAAATATTGTGCTATTTGATGAAATTAGGCAAAAGGGGCCTACAACAATCTGCAATATATATATATATATGCTTGTTCGTTTTAATGGAGAATGAAATTCACTGACTAATGCATACAGCATGATGAGCTCAGCTACGTGCCAAGGAAATACTATATAGTTTGGAATCCTTCCTGTAATTTTAGAAGCCTCATGTGTATGTTACTGTATAAAGCTGCATAAATTAAGATTGATAGTGTTCAGAAGTACGGAAAGCTGTGCAAGTTGGCACGGGTGCATTGGAGATTGGCAGCTGCAGGAAAAAGCATGAGACAGAAAAGAGGACACGAAGAGCTCTTTCTCTCTTCTTTTCAGTCTCATGTGTTTCCTTGTCATGCCAATTCTTAAGAAATGATAGCGTTCAGACTGAGTTTAAGAGCTGAAAGGTAAGGTTGGTGAAGTTTAGTGTGCATTTATCAATTCATTTTTCATTCTTGTAGTGACTTGTAATGCACCATTCAATAAAAACTAACAAGATAACCGTCATGGTGCACATATTTTATTACCAATTCATTTGCCTTAATGCTCCCGAATATCTTTCTGCGAGAACATGCACTGATCTGGATTCTTGAAAGGACCTTTTATAGGTTGAGGAAGTTTAACAGGTCATGTAAACCTTTGTTATAAAAAGTGCACAGAGATAGCATGAAAACATTATAAGCACTATTTGAAAAATGTGGAGTGGCCACAACCACCACCTTCACGGAATGATCGATTGGTAAACATATGAAAAATTTTGCCCAGTGGTGACTGCTCAGCATTCAAGAGGCCAAAATCTGACTATTTGCTGCTGATCTATCCCAACCAGATATGTTCATGTGGCAAACGTCGCCACCAGAAGCCATTAATATGCTGTGGCAGACACAAGCCTGTCATCCTGTGTCCTCGTACTTGTGCTTGTGTCTTTTCCCTTTTCTAGAACTGTCACACCTTCACTATGCACCAACTCACCCAGCAAACCACCTTACTTACAAGCCTATCAGTGCGTAGAATTGTTCCTAGTCTTTTGCAACTTCGCTTCAGGTCTGTCTGCTCTGAATGGCAGACCAACTACAATGTTACCCCTCCCCTGATCTTCAGGAGAAGATCATCATGACCAACATCAGATAAAGCAATAATTTTAAAACGTAAAAGGTTTCTGTCTTTGCTGCATTTTTGCTGTGACCTGGCTTGCCCTTTTGCTGCTAACTCTGGCTGCCCTTGATGTGAGACAAACCTAGTATTCATCTACTCATGTAATGGTGCTGTCTATGGCTGATTTTTCAACAGGCAACAGTTGTGGCAACTGTTGTGTGTGTAACTGATTTTAAGGGTTTTACATGAGGGGTGGACAACGTTTCAACAGAGCAGATCTACAATGTCTTCCTTGAAGTGGATAGAGCTGGAGTGGTGCAGTGTTGGCAGGAAGACCATTCCAGTCATGCGAGGTGCGCACAAAAAAAGAAGATAAGTGAGCTGCAGCCCGGGCATGGGGGTGGTTGCACGACTTAGCATGATTGAATCTGCTGGAGTGGCGATGAACTAGGGTGATTGCAGGTGTACAAGGGGATGCATGATAAAATTTATGAAAGCGACAAAGTTGAACCAGCTTGCACAGAAGTGCAAGGTTATGAAAACTAATGTGGGACTTCAGTTTCGTGATGCTGCTATTGTATGAGTACTACTTGGAGAAGGTAAACCTGGTAGCAAGGCTTTAGACATATTGTAGTGCTTTCATCAGGTTTAATTAATTAGGGTCCCACGTGGCACATGTGTATTCTAGTTTTGGCCTGAGTATTATGAGCTAATAATTTTACAGAAAATGGAGCTAGGTGTAAATTGCAGTGAAGGTAGCCAAAGACGCAGTTAGCATCATTGGCTATCTTGGTTATGTGGTGTGACCAAGCAAGATCAGAAGAGAATACCTAGGTATGTATTGTGGGGATGCGCGACTCTCATGCGTCCCCTGATATGTTGTTTTCCCGCACGGTGCGTCTCCTGTTATCCAGCTTCGCCGCGTGGCCTGGCGCCCGCGGCGGTCGGAGTGGTTGAGGCGCAGTATGAGAGAGGGCGCGAGTGTTGCGCTGCTAACGCCGCTAGCAGGCGGGGTTACTTGGACGCCGAAAGACAAGGCGCTTCCTCTTGGGTTCGGGACAGCAAGCAGTGCGGACGTGCTGTGCTGTGCGTGCACCGATCTATGCTTCTGCGAGACCGTCTCGCGTGGCCGCCTTCGAACGCTCCACAGTTCGCGTGACCGTACACGCGAACGACCAGGCATTGGGATCCAGCATGGGGCGAACATATTCGCTCACTATCCGGTCGCGGTGAGTCGGACTTCCTAGATTTGTCGCGCGCCCATCGGCATGTTTTGTGGATAGCCACTCGGCTAGCAGCCATTGATCTATGAAAGGTGCAATAAGTGCCCTTGTGATTGTTTGCACTACTGTGTTGTCGTTCCTTTGTCCCAAGAGCAAGGGTGGGAGAACCCCACAGTATGCAAGGTTCCAGATGAAATTGAGGAATCCGAAACGAGATATTTTGATAGTAGGATAGTTTTGCCTGCAGTGAAAAGAAAGGTGTCTTCTTAGTTACATCAGTGAAAAGAAAAATATCTTTTTAGTGCTCAGTGGCATCAGCCAGTTACTGCACCACTCTTCATGATTAAGGTTGCATTGGAGTGTTCGAATGTTGTTACTGCTGTTCATTGACCAATAGGGAACACAGTCGTCGGCAAATAATCTGATGTCTGAGAAAATGCTAGTAGGCCGGTAATTAATATACACTAGAAAAAGCAAAGGGCCAAGCACTCTACTTTGAGGAACACCTGATACAACGGGAGATAATACAGAAGAGTAGTTGCGTACACAAATTTATTTCGGCTAGTCAAGAAATTTTGGATCCAGTTTAGAATGAGTGGGTGAAGATTAAAACTCAATAGCTTTAACAAAAGCCTTTTCTGCGGGACTTATCAAGCACCTTCTTGAAGCCAAGAAATAGTGCATCTACTGGTACATTAATATCCAGAATGGAGCTGATGTCATTAATAAATAGGGCTAATTGAATTTTGGAAGAAAGGCCTTTTTGGAAACCATGTTGGTTCTGGTAGAAGTAGTTCACATAAAGAAGAAATTTTGCTACGTATGAGTAAATTATGAGTTTCATTAGTCTATATCATACATGTGTGAGTGAGATGGGTCAGTAACTGTTGGGGAAAGAAGAAATACCTTTTTTGGGGATGAGAATGATCTTTCCCACCTTCCGGTCCTGTTGCACCACTACAGCTCACAAGAAGGGCTGAAAAATGTGTTGTAGGATGACACTACATATGGGTTTCGGGCTTTTCAGTATTTTTCAGTTTATATTGGTTGACTCTGGCAGATCAGGATAATTTCAGATTCAATAGCCTTTGCGGTGCCATTGGCATCTTAGCTCATTAGTTAGGTATGACATGGGCGGATGATCGATAAACGGTGCAATCACACTGCCTGCTTTTAGAACTTGTTGACTGTTGGTCTTGTTCTCTTTTTAATGAAGGTAAGGCAGACTAGCAAGTTCTGTGTGGGCCAGAGTGCAAAGTTAGCAGCAGTCTGAAAATTTAGATGTGAAGTAACATGGAGAACCGAGAATTTGGGGTATCACAAAAGCAAGTACAAGGCTGATATCGGAGACATGGCTTTGTAGTTGTCCATCAAAGGGAGCACAGTGCAAATGGACCTCATTGCACTATGCTCACCATGACTGTTATCTTGTAACAGTAATCTTGTTCTTCTATACTGCTTGGTCCATAACATGCTGGAAAGTTGACATATAATTTATTCCTTGTTCACGAGTTACTTTAAGCACAGCATTTGTTCTTTAAGACTTAGTTTTTGTCATCATTATTATATATGGTTTAATGGGGCTTCTGTGTCAAGCTTTCCTAAGTTTGTAATACTAACTGCAACAGGGTTATGATCATTTGAAACTCATTTTGGTGTCTTCAGTTGGTTACTTGAATCCTCAGTATCAGACATCTTGATGATGTTCTCTTTTCATGTACATGTAAATCGCAGAGGTGCTCCCATCAGACTACTGCTAAAGTAATTTGAATAAAATTTGTTGAAATGTAGATAATTTAATTGAATAAATTAATGGAAAGAATTCACTGCCAATTGTAAACACACTTTGATCTGGGGCCTTTCCTTTTTTTTTTTTAACAAGAATGATCTAATAAAAAGGGGGGGGGGGGTGGAAGATAAAAAGAATAATCATGTTTACTGCAGATCTAACTCCACAATGGAATTCAGAATTCACGGTACTGTTCACTGCATTAATTAAGATGTTCAAAGCGACCAAAATTGGTGCATCACCTGTCACTTTGAAATATACCGCTATTGTAATGTTTTCGTGCAGGTTGTAAAATAATGCTATATAGACACCCTAGTAGATTAAGTTATAGAGTTGTGATATTTGATTCCTGTACATCTACGAGTTGTAAACTTGGGGCTTCAATTTTTCTTCGTTACATTTACCAATTTTCAGCACTCTTAAGCACAGCGGTTTCTGGCTAGGTCTCCCACTTCTGTTCCACATAAATAACATCATTGCTCGACACATTGGCACAAAGTCTTCCCTTGTCAGGCCAAATGGGCAGCCATTTCTGATCCATTTGCACCCTTCATTAGATGTAAATGACTTTCGCCAACCTTTGCCTCGCCTCTTTAGCAAAGTTTGGGCATTGTCTCTGCAGGCTGCTTGAGATTGGTTCTCGATATCGGGGCATGAAGGCCTAGCTTATGGCAACACCCGCAAGTGGCTCGCCATGTTACTGGCTTGGGTTGACGTGGCTTCAGATATTAATTTGTGGTAGCTAATGCCTTGAAAAGACTAAAACACTTGTTGATGTACACAAATGCATTAACACATCAAAATGCTTAATTTGCTATAGATATGTATCATAACCACAGATTAAAAAGTAAACAGGAAATAATGGATCAAAGCACCTGTTATGTGTAATCACATGGAAGTGTGACATGTAATTGCTGGATAGCCGGTTTCTGAGCTTGGACTTGTCCCAAGTGTACATTGTAGACTCTTAAATTAAGCTACTGTTACAAATGCAGGTGTACCTGGTTTGCTGCAACACCACTATGAAGCATGCCCATTATTGGTAGAAGTGGAAGTAGCCTATTTTGCTTGACCTCAAACCAGTGGCATCTTGGAGCTGATGGTACTAATAGAATTGCATATTATGGTATGGATGATGGATTTGTCGCAGTTGTGGTTCCCATCAGTTATTTGGCTGTAATAAAAATTCGCTTGCAGGTCCTGATTCATCTTTCTCTGTATCACAATGCAGGGTGGCTGTGCTGGGCAGAAACTGCCATGATGTAATGTTCCGTGTCATTGAGATGGGCCTGGCACTCTGGTTTCCTTGTGTGCTCTGGAATTGTGTCCAGTAAGTAAAACTTTTGTCTGTTCTTATTGTTCTCTCCTTTATTTTACTTAAAGAGACACTAAAGGCACATATTAAGTCCAGCTAAAGTGGTAGATTAGTGCTCGAAAATCTCTAAGGTGTCAATATTATCGTGAACGGAGCCTTAATAATTGAGAAATTGAGGTAAATGAAGGACATCATTAGAGACTCCCCCAGGACATTCAAGTACTTGCCTGATGACAAAAGCACTCCTCAGTTAAATTCTGTCACTAGTACTCTACCACTTGTTCCACAAAACATCCTTGTATTATAAGACGAAATAAAATGCTACTTGTCTAGTTCTGTTTCACTGTTAGAAAAACTCATTGAAATTTCCCTCGTAATGCGCAGCTTATGCCACTGTCGGGCCTGAATCGCCCGTGCTGTTGCTTTCCGTGTCGTCCTCATCACTCTCGCTAGTCGACACTTCGGCAACAACACAGGCAACGATGCCGAAAAGTGGAACCTCGTAGCCAACATGTCTTCGCGGTCGCAGCAGCGCTGCCGAGCAACTTTGCATTCCAAATGCCACACACTGTAGTCAACAGCAGATCCCTGTTGTGTGCCAGCGCCGAGTTCGTGTCACATTCGATAGCATGGACGATGTCTAATTTTTCTTCTATGCTGAGCGAGCACCTGCGTCTTTTTTTATCCGAGCTTCGGAACGACGCGAGTCCTCGCTTGCACGACGCCATAATGCTCTCTGGCACGGCGTCGAAATGATGTTGATGTTGATGTGGCTTCACGCGTAAATGCACAGGGCGCTTGGAGGCCATTGTTCGGATCTCTGAGGCTTGTTGTTCTGCCGGGCCGCCCGATGGAGACAGCGCACCGCCGTGTTTGCGCGACGAAAAGTTGAAACGCTACGTTTTAACCGATGCGTATGGAATAAGCTGGAACGGTTTATGCGGATACAAAACACATTATGTTCAATGGCTGCTGAGTCGGGGATTTGACCTGACTACTTTTAAAACGAAACTACTGTTTAAGCGGGTACAGTTTAATGAGGTTTTACTGTATTTGCCTTTAGTGCCCCTTTAAACATAAGCTGACTAACTGCTGTGAAAAGTGTTTTCTGTTAAAGAGGCCTGGAACCACTTTTTATCAAAGTGGAGAAAGGCATTTAAAGTGAAAATAGGCTATTTCAGCAATACCATATTTACTTGCATAATGATCGCACTCCCGTAATGATCGCACCCCTAAATTTTGTCGTCAAAATTAGATTTTTTTTCTTTCCCATGTAATGATTGCTCCCCGAACTTGCCACAGCGATATGGCATGTGCCAAGTCTAGCTAATGATGGTCACGCTTACCATCTGTCGAATGCTGTCGAATGCTACGCGAACGCCTCTTCAAGACATACCAAGCAGTCTGCACGCACCCAACATTCTTAAGCATATGCCCCATTTTATTCCTTTCATCGCTTTCCACACTTCCATAAAAAAAAAAAAGCTACAACCAAACTTACCTTGGCTTTATTATTTGTAGGCTTTATAATGGTTGTGGTCAACAACAAAAAAGGCGTCTTTTGATTCTTCTCGTCTGCACTTGTGGGCACGCAACAAATCGCAAGCGGTAACGATAGTAGCCATGTTTACACTGATACGTTAGAAATGTACCCTATTCATACGTTGACGCTTGTAACACAGCGAAGATATTCGCCCACACTTAGCGGATATGTGCCATATTAGGATAGTAGTGAAGACAAATGCCATAATTTCCGCAGCATACCCGCCATGTGTTTCTAGGTCACTGGCAGCTAAGCACGCCCATCTCTGTTTCTGTCCCCTCAAAGTGAACATGGCTGCATTATTGCCACAGACTTGCCGATATTAATGATATTATTCATTACTGATAAGGAAGAAACTGTTTCAATGCGTGTAATGTACTCATGAAAAGAAAAAAAAATCTTGTTCGGCGCATTCGGCTTGCTCTGCCGGCCGCCATTTTTGCTTTGGTGTCCCGCACTGTTGCAGTGACAGCCATCTGTTTGTTGACCTGTTGTCAACCCGCAGCAAATGCGGGATGAAAAAAAAATTGCTTTTCGCGTGAAATTTAACCCTCATAACAATCGCACCCCTGAATTTGCAGCAATTTTTTTTACAAAAAAGTGCGATTGTTATGCGAGTAGGTCTGGTACTTCACCGCAAAATGTATTTCAATGCGTTCAGCAGAAGCGAAGTTATTGGCAATCAAACACGGCGTCCTCTGTGCTCCTGTTCCATCTTCCATCTGTTCCATCTTCAATGCCTTGCACTGCAAAGGCTACGGCGCAGTGGGGCATGCCCACAGGGCTCTACCTTCTAAATGTCACTGTGGCACGCAGTTCAAATGTCATTTTGGATGTTAACGTAGACGCCACGACTTCCGCCTTTGGTGCCTGCGACGCCCTAAACATGAGCCATATGCGCTTGTCCTCAGCGAGCCGTAGTGCGCTTATCCAGTGGACTCATGGTGGCACCCCGCGGCGGTATCTACACTATGTAGCCACCCGCAGCTTGATGTTAGCTATCAGCCAATAGCAGCCGTCTAAGGGAATGACGAAATAAAGCATCCAGAAGAGAGTGAAAACAGGGCCTTCTGTTGAAAAAAGAGCGTTTGAGAGAAAGGTTGAGAGAAAGGTGACTTCGCGATCCACTTGCGAGCTCCACGCCCCGCTTACGACAGCAAAACTCTGCTGAGATGTTCACAGCAGCGTATGCTACCGGCAGACTATGTTATTTTACCAAGCCCAAGGGGTGGTTCAAAGCCCCTTTAAAGCAATCCAGCATATATATGCATGGATAGTTTGATCTGGTCCTTTTGGCAACTTCTCGCTACTAAATAACTTTGCTCCAAATTTACAACTTTAGTATTGTCGGCAAAAACTTGGGCTGGGGCGGAGTCAAGACACAGCGACGTAGGTCGCCCTGGCTACAATAATGTGACCAGCGCATCGGCATGGCCGCTGTGCCCGCCTGACAACTGCTAGGGCCTGGCGCTACCACTGTGCTGGCACCTCCTTGTCGGCTCTGCCGGGGATTATGAAGTGGCTTGGTTGTTCGTATCATCCACCATGGCCCGAAAAGTGGTTCGCAGCATCCGAACTTTATCATGTTGTAAGCTAATGGTCAATGAAAAGGCTAGAAGGCATTGTTTATGCAAATACTTCCTTCCTGTTAACATTCAATTTGGACAATTTTATTGCTGGTCAGCACATTGGCAATTAAGTTTTTGGATATATTGTTACATTGCAGAAGTCACATATAAAGGTGTATTTACAATATTTACCAGCGAGACAATGATGCATAAACAAGATGGCTCTCGAGACCGATTCCACCTCTACACGTCAAATTGTTGTCTTCTGACTGGCGCCACTCGTGGTTGCGCGGTAACATTACCCCCGCCTGTAGAGGCGCTGTCTCAGCGTTAACTATAAGGGAAATGAACTTGCAGCAAATTAAGGCTTCAGCTGGGATACATGAACAATGTCCGTAGGGACAGCGAGTCCAGCAGAGTTATCTCATAGTTTACAATGCCAAGCTTACGCAATATTGTGTAGGTCCTTGTGTAGCGCGGCAGCAGCTTTTCAGACAAGCCGACCTGGCGACATGGTGTCCACCGCAGGAAAGCGAACGTCCTGATCTCGGCTGTTGTACCAGATCTTCTGTGCGGCCTGTGACTCAGTGAGTCGGGAGCCGGCAATCTGGCGTGCCGCGTGAGCGCAGGTGAAGACGTCTTAAGCATATTCAGAGAGAGTGTTCATCGAGGAAGCACTGTGTCAAAGGGCAAAGAAGAGTGGCAGCCAAACAGAAGGCAAAAGGGTGAAAGGCCAGCAGTCTCGTGGCGGGATGAGTTATAAGCGAAGGTTACGAAGGACAACACACTGTCCCAATCACTGTGGTATTCAGAAACATACATAGAGAGCATTTTTGTCAACGTGTGATTGGGCTTCTCCGTCAATCCGTTTGTCTGCGGGTGGTAGGCGATGGAAAGCTTGTGCTCAGCAGAACAGGAGCAAAGTAAGTCTTTAACTACTCGGGACAAGAAGGTGCGGCCGTGATCAGTATGGAGCTGCCGAGGTGCACCGTAATGGAGGATGTCGTGTAAACGGAAATCTGCAGCCTCAGTTGCACGGCTTGCGTGCGAAGCTCACGTGATAGTGCACCGGGTAGCGTAATCAGTCGCGACAACAACCCACTTATTTCCAGATTTTGACGTTGTAAAAGTCTGAGAAGATTGAGACTGACGTGAAAGAATGGTT
Organism: Dermacentor variabilis; assembly: GCF_050947875.1. Lineage (NCBI taxonomy): Eukaryota > Metazoa > Arthropoda > Arachnida > Ixodida > Ixodidae > Dermacentor > Dermacentor variabilis. The sequence continues at coordinate 119,017,539 of NC_134568.1, read as the reverse complement.
ATGTGGGCACATCGATGGGGTCTAGGCGTTCACTTGAGCACTCATCACGGATTCATGTGCGCCAGTGTTAATCAGTGCTGGGACACTGACGCCATCGACTTAAACGCCCATCAAGTTCTGTTTGGTCGGCAAAGTGATCGGAAGGTTTTGCGGTCGAGTCGTCAATGCAGCGTCACCTATGGGAGCTGCATCGCTTAGTTTTCCGGAGACGGGCATTGGGGCTGAAATCGGGGATGGTGGGCGACGAGCCTGCGGCGATAGGGACGATGGTCGTCAAGCTGGTGGCGAACGGGGCTGGTGGCGTTGGAATGATGATGAGTGACTGTTCCAAGGAGCACAAGCATCATCGTTTGGCTGTTGCAGTGCCAATGGAGGCTTGTAATGACGCTCGCTCTGTTAGAGATGTTAATAACTGGTGAATGGCAGTTGCAGAGGGAAGGAGACGGTACGGTTGTTACAGTGGCAAGCAACGTGGCCATTACGCCGGCAGGCAAACAGATTGACTGATCGTCTGCGGTCCGCTACTCGGCTGGATTTCGGTAGCGTGCAGGATACTGTGGACCAGTCGGTGGACCTGGAGCATAAGACAGCTGGGAAGTGGCAGCGGCACATACAAAATTAACTCCAAAATTAGCGAGTTCTTCGCGGACTATTGCCTGCACAAATGGTGCTGTAGGCAAGTTGTTCGGCTTACGGGGGAGGGAAAAATGGGCTGCAGGAGCCATGGCTTCAAGTTCACGTCACACCATCTGTGTCAGGTCATCTATGATGATAGTCGCTGCACTCCTAGCCTGTCACAAGAGGATGTCGCAGCTGTGTTTGGCAGACGTGCAAATGGCATTGCAATGTGGCCACTCTTGGCCTGCTCAAAGCGTTGACACTCTTTTATGATGTCTTGTACTGTTTAACAATTTTGTCACATGAGCAGGTTGAAAGCATCGTCAGCGATCCCCTTCAGTATATGCCCAACCTTGTCTGACTCAGCTATATCGCTATCGACCTTACAGCACACAGCCAGCACATCCTGGATGTAAGAGACGTATGATTCTGTGGACGTCTGTGCGCGGGTCGCTAGTTCTTTCTTAGCGGCGCTCTTCCGCCTGGCGGGACGGCCGAACAAGTCCCTCAGCTTCTGTTTGCATGTGTCCTAGTCGTTAAGCTCTTGCTCGTGGTTGTCATACCACACCTTTGCCGTGCCTTGTAGGCAGAAGACCAAGTTAGCCAACATAATTATTGGATCCCATTTGTTGTGGGCACCTAACACTCATACGGGGCGATCCAGTCTTGCATGTGGAGGTGCTCGGTGCCGCAGAATGTTCCTGGAACTCGTGGCTGAGCCAGCACAACCGTCAGGGTTGTAGGCATTGATGCGGGCCGTGCCATGTCAGGTCCTATTTCGTCCGTTGTGCTGTCCAGTCTGAGGTGACAACCACTGCAGAGCTCCTTTGTTGTTTCTCGTGGGTACCCTGCACCTCTCACCAATTCAGTACATTGCAGAAGTCACATCTAAAGATGTATTTACAATATTTACAAGAGAGACAATGATGCATAAACAAGATAGCTGTCGAGACTGATTTCACCTCTACACATCAAATCGTCGTCTTCTGACTGGTGCCACACCTGGTTGTGCTGTAACAATATGCGTACCGTAATATCCTGAGATGCCTGACCCCTGAAAGATAACCCACCCCTGACTAAGCTCCTGTCTGAAAGAAACTGAAAATCGCATCACACTGAAAGTTAGCCTACCTCATAGTTTCACTGGATGTTCTCTCAATTTTAGGTGGGCTATTTCTCGGCATTTTACGGTAGTTGTGAAAAGCATGTTCACTTGTTAATGCATGTGACAAGCTGTCACTGCTTTTTCACTGTAAAGCAGGCCTTGAGGCCCTCATTATTTCGAACACATTTCATTGGGCCAGTTAGTGAGACATAGCAAGTACAGCCTATTGGAAAAAGGTTAAGGTCACCTCAACTGACTACTGTCATCAATGGCCAACTGGCTTTTCTGTTTTTCGATAAGCTGTACATGCAGCATGAGCAGACGAGGATACAAAGCTGAGAGACAACTCATTATTTCGAAGTGTGTGAGTTGTCTCGACACCTGACTTGCATTGTATCATTTGCTTGAGTTAAAGGGACACTAAAGGTTAATATTAAGTCAACGTGGACTGTTGAAATACAATCCCGGAAGCCTCGAAACGCTTGTTTCGTTCGAAGAAGAGACTTATTTTAAGAGAAAATGCGTTCTGAAGCATCCACGTACCTCTAGCGCAGTTCAAATCACCCGCCCTTTGATCGAGGAGTATTGACGTCATGGTCTCGTAGTGACGTTGCGCCGTCGGTGAGTAAAACGACTCCCGCAGACGGCGCTACGGCTTTTCTGCACAAAACGCAAACGCGCGGCCAGAAACAGAGCCAAGACAGAGCCGACAGTAGCGCGAAAGCTGAACTGTGGTTATAGTGTACTAGAATAATGTCCTAGTGGCGCAAGCAAGAGGGAGGGGCAATGGGCCGGTTGAAGCAAACGCCAGTAGCCGCCGCCGGTGGTGCTGCTGCGCCTTTTTCTAGCTGCCAGTGCACGGTCGGGCTGGCTCAGACACGCTCTGCGGCTGTTTGCTCCGTGTGTTTTCCGAGCCGTGTTACGTTCAACGTGGTCGTTCTGGTGAAAAACAATGGATTTTTTGAAAAAGTGCCTCCTGTGGTGCATGTACTGCACCACAGGAGGCACGATGCCAAAAAGAAAGACGGACTCCCATTGCTACGCTCCGGGCTACCACAGTGGTTATCCGGGTGCTCCGAAAGTGGCATTGTTCGTTTTAAAGACAGGCTGCGAAGCCTGCCTGAACTTGCTACTGATCACCAAAGAGGCAGCAGGAAATTTGAGGCTTCCAGAGTTTACCCATATGAAAGACAACGGTGGTTTGTTATATCCTGCCTCCCCTCCTTACCAGTTTGTGGTCAACTTGGAGAAAAACTTCACAGCTTGTTTTAGTCTTCTTGAGTTGCACGCAGACAGTGTTTTAGATGTTTTAGATGTTGTTAAAGCAAGGTGGCAGCATCAGCTTGGCTGCCCTGATCACTGCGAATCTACGACAGCAGAACTCACTGCCTTCTAATTATCAATAGAAGGCAGTGAGTTCAATCTAATTATTCATTATCCATTACCCTATCTTTGTTTTCCTCAACTCAGAGCCGCAGTCACCCACTATTTCATACTTCAGCTACGTACTGAACAAAGATGCCTTTTTGGAATCTGTGACTAAAACTGACTGGTCTGCTGTCCTTGAACATAATGATCCACAAGACGCCTTTTCTCAGTTGTCCGCAATTTTGTTATCATTAATCAATTCACATACCGTCAAGAAAAAATGCAAGAAAATCCTCTCCCTTCCTCAAAACCCTTGGTTAAATGCTAGCATACTAGCCAATATGCGGAAACCTTGTGGGGGTTCCACTCTGCATGCGGCTAGGGCTGAAGGCGAGCTCCAGATCTAGCCCCACGTAGTCGCTTTGTGTTACTCCCCAACCCGTAGCGCGGGAATCGTGGCTACGTCGGGTTCGAACGAATAAGGCAACCAGTGGTGTCAACTGTAAGAACGTTTATTTCTACCGGCAATAAAGAACACTGGCAGAGGGACGTCCTCTTTGTAATAGTAATAAATAGGCTGGCCTCGTTGCCCGGGATAGTCAGGCAACGTGGTCACTCACGGGTTGCGGCAGGTACTCCAGTCCGGCAGGTTAGGGGTCCGGCCTCAGAGAGAGAGGGTCTCCCCCGGTCGCGCTGTTTTGTACCTTTTTACCTGGGCGAGGGGAATAACCTCCTCGCCCGTCAGCTACCTGCCCACGAGTCGGGGAGGAAGGGTGCGCGTGCGTCGCCAGAGCGAGGGAGAATCGGGAGAGGGCATAGTGCGCCTCTTCCCTGTCTATGCCGGCTCTCGACGCGACGGCGCGGGGGGGAAGATGGGCGCGTGTGCTCCCCACAACCTGACAACATGTATAAAAAAACTAAAAGGCAACTTTTTAATGTTGCCCTCTCTGCACGATACAAAAAATTTTGCAACGCACTCAACAGCAAAATAAAGAATGCGAGGAAGAGCTACTATGAGCACAAACTTGGTCAGTCTGGCAGCAACTCAAGACAAAAGTGGCAAGTTTTAAATTCCTTTTTGCGCAGAAATGAACAACTCTCATCTATCGATACCATCACAAATGATCACATTACATATGATCAACCATTTGAGATAGCAAGAGCGTTCAGTGATGCGTTTTTTCCGGACAAACCAGTCATCAGTAGCCATCCTTTGTCACTGAATCGTGTGCCGCGTTCATTTTTTCTTTACCCTACAACTCCCCATGAGGTTCTTGATGTCATTCGCAAGCTGAAAGTAACCAGTGCCGGTCTTGATGATATTCATCCTAGTAACATAAAACTAGTTGCTCATCTCATATGTGATGTTTTATGTTTTATTATGAATTTAATATTCAGGACCGGCATTTTTCCATCTGAGCTGAAACGTGCAAAGGTAATTCCAGTTTTTAAGAGAGGCTACTAACAAATTACCGCCGAATATGTATACTGCCATTCTTTAGTAAAGCGATTGAAAAGTTGACTGTTACTCGATTAACCAATTACCTGCCTAAATTTAATATTCTTTCCAATTCTCAGTATGGTTTTCGTCCTGGCTATTCGACCGACTTTGCTCTTATCTTCCTAGCGGATCGCTTAAAGGAAGCTATTGATAAAGGGTATTTTGCTGGTTCAGTTTTTATATTTTACGAAAGCTCTAGGCATAACTGGGCCAGCACTAATGTTACTACGAACCTACCTGCAGGATAGACATAACATAGTTGAAATTTCTAATGTTTTTTCCGAAGCTAAGGTTACTAACCTAGGGGTACCACAGGGTTCTATTCTGGGACCTTTATTATTTTTAATTTACATTAATGATCTGCCTGACTGTCTAACATCCTCACAATGTGTGTTGTATGCTGACGACACACCCATAATTAACTACGATAAAAATATTTCGTCCTTAGCTACTAAACTAAATAATGACTTGGCTAAGGTTACAAACTGGTGTATAAATAATAATCTTGTTATTAATCCCTTGAAAACCAAGTTTATTGTATTTAATTCCCCCCAGAAACCATCTTGTTCAGTTCCATTGCTGATTCTTGGTTCCCATTTAATCCCTTATAGCACTCATTGCTCATTCTTAGGGGTAGAACTAGACTCTAACCTCAAGTTTCATTATCATGTCTCGAATATTAAAAAGAAAGTTGCTTACGGCATTCGGTTACTGATTAGAGCCTGCCAATTCTAACTGTTCTACACTTGTGCCGCTATATTACGCTTTTATACACTAACACATTAACTACTCGTTAATATGTTGGGGAAATACATATAATACTCACCTCAGTTCACTTCAAACTTTGCAAAACCAAGCAATTAGAATAGTCACCTCTAGTCCCTGTAATACTAGCGCTCTCCCATTGCTACACCGTAATAACATTCTGTCTGTCAAAGAAACTGTGTTGTATAATCTGGGTATATTTATTTTTAAGTTATTGAATAACGAAGTTCCTGCATGTATAATTCCTAAAACATGCCGGATAAACACTAATGTCACTAGATTTGCTTTGCACAATAATCTAATTTTACCTCAGGTACGCACCAGCTATGGCAAACAATCAGTTCATTTTGCTGTTTTTTCATTTTGGAATTCCATACCACTTTGCGTCAATACTTCGCGTTCAACATCCGTATTTAAAAAACATCTGAAGAATTTTCTTCTAACAGAAAATATTTAACATTAACTTCTTTTTCTTTTCTTTTTTTTCTCTTTTTTCTTCAGCCTTATTACTTCAAGTATTCTGCTGTTCTGATACCTTTCTTTTTTATTAATAGTCATGTGTATTTAGAAGTTGTTTTGTTGTTGTTTCTATCGTTGCATTTATGGTCATGTATATTTGAAATTCTTTTTTTTTGTATTGCATGTTTGGTTAAGATGTCCGTTACTGTTCAATTCGTTTAGTAGTTCATTTGGTTTTGCTGCATTTGCTCCTTGCAATTGTATAATTTCCTTCGTTAGATTTCTTGTAACTAACTCGTAATCTTGTTTTGCATTCTCCAATACTTACTTTCTTCCATGTTTGCTTATATATGATTTTAATGCAGTTCAAATTGTTGCTTTAGAAAATGCATATTTATAAATAACAGGAGGTCCCGATACAGTCATTGACTATGGGACCTCCTTCTGTATATTATTTTTTTTTATGACCTGTAATCTATAATGAATAAAATCAATTTCAATTAAGCATGCAGTAAAGGGGGGAGGGGCACTTGAATAATTCTGACCATGTGTGGTTTTATAACCGGCAACAACACGGATATTTTTGCATTTTGCCACCATGAAAATGCAGCCAACGAGACCATGCTTACCAGCGCAACGCCGAAGTCGCTACACACTTTCGTGTCATTCGTGATAAGCATGCGATTTAAATGGAGTAAATATAGCTGCATAGAAGCGAAACAGGCTCAGATATACCGGCTTGAAAGCCGGTATATCTGAGCCTGGATGAGCAAAAATGAGCTCGGTGAATTGCCAGCTGGCACAGGCGATGCCACGAGCGTAATCAAAGCGCCGGATTTCGCTAGCAGACGAAGTTGTCAATGCTACAGTATCGATGTGGCCTTCAAAAACTTCCTTTACACAACCTGTCCGTGGTGTGGAGCTAAACCAACATTATACCACATTACATGGGAGTGTACAAGAAACCAGGCATTCCACAAACACAAAACACCAAGTGTGGAGCAATGGGAGAGCTGGCTCACCAGCCGCGAGCTAGAGGCTCAAAGAGCTCTAATAGCGCACGCGTGCGAGGCGGCCCGGCTCGGTGGAGCCCTGGACCAGGGGCCCATCCATGGCTGAAGAGGACCCAAGCTTCAAGAATGAAGACTTCGGCCTCGACCCGCTAAAACCTTAGAAAAAGTCAATAAAGTTTTCCATTCCATTCCATTTACACAATACTTTGTTAAATACAATCCTTGTCTGTCATAATGAAAGAATCATGTCCGTAAGAAACGCTTAGAAAAGCGGACCGCCTCAAAAGTAGCCATTATGAGAGCAGCAGGTCTGCTAGAAAAGGTTGCAGTGGCGACACCTGGTGGCGTCAACGGAAAGGGGCATGCGTGCTCCTTCCCGGTCGTGTCATTAGGACATTCTAGTACACTATAACTGTGGTGGCTAGCGGAAGGGAAAGCGCACGACGATAAGCTGGTTCTTTATTTTATGACGCCAACTTCGACGCTCGTTGCAATGGATGACCCTGACAACAACACATTAGCTCGCGACGCTGGGCTCGAGTTCAGCGATTTAAGCACTGATGAACTTGACCTGCTGTTGAGGGCTCGCGCTGCCGGCGTCGTTGCGTACTACTACGACGACGGCCTGCTTTGAAAGGCACTTCACGCAACTTCAGTAAGTCGGCGTTGAACTCGTAATCCTCTGGAGGAAAGTGCAGCGAGCACACTACGTGATTTTTCTGCTCTTTGCCAGCGCGCTGTGGCAATGGTACGGGACTTAACCACTTCGAACGGAGAGGTTCAGTCGTTGGCACACAGTGATAAGTAACATTGGATTCGCCGCTGCAACTGCCCTTGGCCAAGTTCCGCAGACCGTTCGCACATCCCAGGACATCACATGGACGTGACATTCTCGCTGCTTGTTCCAAATGCAAGTTTCGCGAGCCAGCAGGACCACCGCAGCACGACGCGATAAAGAAACAACTGAAACTCCAAAGCGCGCACGGTGCAAAGCCGAGCGCGCAAAGTCGAGCGCGCAGAGTCGAGCGAAAACGAAACCTTTCGATCACCCATACGTCAAAATGTAATTTTTTCTTAGAATCAAATAGAAGTAGACAAGTAGCATTTTCTTCTGTCTTATAATCTGATGAAATTATCTTTTTAATACGAGTAGTTGAGTACTAGTGACATAAATTATGATGAGGAGTGCTTTCGTCATCGGGCTAGTACCGGAATGTCGCTGGGGGGTCTCAAATCGTGTCATGCATTTACCTCAATTTCTCGGTTACTAAAGCTTTGTTTGCGATTATATTGATGCCTTAGACGTTCTAGAGCATTGCTTTATCACTTTAACTTGACTTTCTGGTAACCTTCAGTGTCCCTTTAAAAACAATAGACCATCTTCCTAATTTGCAAGTGCACTTTCTTTGTGTTGCAAATTTGCGTAACTAATGGTGGCACAGGTTGTGGCTCAAATGAAGATGAAGTAGTAGCTGCACGTGCTGGGGCTTGTCTCTTGTGCATGGTTTCATCGCAAGATCCATGTCTACATTTTCCGTGTCGCAAGACAAGCAAAGAGCGCTTGTATTCGCTGATTTCAGAAATGACTACACTGCTATTATCTTTGCTAACTGTCTTGAGGGAAAGTGAGATTTACAGGTATGAAAAGAGTCTATGGTTATGTTTCTCAGCTTTTTTTATGAAATAGAGGTGTGCTTATATAATTAACACTTGTCTTGTTTTCCTTGTCAGCACTATAATTTGACAGTTTGATAACTTGTATAGTCTGCCTGGCACTGCAAAATTTGAATTAGCCAGCCTTTACTGTACTGTACTTCATGACTGCTTCATACTAGCAAGCACATGAAATTCTCTGGTCTGGTGCCTTGCTGAATCCAGTACTATTTATATTGATTCAGACCACAGCAGCTGTGGATCCTGAACCCGAAGAAACTCCTCGTGCGTCGAGAGCCTGAGAAGGTGGTCCCAACAGGCACTGAGTCAGAGGCCTTGTTCTCGGTACCTAAAGAGCTGGCCAAGAGTGGAGGTGAGTGGAGAGGCTCAGCTTGCTTGATAGTAATGCTTAGTGATTTCAGCCATCGTGGTGATGAAAGTTTTGGTTTCTCTGAAGTGAAGTAATTCAGGAAACTGCTTTATCTCAAGAACTTGATCATTACAATATGCCTGTGAAACTAGCCAAAGCAGCCCATGCGGTGTTAACCATTGTTTGTAGTAGTATGTTATTTTTGATTTTTTATGAGCTGAAGGCTTATGCAGCAGCTCAGACCACTTAAAATGCGACTGCTTATTGGGCAAGACCAGATATAATGCGATGTTTTCCAACTCCCATTGACCCTCCCACAGAACACAATACATGCACATAACACTTGAAGTGCAGCCATGCAAGATGAAATATTGGTTATGATGCGGCTGCCAGTAAGTGAGACGCGTGAGGACCCTGGGGGAAGAAACACCATAGGCAGTTCGTGGCATTGACCTTTGTGAAAGCAAATCAGAAGAAAACTTTAATCAACGACTTCTCTCCCTTCTCTATCTCACAAAGTAATCCAAATGTTTAACTGCTTATCAATGACCTTCACTTGCTCAGAAGGCAGTGAAAATCAAGCACATGTTAAAAAAGGTGGTGCTTTGTTGTCTTGCAGACAGCCTCAGCTCTCTGGAAAAAGTACCAGAATGCTTCATCTGCTATGATGCGGAAAGGACTGATGCAGGACCCCTGATTCGCCCGTGCAACTGCAAGGGGGATGTCTCTGTTGTGCACCATGACTGCCTTCGTACCTGGCTTATTGAGGTAGGTACTTCAATGCCTTTTTGAAGGGGGGACATGAATTTGAGAACTTGTTTTCTTATTCCTTAATGGATGTTCATGAAAATTGACTCAGATATGCAGAATATATCTGTAGAGGATCCGATTCCTGCGCCGCCGTCATGAACGTCTGCACAACGAGCGGATGTTTGTTTGCAGCGCAGGCCTCCTCGTTGTGGAAGGCATGTACAATAAAGGCTCAGTTTCACCACCGCTCGGCTGCCCGCCAGTTGCGCTCAAAGTTCATTCTCTCTCTCTGCGCGCGTCTGTCTATAGCGGATGCATTTCGCGCCCCTATAGCCTGGTGACCCGGACGTAGCAAGTACATGCGATGGAAGACGAAACGAACGCTACAGCGTCCAGCAATGATGCCCCGGCTCCTAAGCCCCAGTCACAGTGACAGCCGACATCCCTGCCCCCAGCGCTGCCATCGACGCCATTTCCAATGCCCAGCTGCGGCTGGCGCCGTTTTGGCCGAAGAATCCCGCCGTGTGGTTCACGCAAGTAGAAGCCCTCTTCGATCTGCAGCGCATCACATTGCAACGTGTGATGTACCTGCACATCGTCTCAGCACTTTCCTCCGAGGTAGCTGATGAGTTGTGCATCGTGAGAGTCCCGTCATGAGAGCCCCGCATCCGGTCGCACCCTACAACCATTTCAAGGCCATAGTGCTCACATGCAAAACCGTGTCCGAGAGAAGCCGCTTGCAGCAACTGCTTAACGCAGAAGAACTTGGCGATCACCGACCGTCGCAGCTATTACATCGGATGCGACAGCTACTCGATGACTATACCCAAGACGCCGAGAGTCCACTATTGCGTGAGCTATTTCTGCAACACTTGCCTCAGACACTTGTCGTGGTTTTGGCAACTGCGGATGATGTGCCTCTTGACAAACGGGCAGAGCTTGCGGACTGCGTCAATGACTACTCCGGCGCAAGCTCCGCAGTATCCTCGACCACTGTCACATCAGACCTCGAGGCCCGGCCATCTCGCCTCGAGGAGAAAATTGACCGGCTGATAGACACAATGCTAGCAGTGCAGATGTACACACCTCGTCGCTCTCCACTGGCTAGGGGTGGCTCACGTTCGCGTTCCCGCCCAAGACGCACTTCCAACGGCTTCTGTTGGTACCACACCAGGTTCGGCGCCAGCGCTTCCAAATGTCGACAGCCTTGTTGCTGGCAAAGAAACATGGAAGCGAGTCACTAATGACGGTGCGTGACTTGACCGCTACGCGAAGCCGCCTATTCTACATCACAGACAGGATCGCAGGCCATCGCTTTATGTGGACACTGGTGCAGAGGTGAGCGTCATTCTTGCCTCCCGCCTCGACCGACACCGTTGTCCGAGGACTGCGCCTTTGCAAGCTGTGAATACATCCACAATCGCGACATATGGCCAACGCTCCCTCACCATTTACCTGGGCCTGCATCGCATATTTCGGTGGATTTTCATCCTCACCGATGTGCGCTTCGCCATACTAGGTGCGGACTTTCTTATTTTGGTTTGAACGTGAATCTCCGCTCTCGTCAACTTGTGGACTGTACGACCAGCCTCTCCGTGCAAGGTATCCTTGCACCGCTGTTCGCCTCTACGCAAGCAGCTCCGCATATGCCATCATCAGAATTTGCCTCTGTCCTGAATTTACCAAACCTGAATTTCCTGAATTTACCAAACCTAGCAACCTGCAACTTCCGGTGCGACACATTGTGACGCACCTCATCATCACCACGGAACTCCAGCGTCCTGCAAGCCACGACGTCTTGCTGGAGACCGTCTCGCCACAGCTCACAGAGGATTTGACCACATGCTGCAGTTAGGCATAATCCGCCCATCGTCAAGCAGCTGGTCATCTTCCCTGCACATGATGCCCATGCGTGGCGCCCTTGTGGAGACTATCGTGCATTGAATTCTCGCACCACCCCCAACTGGTACCCGCTTCCACACAGCCGCCGCCGTGAACGTCTGCACAACGAGCGGATGTTTATGTTTGCAGCGCCGGCCTCCTCGGCGTGGAAGGCACATACAATAAAGGCTCAGTTTCACCTCCGCTCGGCTGCTCGCCGGTTGCACTCAAAGTTCGTTCTCTTCTCGCTGCGCGCATCTGTCTATAGCGGATGCATTTCGCACCCCTATAACATCCCTGAGGATTCCATAAAAGTTTTTGAGGGATATCGTGAGAACATTTTATTCAGCAGAATTTTTCACCTTTGCACTTCCTGGAAGGCCTGGGGGAGCTTAAAAAAATGCAATGGAAGACTCCTTGAATATTGACTGCATAGCTAAATGTGTGCTGAAGGGCGCGACATTGTTTTGTTTTTCCTTTTTTCTTTCTTTTTTTGCAACACGAAATGTTTGGGTTGTAATTTTTTTCATTATCCTCGCCTTAGGCACACTTTTGACGTGAATGAATAGCCACATCATAAATTTAGAAAAACGCAAGCTAAGACAGCGAGAAACCAAGGAATGTGACAAAAAAAAGGCAGTGGCAAAATAGGCCATAAAAAAGAAATGGCTTCGAAAACAGAGCACGAAGGCAAAAAGACAGTTTTGAGAAAATGGCTCCCAAAGTTGCGCCTTCTTTTCAGTTCACTAAAAGGCATCAAATGTAGTTTTTGGTGTGTCTCGTGATGCAGAGATTCTTGAACATGTGGCTTCTGCTCTGGTGTGTCTTCGTTCCCCACCTTTATTTTTATTTCTTCCTTTCTTTTCTTTCCTCTTTTTTTTTGTTAATGTGGCATTCTTTACTGCTGCTCTACATAGAGCATGGTGCCTGGGTTTCAAATCAAGTGAGCCGCAGAACTCCATGTGGACACGAACATAGCTTGAGTGTTGTTCCTGCAGACTGCCTCATTCATACAGTGAACTCTCACTTGAGTGAACTTCAAGGGACCGAAGGACATAGTTTACTTAACTGAAAGTTCACTAACCTGAATGTTCACTAGACCAACATAAGACATGGCATACAAAGTCAAAAGTTTGAAGTGCAATTCATGGATCAAAAGACATGGGATCCATAGTGTTAGAAATGTGTGAAATGAAATTTGTACATATCAAGCAGTACAAGGTTCATAACAGTTATAATGCTGCCTTTCTCACTTAGCACAAAAATCTGTATTCTTGTACTTTTAAAGCACAGGAAGTAACAAAACTGTCGAAAAAGTCAATGTTTTTGTACACTTCTGGCACAGTTTGCTGTTGAGACACAAAGTCTCTCAACTTTCCAATGTACCCTACAACCTCAGCTACAACCTCATCCCTCCAGGTTCTCGCTGCCTCTTGGTCGGCATCCTTGCTTTCACCGCAAATCGTTTGCCACACGATCACATGCCTATCCCGAAATCGTGTAAGCCATCCACTGCTTGCTTCGAAGCCGCGAACGTCCAGAAGAAGAGCAAATTCCTTCGCTTTGCCCTGTATCATCGGGCCGGACACTGGAATGTTTTGAGATCGTACGTCGCGAAGCCATACCGCAACGGCACCATCCACTTCTTTGAAGTACCCCGTGCAGAGTTGTTTCCTGGCGGAATTCATCGAAGTTTCTCCTTCAAGCTTCGATTTTTGTTTCTCAATTGTTGACAACGTCGACGGCACAATTGCATAGTCCTTTGCAACGTCCACTTGTCTTTGACCGTTGTCCAGGCGCTGAAGGATTTCCAGCTTGTCCAAGAGAGACAACCGCTTCCGTTTCGTCGCACTTATCTCGAAAGTGGGCACGCAAATTGCCATTGTTACCTAAAACTGGAAGGCTGAACGGAGCCGATGAAAAACACACCACGTGGGTCGTAAAAATAAGCCTGTGTCCTGTGAGCGAGTTCGTTAAACTGAAACATTGACTGTTCCCAAATTCGTTTAAGTGAAACATTTTTGTATAGAATCTATAAGAAAACTGCCGGGGATTTTTAAAAAGTTCGTTATTCTGAAATATTCTATAAACCGACGTTCGTACAACTGAGAGTTTACTGTAGTAGTCTCCAGTGCAATCAGCGATGCATTTTTTTCTTTTGGTAGAAACGACCATATCACTGAATGAAGGCTCTCGGCAGCCTTCAGAGTCATCTTCTATTGACATTGCGTGTGGAGCTTAGGAATCAGAGAGCCACTGATAGGCAGCGATGCAGCTGCCAGGTGCTTTTCCAGCTTGTACTTTTGTCATCACCTGCTCTTAAACAACTAACTCTGCTCCTTTTGCACGAGAGGTACGCCGACCACGTACATAATTATACTGATGGATCGGTAACTCTCCAGTGTTCCTCTGGAGCCGTGGTTTTCCCAGTGAAAGCCACCACCATCAGTTTCAAGACGTGTCACCCAACGACACCAATGGCTGCAGAACTTGCAGCTCTTTGCTCTGCACTTCATCTTGTCAGCCAAGAACAACCTCGAAGATGGACAATATTCAGTGACTCGAAGGCAGCACTGCAGTCTTTGCTATCAGCCCTGCTGCATGGACCACACAAACAACTGGTATTTGAGATTAGAGAACTAATCCATACCTTGACTGAGAAAGGACACCATGGGACATTTCAGTGGCTTCCAAGTCACTGTGGTGTCATAGGTAACGAACACGCCAAGAACACTGCTTGATCGGCTTTTCAAGACGACGAAGAGTAGCCGATACCGTTATCAAGGACAGATGCTGCTAGCAAACTTCGAATGCTCACCCATGATATCATGTTCTCCTTGCGGAACGCAGGAAGTTTTCAAAACAACCGGCTGCACAAGCTAGACTCATCTCTATGCCTTTGCATTCCAGCTGGACGCTGCCGTCGCGAAGCTACCCTGCTTTGTCGAATATGGCTAGGGGTGGCTTTCACTAAGTCCTTTGCATTCCAGATCGGATGGGCCGACGACGCCTCGTGTGATGACTGTGGTAGCGAGGAGACTCTTCAACATCTTCTCTGTGACTGTCCTCATTACAATTTACAGAGACTATCGCTCGCAATCGCGATAGCACGCTTTGACCAAAGACCTCTAACAGAGGAAGTTATTTTAGCATGCCGACATCACAAGCCATCGCAGCTGATGGCGACGAAGGCATTGTTGCAGTTTTTAAGGGCAACAGAATTGGACAAGCAGCTGTAGCCTGAACAGATGCTTATAGCGCTGCAAGTGGTACAGTGCTGTGCGGTGACAGTGATAGACTGTGATTGTATGTCTATGCTCCTTTCTTTCTTTTATCTCTACTTTGCCATCACTTTACCTCCCTCTCCCCTCTCTTCCCAGCATAGGGTAGCAAACCGGATCTTCCCATCTGGTTAACCTCCCTGCCTTTCCCCTTTCCTCTCTCTCTCTCTCTCTCTCTCTCTCTCTCTCTCTCTCTCTCTCTCTCTCTCTCTCTCTCTCTCTCTCTCTCTGTGTACTTTTGTGTGGTACCTCACTTCTGCAGCCTGGTGTCTGCGCCTGGTATCTGCACCAGCTAAAGGGGGCCTAGTGAATAGAGCTCATGATGAGGTTCTCTTTATTAAGGGGTGGTATGATAGATAATGTTTCGAGATATTGGGACAGTATGATAAAAGAGGCAGCATGCAGTGTGCTTGGTCACGAGTCTGAGGTGCTGATGAGGGAAATGCGTAGCCGTAGGCCAAAGGAGTTAGCACGCAGTGTGATTAGTTGTGCAGTCGGAGGCACCAATGCACAAAATGCTTAGCCGTGGGTCCAAGGAGTTGGCGTGCGTTGTGCTTGATCACAGAGTCAGAGACGCTGATGCGTGAAATGCTTAGCCACATCTCCAAGCATTGCGTGCTCTATGTGCTTCCAAAGCACTGATGCTTGAAAGGCTTAGCTGTGGGTCCGAGGATTTTGTGTGTGAAGCTTGGTTGCAAATTCTACGTCACTGATGTTCAGTAAGTTTAGCCACGGGTTTAAGACATTCACAGACAGAATGATCGTCTGTGCTTCTGCCAGGTCCGTGTAGCACATGTTGTGACACTCGTTGAGATTACAGTTGTTGAGATGTTGAGAGGTCGCGAGGTGCAAAGTGCAGACAAAGCCCCTACGGATCGAGCACTGGACCCATGGCAAAGCATGCTGAAGTCGTGTGGTAGGCGTAGCCAATCAATCACTTCGGAACGACCTTCAGTTATTTGCTTTTTGTGCGCTTCTTTCTGTGTGGAGGAGGTAGCTGAAGCAGCAGATTTTAAGACAGAGAAATGTGCTTTCTCACAAAATCAAGATGACGGCACTCAGCTTCGCTGTTCCAGAGATATTTTGCCTTGAAAAAAATTTTGTAAAAGTTATTTTTGGGAAATGTTTCATTAACTTAGATTATACAGTAACTCTTTTATAGCATTTCTATGTGGTTTACAGTGAAGATATTTTGAAATTAGATTGAGACAATGTTGAAGAAACTGAAAATGTGATTTTAAAAAGGTATTTTTTTTTTTGTGATGCGAAAGCCGTGTCCCCTCTTAATGTTTTGTACTGAATATGGAAAGGGCCTACCATGACCAAAACAATGTGGTGTAGTTGTTTTGACAAGCACTTTGCAGTGGCACCCATTCTCTATTACGTTTTTTAAGCATGAAATGCTTTTAGCTCCCGTTGTCGGTGGTTTTCAAGTGACCTTGAGCCGAAAGCCAGAGCCTTTATCCGGGTTTATTGCTCCCACTCTGTCAGTCTGTTGTCAAATGTTTATATAAAACTTGTTGCATGATAGAAATGGCCAACTCTAACTTCCGTTTTCTTGCTGATGAGCACAAGGTCATGGGTTTGATTCCTGGCTGCTACTGCCACATTTCAACGGGCACAGAACAGGAAAAAAAAAAAAAAACCTCATTTGTACTGCGCTTTGGGCACACGTTTAAGAACCCCAGGTGGTCAAAATTGATCTGAAGCCTTCCACTTTGGTGTCTCTCATAGCCCCCTGTGTTGCTTTGGGACATTAACCCTGATCAATCAGTCTGTTCTTTTGCAAGTACAAAGTGGGAACACGGCTCACTAAAGGTGGGACACAATTTCCCACATGCATAATGTGCAGGTATCACTTTGCTGTTCAGTTTTAGTGTTTAATTTTGTTCAATTGTTTAGAGGATGCTGCCAGCACAAATTCATGGTTTGCTGCTCGGGCATCATAATAAGCAGGGCTGTGCTTGTTTATATGTGCACAGAGGAGTTATACATGTACTTCCAATATAGCATGAGGGGGCTACAGTGCCCCTCTGCAGTGCCCCTCTGGCACCATTGTTTTCGTGCTATTTCAAGCAACTTGGCGATGGGAATGCTTGGGAACACCTCCTGTTAGCAGTTCAGCAGAATAGCATTACCTACTTTCACATAGGTAAAAAGAAAATAATAAATTTTCAGGTTTTATGTGCCAAAACCACATTATGATTATGAGCCACACTGTAGTGGGATTTTTGGCCATCTGGAGATCTTTAATGTGCACCCAATGCATGGCGTACGAGTGTTTTCGCATTTCTCCCCCATTGAAATGAGGCCACCATGACCTGGATTTGATACCGCGACCTCTTGCTTAGCAGTGCAACACCATAGCCCCTAAGCCACCATGGTGGGTACTTTAACATAAGTAGCTACCGCTATGTACACCTGTGAGCAAAAGTATGCAGACCATAGGGTCGACAAAAAAAATGAATTTCTTCATAAGTAACATGCATTAACTGAAATTGACGAGTATACAGTCGAACCCGACTATATCGAACCCGTTTACATCGAATTATTCTATATATCGAACAATTTCTGGACACGATATAGTTACAATGAGTATATATTGCAAAAATTATGCTTACATCGAACAAAAATAGCAGCGACACCCGATATATCGAACGTCAAGCGGCGGAAAGTGCCCCCGGAAGTTGGCTTTCCCTCGCGGTGGCGGAGAAAACGCGGCTGCGCGGCTTCATCCAACCGCTCTCCCTACCGTGACCGCGCCCGACCGCGCTGCCTCGGACGAGCCGTCGGCACCCCCCTTGCAAAAAATGATCCTGACCCGCCCACAGCGCTTGCTCAGACAGCCAATCAGATGCTCTTGTGCCCTCGTCATGCAAGATGGCGAAAGTTCGACTCACACGCCCAAATTGTTAACTCCCTTGTTATCATTATTATTTTTAGGCACCTAATTAAACCGCCCGATTCTTGGCCAATCCCCCACTGTGGGTACGTGCCACGGCCACTCAAGACAACAACAACAACAACAACGACTTGTCTCGCTGTTTTTGTGTGCGCCTTGTAGGCCTTCTCCCAGTGTTGCCGTGATGAAGCGGAAGAATTTGCCTTTCGTCGTGAAGCTCGCAATCATAAATCGTGTCAAATGCGGTGAGAAGTCGGATGTCCCCGCAGAGCACAAGATTCCGAGGAGCACTCTCGGCTCGATCTTGAAGAATAAGGGGGAGATTAGGGCTAAAGCGTCCAAACTCGCGACCCGGTGCCCGTGGCGCCCGACCCGTACGCACGGCCGTGTACGAGTGGTTAATCTGAAATTGCTTCAGCCGTGCCGACTTTTGCATGCTCGGTGATGACTAAATCCTGATGAATGCGAAGAAGCCGTTGCTGATGTTTCCGAAGTTCGGAGCAAGCTCTCAGAATTTCCGGAAGCTGTTGACGAATCAACGGTGGACGAGTTTGTGAGTGCAAATGATGGTGTCGCGACTACGGGAGAGCCCGAAAACGAAGACTACATTGCCAACATCGTACCGAGCACAAGTGAAAGTGGGCACAATGAGGAAAGCAACGACGGTCCTTGGCCCACATCCTCCGAAGTGATTGGTGCGCTCGCACTAGTCCGGTGCTTCTGCGCGAATGCGGAAAGTTGCGGCCTCAGCTGCTCAGACTCCTTAATGTGGAAAAGTGCGTGCGTCGCAGGCAGCGAAATTGCCAAAGCAGAAGGAAATGCAGGACTATTTCGTGCGAAACTAAGCTAGTTTAATCAATAAAGTGATTTTATAAATGGTATGTGCTTTTATGACATCCAATTATTTAGCAGACTTATATCGAATTATGCTCTATATCGAACTGATAGGCATTTTTTTGCGAGTTCGATATAGCCGGGTTCGACTGTACTGGAAAGTTCACAACGCCATCTTTGGACTGCAGTCCTCAATTTCAAATTGCATTCAGAGGCAGAGGAGAAAATCGGCTTTACTGCACTATCCCTGGCCTGTATATGTCACAGGTGTACCTCACATGTACCCTGCTCACAGGTGTACCTACCATAGATAACTATTCACTATAAGCTGTTACCCCACTTGGCTTTTCGCAGTAATTTGTTTTTTATGGCTTATTGCTGCCACTGTGATTACCTCTTTGCTATGGGGTCCACAACTCCAGAGCAGCGTCCTTTCCCAAAGTTGATTATGGAACGAAGTTCGTACAGTTTCGAATAAAGACAGACATTTTGAGTAACAGTAAAGCACATTGTAGTATCTTTCACAAAATTTCAGTATACAGCAGAACTTCGTGACAGTGAATTCTTTGGGACAGGAAAAAATTACAAAAAAAAAGAAAGAACTGTATGATTACCTTTGGTATAGCCGTAGCTCACCATTTTGACTTTCTGTAACTAGGATAAGAATGTTATAAGCATAGTTGGTTAATTCTGTTCAAATATCTGTTCAAGCAAATGTACATTCTTTGTTGAAACACAGATTTCACATCTATGGTTTTGCCCATACATTTCATTGTCTGAGCGTGGGCTTCGTAAGGCTGCTTTGGTTGTTGAGAAGAGACGAAACCTTCCTCTTTGACATGTTGAACAGTTCACTGGCAGAATACAACGCTGACGCTTGTAAATAAACACTCAGCAGCTTCACAGAGGCAGTTTCTGGTACCAAAGGCTGCACGAACCTGTTGTTACTGCACAAGATGCAGACCAAAGGAAAGAGGGGCTGCTGTAGTTTATTTATTTTGTTTATTTATTTAACTTCAAAGCCAGAGCTTTACAGACAGGAGTAGAAAAATAAAAACAAAACAAGCAATTACGACAGTGCAGTCGCAATATTCGTTATCGATGACAGTCTTGAAGGAGGTGACATCACTGATCTGAGCAACAGAAACACAGGCGGGTGGTTTCAGTCAGTGCCATATATCAAGATAAAGGAATTGGCATATGAGTTGGTGCAGCTGCAGGTACGCCAACTTTGAACATGTGGTCATTCCGGGCTGAAATGGTGGGCGGTAAAGGGTGTCTCAGAGAGTTGGAAATATGCAATATCTTTCAACTTATTATATTACAGTTGAATCTCGATAATTCGAACTCAAAGGGGCCAAAAAATTTGTTCGAATTAAAAGAAAGACTTGTTCTCGAAGTATTTGTACTCCATAGCATGATGCACGAACGGTATGAGTCGTGAAATATTGCGGCGCACAATCGCACAGTGAACAAGGACCACGAAACTGCCTACGCCGCCGAATGCTCGCTTTCTGACAACAGCAGAAAACAAAACTTCAAGGAGCAATCTGGCGCCGGCGCTGAGGCGGGCACGCGCGCAGACCATCGAAGGTGAGGCAGTTACCAGGGAGCTGAGTGGGAGGGCGAGGAGAGCGTAGTTGCTAGGAAGGGTGGGAGAGAAGCGGATTTGCTCTCCTATCAGCTTGATGGATGGCGCTAATTACCTCTGCCACCTTAAAGCCCCCACCAGACGTACATGTTGTAACGCTACTCGTGCATCGTTTGGGTTTGCACCCTTTTCCTCCGTTGAGCACGATGAGACGTCGAGTGAGCGCGCCGTGTGCGAACTCGTTACGTGTACGTCTGATTGGGGCTTAAGACTGCCACCGAAGCAGTGGAGTTGCCGAGGCTGGACTGGGCTTTCCCCGCTGCTCCCCTCTGCATGCTCACATGCTTTTTCCTTCGTCTGCTGACAGATCAGCACTGCGGTTACGTTCTTCGTCCTGCGTTCTTAACGCATCATGTCTTATGAAGATGACGAAATCATTTCCACTGATCATAATCATGTTGGTGCTCTCCCTTCTATTGCGGCATCGCCACGTTAAAAAGACAATAAGAATGTGGTGCTGGGTGTCACCTTCATGCCCTTGTATTCAGGGTCTGTGTTGTCATACAGAATCCGGTATGGCGCATTGTCTCCAACAATCTTTTCATTGGGACGTGTTAGTTCAGACTCGTCATTGTAAAAAACAAGTGCGAATGAGACCAAACGAAGCCAACCAAAACAAGTTTAAGAGAGAGCTAACGTGAGCAGATGATGGTACAAAACAAGTGGCCATGCTGAACCAGACAAGAGTACGAATGGAGTGGTCGGGCGGGTCCGCATGACACCAGTTTCCCGCACGTACGTCACTGGTCTCCTCCGCTCGTGGCTTGCTTGCCGCCATGGCAAGCTGCGAAAAATCGGCCCAGGACCGATCCCTCCGGTGGCACATGCTTTGCCGCTAGTGCAGCTGGGGCATTACAGCGCAACGCAGAAGCGCCGACCTTGCCATTTGAGAAAGGGTGAAATTTTCGCAACATGGCTTTTTCTCGCGCGCAGCGTTAAGGGGTCTCTCTTAAGCTTTTCCTCTATGGCGGCAGAAGGGCAATGTTGGTTGGGGGCACCGCCGCGTGATTTGGCGTGCCGCTGAGAGCATTGTCACAGTACGGTATGTTCGAATCACGGAGTAAGACATTTAGGAGGTGAAACTCCCGTCAGCGCGAGCGAGCGCGGGCAACCAGATAAAGTCACAATTGTTGTATGCGCCGACGGGGCCGTATACAGTGGCGGTGCCATGCGGCGCGTCGTAGAAGCCGTGGCGAAAAAGAAAAATGCAGCGCCCGGGCACCGGCGCGCTCCCAACGGCGGTAATTTCTTTACAGGCCACCAGCACGATAGCGGCTCCGCGGGCTTGTGACCTTTTCTGGTCGCCGCAAACTGCGGAGTTTCCTCTCCTAAATGTTTCTTGCTCCGTGGTTCGAATTAACCATCGCAAATGCTTGCATGTTCGAATTACCGGGCGTTTTCGTCCATTGGAATACACATAACTTTGACAGAACCACAGCGTCAGTTCAAATAAACCGGATGTTTAAATTGAACGTGTTCGAATTAATGAGATTTGACTGTATGATATATTAGGTAGGTTGACACTTTTCCTTTTTTCATTTAGCTGACACTAGAAGTACGGCAATATAGTAAATAAAGCGAATAGAACTGCTTTGTAGTGCTTCAGTATTGTTTATAAGTGAAATTGTTACACATGTAAATGCTGCCACCAAGTGTACCATGATAGTAAAGCATGACCACCCTAATAAGAATTCAAGGCAGCCAGTGCATATACGAATTGTCGCAGTTACTGAAAGTATATTTTGAAGCTTTGGTGAGTGTGATCATTTATGTCATCAGAAAGCCATAGCTCTTTGTACCTTCTTTCTGCTACGTAATATTTTCGTGTTCTTCAGTAGCACGATTCATATAATATTAGATATAGTAAAGAAATAAATTTTTTTTTCTATGTATGCAATTCTTCACCAACCTGTCTTTACTACATCAATAAAAAAATGGATGCCTATGGGAGTGTATTAGGGACTTCCATTTCTGTTCACTATAACTATTAGTTCACTATATGCAGGTTCAACTATAATGACGTTCTACTGTATTTTCACTTCAACCTTGGCATTTATAGAATTTCAAGGTTGGCAGGACTGATAGTGGTTGTGATGACTTCGAATTAAGTCTTAATGTATAGATATTTCTAATGTAGGTAAATCTATGTAGAGAAAATGTATGTAGTACTATGTTTACTGGAAGGAGTAGCGGTTAAGCTCTCCTTAGACTTTTTATGTGCAGGCAAGTGAAAGTGACTGTGTGTATTTTGCTGTTTGCGGCCCTTGTTCCACTGCTGGCTTTGGTTTAAGTGAACTAACTCATATTTTATTCTTTCCTTGTGCTGCTTCCTACAGTCTGCTGGAAATTCAGACAGCAACCGTTGCAAAGTCTGCAATGAAGAAGTGAGTACAATAGGAAGTAGTGTGCATGTCTTGGGAGATATTTCAAAGGTATCTGCCAAGTGGGAATGAACTCTAACAAACAAAACTTTACTTCTCCTTCTATATGTCAGATGATGCAGTGTGTCCGTGAGCGGCGCGGAAGGTCTCAAAAACAGCATTTAAAACCATCGTTAGCGGTCTAACTATTCTCTATGGATGCGGTAGGAAAAGAATTAATCAAATTAGTTGTGCTGTAATTCATTAGTTGTAGCTAAATTCATGCAATGGAAAATTGCCATCCGCCTGACTACAGCATAATGTAGCCTTTGTAGCATTATCCATCACTTAAAGTTCATGAGATGTAGTTCTTCCTGAATATTGCTGCATAGCAAAGACCAGTTAGCAACTGATGGCAATGTAAACAGTGCCACACGAAAAAATAGTGTTACATAGCACTGTAGCACACAGAAAGAAGAATTTCAAAACCACTTAGCTGTCTTTCTTGGAGTGAAGTTTGGAGAGGGGTTCTTGCAGCACATTTTCGTGATAATATGCTAGGTTGTGCATGGCTGTGTGGATAAAAATACAGAATGTGTATTTTTTGAGCAATATTTATCACCTGAGCTACCACTTCTATTACTGTATTGACCTGATTCCAGTGTTTTCGAGAACCTAATGTGCACCCAAACTGCTTATAACAAAAAGCAAGGGGCATGCCCCTGATTTTCACAGTGAGAAAAATAATGAAATATGCAGAATTTACCGTTACAGAATGGAAATTTATTCACACTGTCAATGGACCACTTGTCATTTTTCATGTTATCCATTGTGTTTTAGTAATATTTCTTGAATAACTTGGCAACTGTCATGAATAGGATGGTATACCAGTCCTCAGCAAACCACTTTGGCAGTTTGTCCAGCAATGCATGCTAGTTTTCAGAACTCCAAAAACATGCGGTGCACACTTGTTGCCACTACTACAGTTGAACCTACTTATAACAATATTCAAGTACCACAAAAATTCCATTGTTATAACAGGGTTGAATGAAAAAAAGAAATCAGAATGGGAGATGGCATGGCTGTTTCAAGAAAACTATAATGGCGGGGAGGCCAGTTCTCCCCACCACCTTCCTCCATCCGGCTTCTGATTGTGTTGACTCGTCTAACTGTTCAACTTTGCTTCCTACAACAAGCCGTGGCTGTCGGCGTTCAAGAATGACACTCTTAGAACAACTGCAGACAAGGGTCATGGGCGGCAAGTGACATACGAGCTTTACCGAGGCATCGTTTTGGTGGCCCCAAAAGTCACCTTTTAACAAATGCTGGAAGTTTGCCGCGGCAGTATCTCAGCTTGAGAAATCCAGGAGAAACGCTGAGACAAGATTGCCACGAGCATCTCTCCACGTACTTCCCACTTGCTTGCACAAGAAAACTGCATGTCCGTCAGCCCTGCTTGGTTTACGCAAAGTTTGCCGACATTCTTCTCCAAGGCATCCAGGTACTCCACGCAATGAAGCGGAAGATCCCTTGGGAAAACAAGCCCATAAGGGACTGAATCATCTACAGGACCTCCGACCTCCCGCGAGGACAATGCCGAGGCAGCCTGCCCTACTGCGTCAGCGCTGCCGTCATGGCCGTCACTGTCGCTATCTGATGCAAGCAAGTTCACGACGATTGCCTCATCAGTCAGAAGCACTTCGTTTCCAAATCTATAGCAGTGCGCTTTTCACCGGCAACGTCGTGCATTTCCGATGATCATTGGGTGGGTCAGCCGCGTTTCCTTTCTGCGGCGAGTCAAGCAAGGCTGAGAAACTACGTAGCCAGGAACGACTTTGACGCAACAAACAAAGACAAGCACGAGCTATTTCATCTGTTAGCTTAATTGCGCAGAATGAGGGCCCAGCGAGCAATCTGAGAGCAGTGCCGGCAGCACTGTCAGCGCTGTTGGAGCGTTCCATTTGTGTTTCGGAGGCTGGCACGGCAAAGAGCTATGGGCGCAACCCATTTGGGTTCGCAGGGGTGTAAGGGCGACGGCAGAGATGCGCGCGAGGCTGGCGTGCACCTCTCATGGAGAGAAGCGCGCGGCGACAGTTGGGGTGGCGGGCGATCGTGCAGCAGCTCACATTTCACTTTTTCTTTTCTCGTTTCAAGGATTTCGCATTCAATTACCATTTGGCTTGGACACCCAGCAGCCAGACTTATCGTTATCGTTATAACCGATAATGCGGTATGGGGACATTGTAGTAAGCGGGTTATTTCTCCATAGAAAGCATACAAAAGTTGATGGTGCAGTAGCTTTTCATTATTATAACCGATATATTGTTAAAACCTGTATGGTTATAAGTGGGTTCGACTGTATTATCACGTGAAATAAGTTAGTTTGAATGAAAGCACACATCCTCATTGCCAATCTACATGGTAATGTGTTCTTTTTGTGAGCTTATTGTAACAGTGGCAATGATGGCTCTGATGACATATTGTTTGCAATGCTGCAAGTGTGGGTTTAGTCCCGTATGCAATTGTAACACACAGGCTTATTTTGAAAAGTATTTCTTGGAAAACAACGTGGGTATTAGAATCTGGTAAATTCGGCCTAGAAATGCAACTGGCTTTCAGGTTTTATGTATTGAATACAGTTCTTGCATGCAGTATGTTCAATGAAAGTACCGTATTTACTCACAGTAAGGCCAGCACATACACACACACACACACATATATATTTATGGGAGAGTGCAGATAAGGCTAGCTTGTGAAGTGATGAGTGCAGCAGATGCAATGATGACAATTGAATAAGTGGGTTTAAAGTTGGCCGCTAGTGGTTGCATTATTCTGCAAGGCAGTCTGAGCACAGTCCGAGGCTTCACTGACATAACCCTGCCTCGTGTAAGGTCTGCACCCTGCAAAAATGTGTGTGTGTGTGTGTGTGTGTGTGTGTGTGTGTGTGTGTGTGTGTGTGTGTGTGTGTGTGTGTGTGTGTGTGTGTGTGTGTGTGTGTGTGTGTGTGTGTGTGTGTGTGTGTGTGTGTGTGTGTGTGTGTGTGTGTGTTCTGTTTTTTCAGGGTGCAAAAAATATGTATTCTTGTATAAGGGCTCCACTTACCTAAACTTGCTGGCAAAATTTGTGGTTGCAGCATGTGCACTAAATTAACACGTTCACTGCGTCGTGGCCCACCGGTGGGTCACGCAACGCAGTCCAGCCGTGCTGGCGCAAACAACGAGGCGTTTCTTGCAGTGCGGCGACAACATGCTTCCACAAATGCATGAAAATGCGTTTCCACTATCATATCACAGATGGCGGTAGAGATACAAAGCGTGCCTGTATTTATTGACGTTGGCGCTTGCAATGCGTCTGATGATAAAGCTGACGGCTATCAGGAAGCGGTGAAGAAAATGTTCCCGCTACCCGCTCGAGCCTTTTGTTCGGGCGCTTTCCACATGCGCAACATACTTTTGAAAAGCACTCACAATGTGTGCAAGAGCTCAGCTGAAGAATTAGTCTGTCCTATTCGCAATAACTTGGGTCACTCTCAGTACCAAGCCTCGTGGTCCTCATCCTTGTGCTTTCAATTTTTTACGAGCATTCAAAAATCGTGATGGACTGTCAAAAATTCGACGGAGGTACAGAAAACCAGAAGAAAAGACCCTGCGGTGGAAGCGGATCCGCCGGGTCACACGGCAGCCCAAATACGTTGCCATCCACTTCGTGCGGCACAACTTCTGCTCCAGCGAACGTTGAGTGTTCAAGCAGCGACGATGGCAGCCTCGAAGAGTTATTGGAAAGTTCTTCTGAACTGTGGGATGGTGAGTCAAGCGGTTGCAGTGAAGTGGTATCTGAGGATTCGAAAAACGGTGATGTCCAGGCTGCATTACCTGCCGAAAACTGGAATGCGGTAACGACTAGAGTTAGAGCGATGTCATATTCGAGCCCCCCTGTGCTAATCAGCCTCCCGACTAGCAACGATGCTCTCAGCTTGTTTTCTCTTTTTTTGACTGATGACATTTGGGACATGATGGTTCGTGAGACAAACAGGTATGGGAAGCAGTACATAAACTCGAACGTCCTACAAGAGAAATCGCGCGTGAAGAAATGGACTGAGACAAACGTGCAAGAAATGAAAGTGTTCGTTGGTGTACTGATCTGCATGGGTCTAGTAAGGCTTCCTAATCTGCAGCACTACTGGGCAAGAAGCAATCTGTACGGCGTAAACTGCATTCGCCAGAACATGGCCCGCGACCGGTTTCTGCTGCTACTAAGGTTCTGGCATTTCGCAGATAACGAGGAACCCAGCGCACAGCAGGATCGCCTCTATCGTATTCGACCCTTGATTGAAAAAATGAATCGCAATTTCTGCTCAGTGCTGGAGCCAGGCAAAGAGATTGTCATTGACGAAACGATGATTCCGTGGCGTGGGCGTCTCGCCTTTAGGCAATACATACCTGGTAAAGCCCACAAGTATGGAGTCAAGCTATACAAGGCCTGCACGAAGGAGGGCTATACATTGAAAGTGTAAATATATGCCGGAAAATCTGGCGCCACAGCGGGCATGGGGCATGCCGAAGAAGTAGTAGTAAATTTGATGGCTGGCTTCACCGGCTGTGGTCACACACTTTTCGTCGACAATTTCTACGCGAGCATGCTGCTTGCATCACGCCTGTTGAAAGATGATACATTTTTATGTGGCACTCTCCGATCGAACCGAAAGGGGCTTCCGAAAGAAGTTACACAAGCCACAGTAAAAAAAGGGGAAGTTGTTGGTCTTGAATCCTACAACGGCGTAAAGGTGCTGAAGTGGTTGGATAAACGGCCCGTTCTCATGATGACAACGGTTGCTGAGCATGACACCAGCCTTGTTGATACCGGGAAAAAAATGAGAAAGGGTGAGTCGATTACGAAACCGCGCACAGTCCTCGACTACAACGTGGCGAAAAAGGGCGTAGACTACAGTGACCAGATGACGTCCTACTACTCCTGCCTACGGAAAGGGCTCAAGTGGTATAGGAAAGCTGCGGTGGAGCTCATCGTTGGAACTGCAGTTGTGAACGCATGGGTTGTCCGTTCAATGGTGGACGGTAAAACGTCGCCAATCATCGAATTCCGCGAGGAGTTGGCACGCGCACTCTTCGCCACAGCTCACATTGAGACCGAAAGGACACGCGGAACAAAGCGCGCCCATATGCTGGAAAAGGCCGACGGACCTGCACGGTCTGTCCGAAGGAGATGTACTGGATGCTACGCATCGCTGAGAGCTCGCAGAAGTCCAGAGCAGGCAAGGGTAATGGCGAAGAAAGTTGTTACGTTTTGCGCAGATTGTGCGGGAAGGCCATTTATGTGTTTGCCATGTTTCAATCTTCTGCACGAGTAGAACTCCTGAACATAGACTACGTTTTAGACATCGTGAGCTGGTGGCACGTAAGACGTTTAGTTGCAAATGCTGTGATTTGAACTTTTTTTTTTTCTTCCGAAAGTTATTCTGGAAGTACTTCAATAAAATGTCGAGTTTGAGGTCTTGTTCTTGAGTCTTGGTGCTTAGTGAATGCTGAAACGCAGGGTCACGTGGCTTTGCCCTACAAAGGGTAGCTGGTCGGTGGGTAGTAAACGTAGCAGTCAACGGCTTCAAAACGCAAACTCTTTATTGTGGAAACTTGTGCATGCCCAGGAAAAGAAAGAAGAATCGAGGGTGCGAGAGCAACAAGCGCTTCTGGCACTTGTTCGGACCAGAACGACCGAAACTCTTGGCCGCGCTCTAGTTACATAAAGCAGAAATTTTGTAGACCGAAAGGGCGCCGCTTTTCAAGGACATCCTTGAGAATGCGCTTCAGTCGCGTTCACTGGGGATGAAGCGAGCAGAGTCGCGGTAATAAATGACTCGATAAATTCTCCAGATGCCGTATGCTACAAAGATCCATTATCCATTTTGTTTTTATGATCCATTTGGTCCTTCACGTCAGGTCATTATTGTTCGATGACGTAGCCGTGCCGTTCAAACGTCCGTGGGAAACGACCTGACTATTGGATCATTGGCGACTGGACCTCACTATTGGATGCACCTTGCAGCCCATATTGAACCACAGCGCGCAACGAATGGCGAACGCTATCGTCAACGCGGGTATCTGCTGCTTTTCATTTCTGTGATTGGTTGAGAGCTGCTTTCGTCTGATGATCCCGTCAGGCTTACGTCACGCGAAATGGAGCGGAAAATGGACAATGTATTCTTATAAAATGCGGCCCCAGTGAAGCAACTTCCTAGAAGTGCACGGGCCAAGTGAATCACGTGATGATTTTCTTCGCTGGCATACGTGATTGAAGTAACCCGCGCAAGCTGCGACCGAAAATGCCAGTAGAGCCATCTTTCAGCACGCGGAAAAAAACGGCCTCAGAAGTGTGCCCCACCGGTGTGTCACGCCGCACCCGCGGAAAGCCTCGGGTGACCCACCGGTGGGCCACGACGCACAGAGATCAAAACTATGATAACGGGCTACGCAGTGAACGTGTTAATGTGTATTTGCTTTGGAAAAGGGGCTTAGTTGCTTCTGTATGGGATGACCTTTATAGTTGTAGCTTCACTCGCTTTCTCAGTCCTTGTTTCTTGTGATGCTTTTGGAGCTGGAGTCCAGCTTAATGAAAGCATCTTTCGTTAGAGAAGCTTATTTGTTGATGACTATTTAACTAAAGTACCGTATTTACTCAAATATAGGCTATTCTCTGAGACCATGATTGTAGCTGACGAGTTGGCATGTGCCATTCTGTTTGAATATAGCATCTTGTCACTAGCAAGGACAGTGCTCTGTGGGAATAAATTGGCGATAAAGAGGCCAGGTTAAAGACGATGAGTGAATGTTGCACACTATTTTGACGAGTAAACAGTTTTATCACTGCACAAACAA
Source organism: Dermacentor variabilis (assembly GCF_050947875.1). NCBI lineage: Eukaryota > Metazoa > Arthropoda > Arachnida > Ixodida > Ixodidae > Dermacentor > Dermacentor variabilis. Next base: position 118,988,141 of record NC_134568.1, on the reverse strand, counting down.
ACGACCACAGACCTCACTGGCTCTCCCTGGTCGTTTGTTTGCGCAGTTATAAAACTGTTTGCTAATATGCACCAACTCGCCCAACAAGTTCTAAGCTTTTGACAAGTGTTGAGGGCAGTAATAAAGTGCATAATGCATGTTCCATTGAAGTCGAATGCCACAGTTGAATGCCTTATTTAATTCGGCTTGCATTCAAGAGAAGTTTTACTTTTTTGTTTAATCGCCTTCCAAATTTTGTAGTTGACAGAGAATTGAGGCTGGCCTAGTAAATATGGTCGTACCTGTGTGTAATGTGGTAATTTATGTCATGCCGTTTTTCTGTGGTTTGTGTGTTTTGTGGCTGAGTGCTTGTTTGTGGCACGTATGTGCAGTACGAGTTGGAACGTGGAGAGGTTTGGCTGCCTAGTGGCCTGTCAACGGCTCACTGGCTGCAGACGGCTGCTGTGTTGGTCATCATGGGCAGCGCAGTCTCAGGTGCCTGCCTGGTTGTCAAGGTCTTCGATAATGTTGGCATCCGCACCCTTGCTGTGGGCCTCGCCCTGCTGGTTGAATATGTGTGCTTGCGGTATGTTGATAGTTTACTTTGTACTTAAACAGCTTCACATTTAAAGTGGGGTAAAATGCTATGGAGAGACTGATAGCTTTTAGGTGGCATTAGTCAAGTTTCAGCCAAGCTCTCAAAAGCGTCTTCTTTCTTAGTCTTGCCAGTCATGTGGAATATCTCCTTTCTGTCTTAATGATCATGCACAGCCTCACCAAAGATAGTTTGTCACCTGCCATAAAATGGCATTGAAAATTCTACATTCAACTCCCTATCCCTGAGCACAGCAAATTATTATGTAATCAGAGGTAATTAGCACCTGCATTCACTCAAGGGGCATACTAGTACTTGTGAAATAGGTTACACTTGTGAGGAGGATAAAACAGCACACAACTGTGCTATTTACAGGTCAACTAAAAAATAAAGAAAAAAAGTTATTACAAGAAGCAAATGTGCCCATTTCACAGATGCGCTAAGGAGGAAGAGAGACATTAATGGCAACAGTGTCATTTATTACTTATGACAGTTTTGGGACTTCTCTGAATGAACTGGTGTGTTGCCAAATACTGCCAAATTAATGAATTTTTGATGTTCTATAATGAAACTACTGTATGTTCTTTTGTAAGAGCTGCACCTCTTGAGTTGGACCTAAATATAAAACAAAAAATTTCATAGATCCCACATATTGTGGGAATCACCCCCGTATTCAGAAATGCATCTTAACTTGAAGCCCATGCATGACTTAATATAAATGATGCCTGGTGCGAACGCACCCAAGACACTCATTGTGTTTCCTTTGGTGCGTTCACAACAGGCGTCATTTAAATCAAGTCAAGCGTGGGCTTCAAGTTAAGATGCATTTCTGAATACGGGGGTCAATGTGGAAGCGAAGCATTTGGCGGGTACTAGCTGGCTATCCAGAATTTTCTGAGGTTCTCCAGAGCAATATCAGGTAGACTATTGCATTCGTCCAAGTCTAGTAGTTGTGTGTGTGTGACGCAACCATATGTGCTTGTGACAACAGCAGCAAGACGACGATCATATGACTCCATTGGCATCATTCCTACTGTGTCTGTTCAACTCGAATTTATGGGACATGCCGATTGTTGAGTTCTGCATAGGTACTGAATGGGCATAAATGAAAGATACATGGATTGTGACAGGATTTGCGACTATATTTTATACAGTCATACATACCTATATCCAGGTCACGTGGTCCATGTTAGAATGATGATGGCATTCATACTCCGCCAAAAAAAAGGGTAAAACGTGATCAACCTGGGTCGATAATGAATGCGGTACAATGTTGCACAGCTTCTATAGCGTTAGCTGCTACAAGGAAAGTGCGGGGAAAGTAGGGAATGCCTACATCCTAGGACGACTTCATCTTGTAATTCACGCTTGCGGTGAATTAGACTACAGCTGCACCAGCTCCGCATTTACATTCTAGCAGCTAAAACAAAGCTAAAATAAAGACGTCCCACGGTCATTGCATACAGTGGCTAGCATGTCAGTTTTTCAAAGCAGGTAAAAATTTATTTACTTTTTGTTTGTGTGTGGGCTGCACTCATATAATTCGTGGCCAAATTTTTGATAAAGTGCAGCCCTTACACAATAATATACAGTAAATGCCCTTTCAAAGCCCTAGAGAAATACATGCATCCTCTTTGTTTCTCTCTCTCTCTCTTGAGCTAGTGTTAATCTTCCCTACTAACAAATGCTCAAGCCTCGTTATAATGAATTGAGGTAAGGAAGTAATGGACATAACAAAATGAAATTGTCCTACTAATGGATATACCAATGAACTAGATTCATCTCCGAAAAGTGTGCTGAGTATATTGCTTTCCGTGCGATTTGGCACTCATTTAATGCGGCAGTTCGAAACTCCTGCATTTAATACACCGGTGAGCAACACTGGTGCAATCTCTTAGGCCATGAGCTGCCAAGCCAAGCCATTGCGGCGATATGCACTGCATGGAGGAAGGAAAAACTTTTTTTTTTCCCTTCCTCAGCTATTCGCTAGGAGGAGGATGGCTGGCTATGTGCTCAACATCCTCGCTCACAAAGAGGGGCCATGTCAGAACAGCGGATCAGTTGCATAGTCGGCGTGCCTTGTTATGTTGTGTCTGCGTGATAGCTGTTCTCTTCGACTGCTTCACCGTTTTGCAGTTTTCATGACAGTATGAACGAGCCAAGCGAAAAGTGGGAGTGAAAGTCTACACTGGAACAGAAGGCAGCTATTGTAAAGGCTGTTATGTCAGGGTCCAAAAAGTTTCATGTTGCAAAAACCTAAGATTTTTTTCTGTTTTAATAAAATATTGTTGCATACGTGGCTGCATAGCAGTTTGGTTGGCCACAAGACCGTCTTCTTTGCCTATTTAAAGTTAGGCACCTCATTGGGCATATATTGCAGTAAAGGGCAATAATGGGGATAACAAAGCAATTTCGGCTTCCCCTTCAACATTGTTATAACGGAGGTTTGAGTGTATAACATACCATTTGTCACCAAACCAAAACATTACTAGCCATTTCGTGCAATGTATTCACTTTGAAATGGTTTTGGATGCTAATACATGTTGCATATTAAAAGTTCAGCATATTGTGTTTTCTTGTAAAGCAGCAAATCTTATCCTTCAACACTGCAAATGGCATGCCACTGTATAGAACCAAGATCAACATCTTCACCACATGTGGTACATCATGTGTGCAGCAAGCTAGATGCATCGTTTACCATGCAGCAGTTGTCAGCATGTATTTTCACCTGTAGCCTTATGGAGAACCTTGCACCAATGTCTCACTGCTACCAAATGTTGAGATACTACAATGGGAATGGTATAGGAGTGTAGACACCAAATTTAGAGGACAAATTGTCTATATCATAATCTTTGCATGCTTATGAGGAATGCTTTCATGAAGTATGGCTGGCAGCAGACGGCTAAAGGGTAATTTATTTCAATTTTAAAGAGTAGAAATGAAACACTGCTCTCTTCTCTGGACTTATCGCGATAGCAATAATAAAAACATCATTGTTGAGGGCAAAATATTGTGACATTAAGAACGCTGGTGGAGATGCATTTTCAGTGCGACTGCGCATGCGTTTGCCAAAGCACGGCCGGGAGTGCTCGTCTCCCGTGCGTGCGAGTGCGCGTCTCCCATCTAGCTCCAGCATTGACAAACATGGGAATATGTGTGAAATTGAGATGAGACATCGGTTAGCTGTGGGCAATGCTTTGGTGGTTCACACGACCTCCGTGACGCCGTGTACACTTAATTTATGTCGCTTAAAGGTTGTTCACCCCTGCTGGCGGGAATATTGAAACTAGAAACTGCAGTATAAATTGAGTGATACTTCATTACTGGGGACGCGCTCATGCATATGCTGGTCGTTATTATGGTCTCCTAAATGCTGTTTATTACCCAAGACTAAAAAATAGTCGCTCGAGATTTAGGTATCTGCACACCTTTAACAATCAAGAATCAGTAGCCAAAATCTGCGTGCTCCGACTAGCATGACAGCTAAAATGTAAAGTGTTGCAAGGCACATTGCACTCGTGTGTGCGATGAGCGATGGGCCAATGTGCAATCAAACGAATAAGACAGCTGCAGTTCTCGCTCGGCACATATGAATATGGTTTCGAAAATGCAGCAAAGACATTTTGCTCATCAGAATAATTATCAGGAACATCTGTGAATACCTTACGGCACTGCATATGCAAGGATACACAGCATATACAGCCAAGGTCAGAGTGTCGAACCAAACTTTTTTTTTCCAATTTTCATTCCAGTTCAGTGAAAACAGTTTAATTCAGATAAGTTTGAGCGTGAAACATGACTGGTTCAGATCAGTTTGAGCCAGTTTATGTTCATTTGCCTGACCTAAGAATGATTACAAGAAAACAGCGAAAATTGATTTTGTACAAAAATTCGATCGTGCTCCTAGCCTTGTGGAAAGACTAAAAAAAGGTCATTTTTATCACAGCTACTTCAGTTTACGTGCCAGTGTGATCAAAAGCGACCGCCTAGCTAGAAGCGCTTCATTGCAATTGCAGTGAAACCTCGTTAAACAGTAGTTGGCCAGAGCTTGGAAGAAGTACATACTAAACGGTAGTACTGTTTAACCGAAATAGCATGAGATCACCCACTTACCTGCCGAAAACGTAACTCAGAGAGAGTGCGATGAAAGGGGAAAAAAACATGCAGTATTTATTTACTTCGCGCGAAAAAAGTGGTATTTTCGTTTGATGCCGTGGCGGCCTAGCACGACGACAGCGGCCTCAAACTTGCTGAAGCTGCATGCCAGCTTTTCAGCCAGCCCCCTCTTCTCAGCAAACACTCGCATGGCAGATTGCTCGTTGGCGTTACATATTCTCCGTGCACGCGCGCAGTAGTGCTGCAGAAGTCCCGGGGCGACTTTTTCATTGCCGGATGCCGAAGTTTGTAAAACTTTTCGTTTGGAATAGACGTTATCGCGACCCTGTTCTCGTCGCGACGATTGCATTCATGAGGCTGACGTAACGCGCAGCTTCTGCCACTGTAGGGACTGAATCGCCCGTGCTGTCACTTTCCGTGTCGTTCTCATCACTGTCGCTAGTCAACACTTCAGCAACAACAGAGGCAACGATGCCGAAAAGTCGAACCTCGTAGCCGGCATGTCTTCGCGGTTGCTGCAGTGCTGCCGAGCAACTTCTTCGCATTCCAAATGCCACACACCGTAGTTAACAGCAGATCCCTGTCACGTGCCAGCGCCAACTTCTTCGTGTCACGTTCGATAGCACGTACGATGTCTCATTTTTCTTCTATGCTGAGCACCCGGCGTCTTTCTTTATCCGAGCTTCGGCATGACGCGACTCCTCGCTTGCATGACGTCGAAATGATGTTGATGCTGATGTGGCTTCACGCGCAAACGCACAGGGTGCTTGGAGGCCGTTGTTCCGATCTCTGAGGCTTGTTGTTCTGCCGGGCCGCCCGATGAAGACGACGCACCGCCGTGTTTGCTCGACGAAAAGTGTAAACGCTACGATTTTACCGATGCGTACGCAATAAGCTGGTGCGGTTTATGCAGATACAAAACACATTATGTTCAATGGCCGCTGAGTCGGGGATTTGACTTTACTAGCTTCAAGACGAAACTACTGTTTAAGCGGGTACAGTTTAACGAGGTTTTACTGTATATGTCTCCCTCATCCCCAGATAACTACCTATTTGAGTCGCCAATTTCAAATGCTCATGGGTGTATTACAAACATTTCTAAGGGTGTTGGCACTTGTAAAATGACAGCTAGCTCATATGCATTTACAAATGAGGTTGTTGTTGGGTTTAACGCAGAAATAGCGTTTTTGATATGCTGGCTGGGTCATGCATTTATTTGTTTGCTGTTCTGTTTTGCACTGAAAAATAGTCTGACTGCTTTTAAGGCTGCGACAAGGACTGCCAAAATGTCCAGTAAGTAGGGCAGTTGGGTGCTTTGTTCATTATGTGGGGTCAAATTTTGGGCAGTTTTTTTTCCACAATCACCTCTAAAATGTAGGAGACGCACAGTACGATTCAGCGTCTGATACGGCATCCGATGTGCTGGAACGGCAGCTGAATCCGAGGCGTTTTGATATGTCATGGCTCTGGAATGGCAGCCGGATGTGAGGCATTTTGCCATGCTGCTGCATGCCACACCACCGTACAAATTTTTCCGGACCATCACATGATCTATCACACGCCAGGTGTCCGATCTGGCGCTACGGGGGATGGCCTACGGCACTACCGGATGTCAGGTGTCCAATCGCCTGCTGTTCCGGCACATCGGACACCAAATTGTACAGTGTCCTCCCTACTTTTGTCGCATGCCAAGCCTCCGATCTGGCACTATGGCATGCCAAAACTCCTCGAATTCGGCTGCCATTCCAGCACATTGAATGCCGTATTGGATGCCAAATCGTACATTGTCTCCTAATTTTGTCGCATGCCAGGCGTCCAATATAGCGCCACGGCACAGCCAAATGCCTCGGATCTGGCAGCCATTCCAGCATGTCAGACCCCATACCAGACACCAAATTGTACCGTGCTTCTCCTACTTCATGGCGGCAAGTTCTGGGTGCAATCATTGTGCAAGAAAAAGACCTAAAACACTTTTACTGAAATATTGGAAGGTGCATTCATTACATGTGTGCTTACATTATGCGAGTGAATACAGTAACTTTATTCAATTTTCTTCATCCAGGCAGCCAGAAGCACCATTAATGTATTTTTCCATAGTGTTGTATGATTTTCCATTTAGAAATCAGATAAGTTGGAAGTGCATCATCGTGATATAAATTGTATGATATAGTGATGTGAAGCAGTTTCATGCACTCTGTTGTTGGCTGTGAAAACTGAAAGCTTTACGGCCACATGTGAGCTTCTTCACCCTGAATGCTTTTAGATTACAGGAAAGCTAGTGGTACTAGTGGGATTGGGCCATGATTTATCAGTGGGGTGCAGACCACCAAGCTACTTTAGTTAATTGCTGCTCGACTGTCCACTACGTGTGCACAATCTCAAGCGTTGTTGACGGATAATTTGAGTGACGTGGTACAGCAAAAGCTGGCTTAGCGGAAAAACTTAAATTAGCTGCGGCAGCAATATTCATGACGTTGCACAGCAGACGGTCTCCAAATTATTGGACATTTTGTATCTGGTAGCCTGAAATTTCACTTGCCTCTGTACATAAGTAGTAGAGGCCAGTGTCTCATGTCTCAGTAACCAGCAATGTCCCAAAGGTTGGTTGTCTGAAAATCTGTTGGCATCTGTTTAACCTCTGTGTGGACATGCAGAGGTTAGGCAGGCAATAGTAATTGGGTGTTTTACACTTAGACCTGGTTCATTGAAAAAAACTTGCAGCACAATTTGTAGTTCAAGGCTGGAAATTACAGGAGAGAAGCAGTGTTTATTTGTGCAAATGTGGTATGATACTATAGAGCATAAAGAAATGCTGCTGGAGAAGAGGGCCTTTCAGTGCACTTCAGTGCATGTCAACACAAGCCATTCAGCTGAGATGGGGTGGTTATCTTGCAGGCTGTTGGGCATCAGCGTGTTGGAAGCCTACCAGCGTGCCAAGTACTCGGCAGTTCGCATCTTGGGCAAGCGGCTGTCAGGTCCCGGCACTGAGCGCATTGTGACAGCCACTCCGAGTGCCCGCCTCGTAGTGCCTCGCACCGGAGGGCACCTTCCAGCTGACCATCGTGCTATGCTTACCACTGCACTCGTGGCACCGCAGCCAGCCACTGACTCAGAACTTGTCATTTGAGCCCTTGTCTCCTTTCTTTCCTGTCTGTGCCTCCCCCCCAATCCGTGAGAGAGCTGCTTTTAGAGGGGCTGCATTGCTCTGCTGCTGACAAAATTGCAACTCCACTCTCTGGGGGACGCAATGGTTGGGTGTTCCAGGCACCTGCTCCTTGTAGCCACCAGTAGGTCCGTGTTCATAGTGGTGTTCACCCCTCATAAAATGCTGCCTAAAGATATGCAGTATTGTTCAGTTTGAGCGTCCCTTTGCACACCTCCTTTCCAATGCTCATTTTGCATGTGACCTTCGACCTGTGCAGCTAGGTGAGCACTTGTGAAGAAAAAAAAAAAGACATCGTGACTAGCAAGGACAGTGCATATACTGGTGCTGCAAATATGCCTAGTAATTTAAATAGGAGGTTCTTTGGTCCTGTGCGTGTGTGAGTGCATGTGTGAGTGTTAAGTATGTGTCACTTCCTTTCTTATACTTGAATACTTTTTAGATTCGTTTCACTCTTGAAACTCTTCTTATTATTATTTATGAGCTTTCTGAAAAATGTATATTCATTCCTTTAGTCCAGTGGTAGTGCTGTTCACATGGACTAATTGCAGCCAAAGAATGTTCACTGAACTGTACGTACAAGAAAAGGCAGTCTTTTCTTGATTGTGCAGGTTTTCTGCCTTTAGCTGAAATACACAAAGACCTCTAAAAGCAGCCTCTCCCATTGAAAGCAACTGAGAAATGTGGCCCCAAAGACAAAGGAAGAAGTGTAATTTGGCAGAACTGATGACATCCCCTCACTTGTCGCTGTCTGTCAAGTTGCATGAAGGTGTTGTCCAGTGATATTTACAAATTGGCAACCGTCTGGTGTAGTTACCTGCCCTCTTCTTGGCACTAGCCACAAGCATGCATGGGCACAGCTGGGATGTGCTCAGTTTTGCCAAGTACATTTCTTTTTGTGCTGTCTTATGGGTGGTGTTAGCACACTACCATCTACTTGTCAAGCGCACTTGCCATGTTCTTCCCTCTTGTGTTCAGATCTGTGCCGTGCTCTACCATGTTTGCTCTGGTATACTGGCATTGCGCATGTATGTCTTCTTTCTCTGTAAAGTAATCTGGACCCATTGTTCATTGTGCCTCCTGGAGTCCTTTGCCGAGTATAAATATACAGTGTCTTTCTAACTAACGCAGCTGGCGGAACCTGAAGCTTAGGAGTCTGCACTATGAGAGAGGGAAAATACAAGGGATGAACTTGTAATTCTTTTCCTGGCTGTGTGTTTAGAGCTTGTGCAACGAAAAAGTTCGTTTCACCAAAGTTGAAATTAAACTGCCAGGCAGGCCGAGTGAGCTTTCATCTGGAGGATTTGCCTTCACTGCAGCACACTTAGTTTTGCTTTCGCGTGACAGATGTTTTGGCCTCTTATCATTAACTGGGGAGTCTGTGGTAGAAATAATTAGGGTTCAAGGGTGTTTTTGCGCGGTTGTGTGCATTAGAGGCTGATAAGGCTTGCATAAGGCCCGGTTTTTTTGTTGCTTGCTAGTCTGGGCAGTGATGTAAATGGGCACTCCCTTGATGCTTAAAACAAGTCATGTTAGCCTGAGCTTGGCTACCATATTACCCAAGCAAATACTTCTTAGGCCATTGAGAAATATATAGCAGTTCAGAACATTCTAGCTTGCACTATGATTGCTGTGAGGGGAGTGCATATTGCGCAGCCATAAAGGTATTTGACCTTTAGGTGCCAGCAATTCAGTCCAAATATTGACGGTGTTGAATTCTGTAAGAATCCTACACTTGTCCTGTCACAAGTACTTGTTTCACGGTGAATTTATGCATGCATATGTGTGTGCTCTCTGTCACAATGTTGTTTTCTGTAGGTTTGGTTAAAAAGAACCGGTGAAAGCTTTTTTTCTTTTATGAATCTTGTCTGTTCCAAGACCATTCCAGTGATATATCAAAAGGCTTTCAAGAAGGCATACACTTTGGAGACTACGTCGTTATATATAGCATAGAAATGCATTTGCTGTAGACTAATGTATATAACCTTTACGCACAAGTTTGTTCTGCTAAAAACTGTGCATGTAGAAAGCCATCCAAATGGAAGCAAATGGAAGTCTATTTTGCAGCATTGTATAGTTATGAAGAGCATGGAAATTGCATTCAGGCTTTAGCTGCTGTTGCTATATAGTGAGACTCGAGTGATCATCATGCATACCAAAAATTTTTGTGCACAGAACAAGTGACTAACATCATATTCTACTGAGTGTTCTGGTTCTTAATGTTTGCCAAAACAGAGTTGAACCTTGAGGTGCACAGTGTGGAGATGGTGACAGAACATAATGCTTTAAATACAGCCTCTGCTTATGTTGTTTGTCGGAACTGTTGTGCCAATGTTAAAAGCCAGGGCATCAAAGACAGGTTTATCGAATTTGTATGCATGCATTGTTTGTACTTTTCTTTTTCTAGGACAAAGGATGTCCTGGTCACAGAATCTCTTAAAATGCACAATTGCAATAGGGTTACTGCTACGTTTTCTTTTTTGCTGAAAGTGCACTGTCGGTGATCTGTGGCAATACTTGTGTACATAAATTTGTGTTATTAAATTATATGGTACTATTTGGTTTCATATGCAGTCCGGTGTAATTGCAGAAACTGTTCTGTTCCCTCATATATTGGTATTAATAAACGTTTTTTTTTATCTCACTTCTTTCCAAGTTTCTAGTGGTTGCTCAACCAGGTTGAAAGTGCAGTCACTGGTCTGGGCCAGAGTTCAGCAGCTTGTTAACATTGAAATGCACAAGTGCTGTTGTCAGTTCAAATCTTCCTAGATGTCCTTAGATAGTCGCAGGTAGGATGCTGGCATGTGAAGACATCGTAGTATTATTGACTGAATTAGTAATGTTCATTTTTTTCTTCTAAGAAGCGTCGCTTGATTTTTGAACTTCACCTGCCACGGGGACTATGTGTGGCTATCTGCTGCCGTGCAAGAGGTTCTGGGGTCAATTTGAACTTCACCTGCCACGGGGACTATGTGTGGCTATCTGCTGCCGTGCAAGAGGTTCCGGGGTCAATTTTTTGCTGCAGCGGTGTCATTCCAATGGTAATGGAATGAAAAAAAAAAAGTGCATGTACTTTGATATAGGTGCATGTTACGAAAACGCAGGGGGTCAAAATTAAACCAGAACCTTCCGCTGTAACATCTACAGTTGACTTCGTTAATTCGACCTGACGGGACCGACGAAATTGATGGAATTATCCCATGTGTCGAATTACACAAGATGCAGAAAAAACTGCAACACTGCTGATTCATTTGACATTATTTTCCCGTTTCTAACATGCCCCCTAATCAGACGCGCGCCCACTTTCTGTGCGTCCAAGAAATTTAACGCGCGCCTGATTTTTTAACAACAACAAAAAAGGACACTGCACGCTGCCGCGCCGGCGCTCGCCTCCGAAAGTTCGTCAGGAAAGCTTGCTCCGTGCGGGTCGGCCTGTGTTGCTCAACGGCCGGCTTCATAAAGTCAGCTTCGCCGCAGTACATCGGTGTTGTGGTAGCCGCAAAGGAAGTTTTGGTATCGTGTCCGATTGCACAAGCGCAGGCAATATTAGGGCAAATTTGTTTAAAAGAAGCAGGCGCATGTTAGAATCGGGTAAATGCCGTACTAGATATTGTGAGCTACAGTTATTGCTCGAAAATCTCCCTGAGACAGTAAAAAAAAAGGCGTTTTCGAAGGGGCTTTTTTTTTTTTCTTTACGT